>NC_136979.1:21693967-22098967 GCF_032717465.1 Coenobita brevimanus | reverse complement strand
CTCATGCAACCTTAGACCGTTACTTCTTGCGCAGCCGGCTGTTACACTAATCTGCCTTATAAAGGATCGATTCTTCGATTTACTGAAAAAATTATTGGGAAGTACGGGTTGTCTATGAAATGAAAATAACTGAGGATTTTTATGCGATTTCCATATTGGTGTCTATCTTTCATGAAACTTCAAAATTGGCTGAGATATCCCAAAAAAGTTCGCTACACTATTATACAGCTTTCCTCCCGACCCTGCCCCAATTTCTTGCTGATGCAATAAATCTTTCGCTCGGGTACATATGTCGGGGGTCCAAACTGTGACTAAATTGGCGTTCTCGCTCGCTTCGCTCGCTCGAACACGTAGACCCTCATCCAACCTTTAGCTTAAGATTTGCTGCTACCCCCTGATCCAACCTTTAGCTTAAGATTTGCTGCTAGCCCCTCATCCAACCTCTAGTTTAAGATTTGCTGCTGTGTGGATTCTGACATGACAAAAATTACTAAATGGTAGCTAGAGATATGCATCTTTATATTCTTTTGTATATAAGCTATTTATTTGTTCTTACATCAGCATAGTCTGCGCCGGTGAAATACTGTGCAAGAAAATATTGACCCTCCATACGAAGATTTACGGCTAACGAGGATTTGTTAATGAGCCATATAAACTGATGAGACTATTAACTTCTGTAAATTGCTTTCTTCATTCCATATATGTTCTCTGTACCTTTGGACTGTTTCTTTAATATTAGCTTTTCAACTCATAGTATCGTCATAACTTCTAGCTACTGGTGCACGATACTATTCAGTTGAGGGTGGGTCAGAGAAGCCCGAGTGTTAATGTTGTCTCCAATAACCTTCTCAAAATTACATCAACTCTTACTTTAGACATCACCAGACAGATTTATTCAGTTATAGCTGAGAACAGAAGCTTAAGAGTGCTAATCTTTTGAACAACAGGGTCCATCATATACTGTATATAACAAGTCGGAGCATCCTGGTTCCTAGGGGACGACGATAGGCATTTTCTCTGTAAGGAGGTGATATCTGGTGGTCCACTCATCAATTACAACATTCGCAGTCACTTTCCAAAGTTAACTGAATCAACTCCAGCCACCTCCCAAAGCTAACTGAATTAGCTTCAGCCAACACGAGGCAGGATATGCTTACTTTTCTACAGGGTGCCAATATTTATTCTCCCCCCACCTTACCTACCTCGATTTTTTTTTTCTCTCGCGAAAAATCACTCTCTTGCTATAGCGACATCAAACACACTATAAATGATTTCTCTCCGACTACTTGTAAAGGAAAACATGATCTTCATTATGGGCGCTTTAGTTCTGCATATAAATCTTTCCTTCACAGAATAACTGAGATTTGAAAAAAAAACATTTTGTAAAACCGCCCGACTCAGAGGAAAGCCTTGTTTGTGTAAACGAGGGTAGACTGAATTTTTTGATGTGGTGGATGACAACCAAACCCACATTACTTCTTTGAGGTATAGGACTTCCAGGCGACCATGTCGAATCACTTCTCATTTTCAACCACCACCATGTAATAAGACCATCAAAATAATTTCAGTATGTTATTCTATATCAATTCTTTCATTACTTTCTTCTACCTTGCACTCCATTGTTAATGATAGGTGAAAATAGTATTAATAACATTTAACTTTCCATGTATTTGTGTAATGTTGCACTCGTGGCTTGGTGTTGTTAATGGTGATTAACCCCAGTCTGACTGGCCGAGTAGTCCCACTGACGGCAAGCAAGCAGCAGTCACTGCAGGACTGTCCCATGCAGTGAGCAGATGTTCCCTTGCGGCTGACAGCGCCTCACCACAACGAGGCACGAGTAATACAGTGGAGGTTTGGTTCCCGGATGAACGCAGCATTTGTGTCTCTCCCAGTTAACAGGCGTTACCACATAGGGCTGTAAATGGTTTGGGGAGTTACAGTAAACCATTAAGCATATCATTCAGTGTAGACCCACCTGAAGTGGAAAATAGTTAAAAAAAATAACAGGAAGGAATGGAAGAAGTATGAAGAAAGGAGGGCAGAAACAGAATGAAAAGGGGGATGGAAGAAGTAGGTAGCAGTACATCAAGTGAGTGGATGATGCTCGCCACCACCTACCACTATGTACACGTGTGTAGTCTTCACAGTAAAGATTTTTTTTTTTTAGTTAAACATTTCAGCACAAAGATGTCTTTTCTGCTTTATCTTTGGTACTGCCAGACAACATTATTGCGTTTACGGAAACCATTTCGATCACGAAGGGTTAGGCTGACTTTCCATTAACTCCTTCACTTCAAAAGATCTCTAATTATGAAAAAAAGAATGTCAGGTGGTAGCAATTATGAGAAAACATGAGAAAACATGATACTGTTGTGAAGTGGGTACAGAAGGATAAGGGTGACTCTACGCAGATTTTTTTTTTTTTTTTTTTTTTTTTTCAAGATGAAGCACTTACAATCATTGGGTGTATTGCAATTGGCAATTGTCGTAGTTTGATGTCTACAGTTCCGAATACATTTCCAGATTTCCAGTTTGACAGGCAACTCCTTATCAACTATGTTAAGCTTGAGGGCAGTGCGTATTCAATGTTAGTGGTGTTTTTGTGCACAGTGGACCAGCCTTGGTGTCTAGTATCAGCAGTCGGACTGCAGTCAGTACTACAGCATAGCACTTGAAGAACTGATCAGGGTTGCAGCAATACCTGTTCAGCTTCCTGGTGAGAAGATTTTTTTTTCTGTTTTCTTTAATAAAAGCATGGCGTCACATTCTTTCAAGTCGGTATTTCAAACACTACAATTTAGAGTCCGGGGACTGTCGGTGCAATGATCCAAAGGACTCGCCCTTTTTATTTAGAGACTATGAGGAAGGAATGATCACTGAATTTCCACAGTCTGCTGGGAGTCAAGACTACATTATGAGAAAAATCCTCCGTCAGGTACAGTACAGATCGATGGCTGATGAAGATGGTTAGTGATGAGAATGACTGTGATTCCAAAACTACTGAAAACTCGGCATAAATGATGTCTGTTCAACCTTTCAGAGTCTCCATAAAATTGTGATTCAGTTAAGAAATGGCTTTAGTTATGAAGGTGCTGCTCTGTGGTGGTGCTAGGTGGTGCATTCACAGTTGTGCTATTAGTGACAGGTGAATTCATAGTTGGTGCTATTAGTGATAAATGTATTCACAGTTGGTGCTATTACTGATAAGTGCATTCACAGTTGGTGCTACTAGTGATAGGTGTACTTATAGTTGGTGCTATTAGCGATATGTGTATTCTTAGTTCCTGCTATTCACTGATAAGTATATTCATAATTGGTGCGATTAGTGATAAGTGTATTCATAGTTGGTGTATTGGTGGTAAATGCATTAATAGTTGATTCTATTCGTGATAAGTTACAGGTCTAAATATGTGTTTCCAGTTGATGGTAGTGGCAGGTGAATTTACAGTTGGTACTAGTCACAGGCGTACTTACAACTCATGCTGCTGACAGGTGCATCTGCAGTTCGTGCTAGCAACAACTGAATTAATAGTTGATGCTATTAAAATTAAATTAAATTTACAGTTAATGCTACTGACAGATGAACTTCGGTTGATGGCGGTAGCAGCAGATCTCTTACAGTTTATGATATTAGTGTTCATTGCATTTACAGTAGGTACGAGTGACAGGTGCATTTACAGTTTATAATATTAGTGACAGGAGCACTTACAGTCGGTCTTAATGACAAGTACATTTACAGTTTCTCCACTAATAATGACGGACGCTTTTAAAAATAGTGTTAGGTGCTAAAAGTCACAAGAAATGAAGTAAAAAAAAAAAAGCCATTCTTTGATGGAATGTCAAGGGAGTCATTCCCTGCTGGTGATGTCAAGGTAGAACATTGTTTGCTGACATTGTCGAGGAAAACATCCTTTACCGGCACTGTCAAAGAAGACGTTCTTTGCCGGAAAAGTCGGGATAAAACATGCTTTGTTAGATGTGTCTGTCCTTTTCCATAGGTACTTTCTGTTATTTAAAGACAGATGATCCTGCTGATACTTTCAAGAGACATTACTTTGCAGATAGTATCAAATGATACCCAGGATTAGTGAGCTAGAATGATGTGGGGATGAGTGTATGGCCGAGATCATTGGGGATGCTGCGGGTAGTTATCACATTCTTATATTTTCACCTTCCTTGCTTCTGTATCGTACCTCATTCCTAGTTTTAGCTGGGACGGTTGTCAGGATGGCGATGTCAAAGTAGACGATCTGGGCAGCTGGTGCCAAGGAAAACATTATATGCTTGCGGTGTCAAGTTGGATGATTCGTGTTGGTAGTGTCAAGATGGACATTATTAGCTTGTAATACAGAGTTACCTTTCTGTGTTGGGAGTGTCAAGGAAGACCCATTACTAGAAATGTCAAGGGAGAGGCTCAGTTTTACTGCTGGTGATGTCAAAGTATATGTTCTTTGCATATTCACGAGCTGAGCTTATCCATGTTGGCTCTGGTATTGTCAAACTTGAGGAACAGAAGCGGCAAGATGGGCAATGAGGATGTACTTGTCAAGATGTAGGTCATCCAGTGGTAACCTGAGGGAGGAGATGTGAAATTTTTTTTAGTTTGATATGAAGATTGTGTGTACTTTAGTTTGGCTGCAATAAATGATCAATAAAGGACTTCTTTTTTTTTTTTTTGTCATAAAAACGGGTCTGATTTGGAGTATTACACTTGCTTCGGTTTTAGAGCAAAGATCTTGAAATGTAGACTTTAATTTGGGCAAATAAAAGTAGGATCTGGCGAGTTAATGTGTTCTAGTCTGATTGCCAAAAATGAATGGCGGCTAATTATGTCGCTTGATAACAGGCATTTATGGTAGGTGGGGGGATCCCTATCCACCATCCACTCATTCAAAATGGTGCTGCCTTCAGGTGAATCTAGACTGAATGACAAACCATAAAGTTTGCTGAAACTCGGGAAACTTTTTACTGTGTTGGGTGCTATCATACAACCAAGTAACTCCTGGTGGCCCAGGAGGTTAATTCCAACCAAATGGGACCAATAAGGGTTTTAATTTAAGACATGGTTTGGATATATTGCACATATAATGCTACTCATGGGCTTGTGAGGCTTGTTACTTTCGTCTTAAATGTCGGGACTGAGTAGCCTAGCCTCAGATACCTACGCTTCTGATGGAGGAGAAAATGAGTGGATGATGGATGGGTAATAATAGGAAAAAAAATTAACTGATATATTCAACATTCGCTGGTTTGGGAGCTCGACAGATTTAAATGTAATTTTAAATAAACGAGTATTTTTAACGACCACAATCGCAGTTTGATCTTTATTTTCCTTAAAGAAAGTGCATTGGAAGTTGTTGTTTGGGTCCATAAAAGTTTTAATTGGAGGATTTATAATGCTTTGGTTTAGGTTCAGAATGATGGTTTATGGCCATTACTATACTTTAGGCAGGACCAAAAAAGGACTGATTTTGCGACATAACCATCGTAGGTCAGGGCAAAATATTTGTTTTCCTCAGTCCGACCACGGCAGCTCAAGACGAAATTTTACATCATTCAGTATTGCACTTATTGCTGTTTTAGGTTTAAATGAAATGGCTATGTTCGAACTTGCTCCATCGTGATGTAACTTTTGAGTAAACAGGAATACTGCGCCAGGAATGCACCACTCCCCCCCTTCTTCTCCTCTCTTCCTTCCCTCCAACCCTCTCTTTGATTGCCTTCCCCCTCTCTCATTTTCTCTGTTTATCATTCCCCCCCCCTCTCCCTACCACCCTATAATCTAATTCTTTATTTGTGTGAGGCTTGAAATTTATCATATATTCACTGACTCAGCTTTTAGTACTACTTCCTAGGGCTCTTACTGTTTTCATTCAGCCCTTTAGTGTTTTGTTTCAACTTCTTTCTGGAACAGCAAGTACCCTAGGCAAAGGATTTAAGGGGTTGGAGGGAAGGATTTTAAAAAATGCAAAGGTTTTTAATTCCTTCAACCTAATGTGCCTCTTCTAAAATGAAAAAGTTGTATAACATTAGGCAAAAAATATAGAAACGTTCATTCTTAGGCTGGAGCTGGTATTATACTCTTGTTAAAGATTTCGTGCATCTTATCCCTTTTTTGGTTTTCGTGCACATTTTTTGCTTATGAATCTTTTCCCCCTTGTTTTTTAATTCATAAACAAATAAACAAGCAAATACAAAATTTGTCAAGTGGCTGTATATAAATTTTTCTAGTGCAGGCAAGCACGATATATGATGACAAACACCCTGACCTTTCTCTATGACGCTGACTTTTGAGTGATTGTTTTAAGTATTAAGTTTTTGTTCCTGTCTAAATCTTAACCCTTCCACCAGTTTTGGTCTAAACTGGATCAGATCTACATAAATTGCCATTGACATATGTCTTCACCTTTGATCTATTGTTCTGAAATGCAATAGATCAGCCTCTTGGTGAGCACTGAACCCTTCCATCAAGTTTGGTTCAAATGAAGTCAGTTATTTTATTCAGGATCATACACACATGGTTCGAACTTTGACCTTGCCCTTTGACTGTTTTCAAAAGGACTTCCTTAGCTAACCCCTTGTCCTCAACCTTTCAACGCCATATAATTTAAAAAGATCAAATTGTTTAAGTTGATCCTGCCATGTGGCCTCGACCCTCCACCTAGTGTATTGTTCTCAAAAACAGTATTTCAGTTCCTGGACTGTCTTTGAATCCTTTCACCTTGTTTGACTGAAAATGTCTCAAAACCGTTTGAGAAAATTAAAACACTCTATCTCGGCCTCATAGTTACTTAGTTACTATTATGCATACATACCTACACAATCAGTTAGTGTCAAAGTAATTTATTGAGATGCTTCTCAGCATCTAAGGAATTAACGTATGAAGTACCTTCAAAGTCACTATGATTTCTTATGTCTGGCAGTGCTATACACTAACAGTTTGTCTGGATATGGGTGAGTAAGCCGTATACAGAGGCTGGAGGGAGTGTAGGTGTGGATGTGTGACAGACTATAAGACACTTCTTCAATTGCACGCCCCTTGTACTGTGGTATGGTTGGTAAATGGGTCATTCACTTAGTAATGACCACAGAGTGCTTTTTTTTTTTTTTAATAACAGAACAGAGTAAAACAATCCATACACCAGATTACAGATGTTCTCCATTAAAAAAAAAAAAAATCTGTAAAGATTTGACTTGAACAGCGTAGGTTGAAGTCTGGGGGGAAAACCACTCTGACGAAGGGAGCTCCAATGGGATGCAGTTCGGGGAAAAAAACGAATTCTGGCATGCAGAAGTTCTGCAATATGGCAGAGTGACAGTTTTCAGTCATGTTGCATGGGGGAAGACATGGAGAAGTAGCACAATGAATGCAACTTCGTCTGAGCATTTGTCATTAAAGTATCTGTAAAATACTGCAAGGGCGGCAACATTCATCCTTACTTTTACGGGAGGTAGTTTATTTGTAATAGCAGGGTCAGTAATAATTCTGACAGCTTTGTTCTGAATTTTGTCTAGTTGTTTTAGTGCACTCTTTTCACATCCATTTCACAAGTGTGAGCAATATTCCAGTTGAGAGTGCACATGACTTTCACAAGTTATAGCTAGCTGCTCGTCAGGGAAGAAGCTGCGGTCTCTGTACAATAATCCAAGTTTCTGTGATACAGTTTTAGCAAGTGATCTAGCATGAGAGGTCCAGCTGAGGGCACTGTAAAGTGAAACACTGAGAATTTCAATACTTTTAGAGATAGGAATATCAGGGGCACTGAAGGTAATATAGGAACCAGGCATTACCTATCTATTTGTGCATTGTATATCTTTGGTTTTACTAGCATTAAATGAGACAATATTATAGTATTTTGTTCTCATTGTAATGGCCAAACGTAACCCCTTTAATACTTGTTGGCTCACGTTTGGATTGTCAAGATAATTTGGTGACGACCAGGATATTGTTGGCCATGCCAATGTAATATATGGGTTATGCAGCTATGTACAGGTATGTTTATGTATTTTTTTTTTATTATACAACTCTGTATACGTATTTTCTAATTATACAACTCTGCATATATATTTTCTGGTGATAGAGTTATGAATGACTTGTGTACGTTTTGTGTTGTTTTATTCCTTAATATACTTATTTCAAGTGTAAATGTGAATCTTGATAAATGGGTTTCGTTGATTCAATGAAGTCTCAAGTCAGTGCAGAAGGTGCAGAAACGGAGAGGACGGTCAGTCTGCTGTAAGCTACGGATTAGTTGTTCTAGTCATCACCACCTTTAGGATCTAGTCTTAGTCAAACTGAGTCATGGAAGTCAGAATCGGGTGTGTGTGCAAGTAGTGGGGGTATTGTTGTGACTATACGGAGCCAGCAGCCACATCAGTGCTCTATGAACGTATGGGTCATAACTATTCGATGTTATGTAATTGTTTAAACTGTTTTCATTTTCTGTACAATTTTGCACACGTACCTTAGTTATAAAACATGTGCTCGTGGGCCCATCGGGCCCTCTCGCACTTGCTCCTGCGGAGGGCTCTCGCTCTGAGCGCTCACTTTCCTGTGCTTCGCAATCGTTTCCTCACGCTTTGCGCGCGCGTTGCGATCATTTCAGGTAATCCGAGTCACTTTTATGTGCTGTTCTGGTCTAACGTTGTCATCGGCCGTCAAGGCGACATCGATATTAAGCCATCAAGAAGTCTAAAGTGAACGCAATCCTGATTTCATGCACTCACGCCGACAGCGGAGTTTTTTTTTTTTGTCAAACTTTGATCGCTCATTAAATATAGTAAAAGTTTTTCAATCGTGGTGGGACCAAGTTTTTTCACATCAGCGAATGAAAGATTGACGAAGAGAGTGTATGTGAGTGAGGTGGAGGGTGGAAGAGGGAGGGGGAGACCGAGGATGAGATGGAGGGATGGGGTGGAGAGGTATATGAGAGAGGGGGGTGTGAGTTGGGAGCAGGGCAGTGAAATGGCGGGGGACAGGGCGACTTGGAGGCGATTTGTTTGTGGCCACCCCAAACGGGATTGAGGCGTCTGGCAATAGATAGATAGATAGATAGAATTTATTGCGACTTTGTGCCAATTTTGGTGCGATTTGAATGTGTAGTTTCGGCTGCCCAAAATACACACACACACACACACACACACACACACACACACGGCTATTGCTATATTAGATGGGAGTATTAGAGTATCACTCTGTAAATATTGTATATGAGCTATGACTAATTATAGTTTACCCTTTAAACCAGTTTTCTGTTTTGAGTGTGGGTTATTCTGCATCAGTGCTGGTGTTACCATGTTAGTGTTTCATATGTATAATTTTGTTGAAGAATAACTCATGTTACTAAGTAAACACTATATGCAAGCTTAAACTGAATGTCCAGTACATTGTATACAATGTTTCCAGTTAATCATCACAATCTTCATCAACTCGAACCATCGTCTGCAAGTGTGAAAGTATAATAAAGATAATCCATTAACCGAGACCCTGCGTATAAAATACACCTTACATCATTAACGAATACTTCGGGACGCAACAATATGACTGAAAATGCAATGAAGATGGCAGGCAATGACGAGGACGAGTCACCAAAAGTAGGTGAACGTAAGCTGACTGAAAAAGGAGTAGCGCACCATACGGAAAAAGTAAAGGCTATGGACTCTGTTTGTCAAATTAAAAGGTGCCTCAGTCAAGATGAAGAGATTAATGTCGGACATGATTAGTCACGAAGAAATGAAAAATGAATACAGTGAGTGGTTACAGAATTATGAAGAATTTTTGTCGTTATGGCGAAAATAAGCAAATGTTGTCTGAGATACCACCCGATGAACGCGATGAACATATAGACACTATCTTTGACAATAAAGATGTGTTTGTACAGTTTTAAAAGCTTGACAGAGAAATGGTTTGTTAATGGAGACTCGGACCTTAAAGATAACAGGTCTGAAACATCTTGTCATAAGTCTAAGGAACTCAGAAGTGGCAATTGTGAAAGGAGTTCTTGTAATTCAAGAAGGTCAATGGATTCGATAGCTAGCAAAGTTTCAATGGCTAGGTTGAAAGAACAGCAAAGAGCAGCAGAACTGAAAGCTTGGTCCATTGCCTTGAAGAAAAAGAATGAGTTGGCTAAAGCCAAGTTAGAAATAGAAATGGAAGAAGAGAAATTAGAGGTAAATACTGAATTAGTTATAACATAGGCTAAGGTAAAGGTTTTGGAAAATTTTGATAGCAAGGAACCATTCCAATCTGCATTAAATCCAGAGGCTAATGTATTCACTCCAGCCGTCGAAAGCCTTGTAAACTATGATGCAATGAAGACTACAAGTCCTATACATTATGAGTTCTCTAGTTAAGGAGCTTAAGAAACCAACTATATCTGTAAAGTACTTTCAGGAGATCTTTTACAATTCAAGCCTTTTATGAGACATTTTAATTTCAAAGTAGTGAATTACTCTGACAGCAATGATGAAAAGATGAACTTAGAACAATTTACCACTGGAGAGCTAACAAAATTGTGAAAAGTTATAGTTACTTAGATGAGGACCAGAGTTATCCAGGTGATGGTCGTGGTCGTGGCCGAGGTCGGACGTGTTTGAGAGAGGCTCCCGGCAGTACAGCTGTCTGCCCATTAAGTTTAAATACTGGTCAGTGGTTTGCCTAGGCAAACTCTTTCGCCTTTGTCTGTCAACTTGTACCTTTCCTTATTGCTGGAAGTTTCCTCTCATTCAGCCAGTCCCAAAGAAGGGTGACCACTCCCAACCCTCCAACTATCGTTCAATTGCTTTAACGTCCTGTATTTCAAAAGTTTTCGAGTCAATTGTCAATAGAATTATTTTAAGGCATCTTTCATATTACAACCTTCTTTCCAATCGTCAGTACGGGTTCCGTCAGGGACGCTCTACTGGCGATCTTCTCACCTACCTTTCAGACTCCTGGTCATCCTCCTTTCGGGACTTTGGTGAAAGCTTTGCCATTGCACTTGACATCTCAAAGGCTTTCGATCGAGTCTGCCATAAATCTTTAATTTCCAAACTGCCCTCCTACAGTTTCTATCCTTCTATCTGTGCCTTCATCGCTAGCTTCCTTTCTGGTCGTTCTATAGCCGCTGTTGTAGACGGCCATCGTTCTTCTAGATCTATCAACAGTGGTGTTCCTCAGGGCTCTGTCCTATCACCAACTCTCTTCCTTTTATTCATCAATGATCTTCTAAGCTGTACATCTAACCCTATCCACTCATACGCTGATGACTCCACCCTTCACCTTTCCATTCGGTTCTCGCAACGCCCATCTCAACAGTTACTTCAACAAACAAGGGATGAGGCTATGGCACACCTAATGTCTGACTTGGCTCGTATCTCTGACTGGGGTAAAAATAATATGGTTGTTTTTAATGCATCTAAGACTCAGTTCTTACACCTATCAACCCGACAAAATCTTCCACAGGTATACCCACAAATGTTTAATAATATTCAGCTTAATCCTGCATCATCCTTGAACATGCTTGGGGTTTCATTTACTCGGGACTTATCTTCGAAAGATCATATTACGTCTCTTGTAAAATCAGCTTCCAAGAGATTGGGTGTGCTAAGCCGACTCCGCTCTTTCTTTACCCCTGCACATTTGTTGACTCTATACAGGGGTTTTATTCGCCCCTGCGTGGAGTACAACTCTCATGTGTGGGAAGGCTCCCCACATACAGCTCTTCTCAATAGGGTGGAGTCAAAGGCTTTTCGTCTCATTAACTCTCCTCCTCTTACTGACTCCCTTCAACCTCTTTCTCTTCGCCGCAGTGTTGCATCTTTATCTCTTTTCTATCGCTACTTTAATGGTCACTGCTCCTCTGAACTGTCTGCTTGCATTCCTCCACCTCTACAACTGGCGCGTAGCACCCGTTTGGCAGCAAACTCTCATCTCTTTTCTGTCCAACTCTCTAAAGCAAGAGTTAACCGTTACACCCAGTCTTTAATTTATGCAACAGCTCAACTCTGGAACTGTCTCCCTCTGTCTTTATTTCCTGCTGCCTATGATCTCCAGTCTCTGAAACGCAGTGTGTCCAGGCATCTCAAAATGATCGGATCTTCAATTTGGCTCTCTATTGTATTTTGTTTTTCTCTTGGAGGGAACTGTTACTGCGGGCTCATGGCCTTTGGTTCCTTCTTCTTCGCATAAAAAAAAAAAAAAAGGTGGAGAGTATGAATACCAAGCAAGTGACAACAAGAGGAAGGAAGACGGATACTGGACAAGAAATGGATGGTGAAGGAGGAGGTGAGACCAGTCAGCTGACTGCAAACCTAGATGGAAGGACGGCCGGTCAAGGTGAAAAAAGGAAAGGGGAATGTCCCTCATGCAAAGTTCGTTTGCGATGTTGATTTGGTCCTTGGATGTAATCTATGTGACATGTGGCACCATATAAAATGTGAGGGTATCAATGAGGCAGTGTACAAGTTCCTGATGGAAAATTAAGAGAGTACGATTCACTGATATTGTGCTAAGTGAAGCAAGTAACTAAACTCTCCAAGAGGCGGGATATGATTGAAAAACGTATGGATGCTCTGGAACATACATCTGAGGTAGGATATAACCAGGTGAAGGATGATCTGACTAAGCTGAAGGCGAGCATCAGGGATGAAATCAAAACTCAAGTGAGCAGTGAAATGATGAGTGAGATGGACGTGGTTAAAGTAAAGTTTTATAAGGAAGTTAAGGAGATTTGCGAGGAAGCAAAGGGAGAAAATAGTTGATAAACAAGGTAATTGAGAGACTGAAGTTAAGGATATAGTTTGCATTGAAGTGAAAGAAGAAATGGTAAAATCGTACAGAGATGTTCTGTCTACTAGAGACAACAAGACTATGATGCAAAAGCAGGTGGGGCTAGGCCTAAATATAGTGATCTGGGAGTGAACTGTTGGAAAAAACTACGAGGTAAGTACAGGGCAGAATGGTCAGGAAAAACATATTGTTGTTTTGCATGGCAATCCCGAGGAACTGATGAGTGGCATGAACTTAGAATTAAGGTCTGAAAAAAATTCATGATAAGTTAGTATATGCTGACTTAAATGGGTTTAACATGCTACGGTAGTGATATAGAGGAAATCAGAAGGCTTGGTGGATACCAGGGAGCAACAGGGACAGGAAAGCCGAGACCCATTTAGTGACTCTGAGAGGATCCTTAAAGGAAAGAATAATGAGAAACTTGTTCAAGTTGATGGAAAAGTTGGAGTGATACACATGACTATGGACGAGATGAAAAAAGATAAGGAGCTTAGAGAAGAGGCAGAAAAGCTGAATACGGAGGAGGAGGATTCGGGAAACTACTACGTGATCAGAGGAAGCCCGTGGAACCTTACATACTGAAGGTAAAGAGAAGGGAAACACTGAATACAACAAGAACAGCAGCGATGGAGTAGGAGCGAGCGAGTTAAGTTGTGACAGTACTAAAGATTTTATACATAGTGTTAATGACTTGAAAATATTTAGTAATGTTGATGTGTTCAATATTGACAAGATCAGTGAGTTAAGGATTAGGTTGAGCGAGGACCAGACATCTCCAAAAGTGATAGCAGTGCAAGAGGTCAAACCAAAACATTGTCGGTATGAAAGAGATATAGTTGAGTAGAGGACTGAAGGATATGAAATATTTGGAAAATATCTGGCAAATTCGGAAGACGGAAGAGGACTGCTGCTGTACATTAAAAAAGGAGCTCAGTATGATATTGCAGTGTTTGACAAGGAAGCCATAGAATATTCTGTATAGTAACGAAGATTAAAGGTAAAAGTGATGTTATATTGTTCGTGTCTATTTACATAAGTCCAAACTGTGACTTTAGAAATAATGAGAAGATGTTGAAACTATTACAAGAAATTAGTGAATACAATACAAGGCAAAAAGTGATTGTCGGAGATTTAAATTTGCCTAACGTAAGATGGGAAACCTTAACATGCAAATCTGGTGATGATAACCTTAGCCAAAGTTTTATTGAAAAAGTCCGAGACTGTTATTTTATACATCATTTATCAGATAAACAGATTTAAAGGTACTACTACAGGAAATGCATTGGATTTGTTTTTTACGGATGATGATATACTAGTGAGTAATATTAAGGTCATGAGTCCATTAGGCAAGAGCGACCATGGATGTGTGAAACTCAAATGTGACATTGAACCACAGGAAAAGAAGTGCAAAAGGCTTGTCTATTTATGTGAAAAGGCAGACTTTAAGAAATTATGCAGGATGCTATCAATAAATTGGAATGGGTATTTGGATACCCAGGATATGGGAGAAATATGGGACAGATTTAACAAGAAATTACAAGAGGCAATCAATGAGTGTATTCCTCAAAGCATCGTACACACCAAGATACAAAGTCGCGCAACATTGTCTCTGGACTGTCTCACATCTGTCTCAGAAAAATCTAAATATGTCTCGCAAAAGTCGCTAGACACTGTCTCTGGGTCATGTACACACCGAGATACTTTATCCAGCAAAAGTCGCACGACAATATCACTAGACTGTTGCGAGACTGTCTCATGAAAATCTAAATCTGTCGCTGGACAGTCGTGCGACAGTCCAGAGACAAGATTTCGGCTGAGTCTTGTCTCCCACTAGATATGGGAGACAATATAAAAGTTGCTCGGTGCGGAGGGATTTGGCAGTGGATGACGGAGTTTTTTTTTTTTTTTTCATTTATTTTTAAAGTTCGCATTTAAAAATGCACACCTTCTGCCATGAGGCGTCAGTATTCACATGTTTTAACATTACTTATGCATAACAGTTGTACATACATTGAATAATTATATGTATATGGTTCAATCCTAAATAATTATGGAGTTGAGAGGCAGAAGAGAGAGTTATATGTAGAAAGAAAGAGAGAGGTGAAAAGATTAGTAAGAGAGAGTAAGAAGAGAGTGGATGAGGAATTTGGAAGGAACTTGAGTGTAAAGTGGAGGGACTGTAAGAAAATGTTCTGGAAAGAGGTGAAAAGAGTAAGACAGGGTGGAAGTGAAGTTAGCAGGGGAGTGAAAAATAAAAATGGTAGATTACTAGTGGATCAGGGAGAAAAAGTGAGCAGATGGAGAGAACACTTTAAGGAATTGTTGAACATAGACGATGGAAGTAATGCGAATGTAAGTGGCTGGGGAATGAGTGGGAGAAGGAGGGAGGTGAGAAGACAGGAAGAAATCAGTAGAACAGAAGTTGTGGAAACAATGAAGAAAGTTAAACTGGGGAAAATCCAAGGAATTGATGGAGTGTGTGGTGAAATGCTGAAGCATGGGGGAGAGATAGTAGTAGAATGGATGTTGAAAATGTGCAGATTGGCCTGGGAGGAAGGTAGAGTCCCTGAGGATAGGAAGTCAGGTATAATTATTCCCTTGTACAAAGGAAAAGGGGAAAAAGAAGTGTGTGGTAATCATAGGGGCATCTGTCTTCTTAGTATAATAGGAAAAGTGTATGGTAGGATACTTATTGACAGAGATAGAGAAAGAACAGAGGAATTAGTTGGAGAAGAACAGGGTGACTTTAGGAAGGGAAGAAGTTGTGTAGATCAGATATTCATTCTTAGATCTTTAGTGGAAAACTTTCTAGAGAAGGGAAAGAAGTTGTATGCAGCTTTCATGGATTTGGAGAAAGCATATGACAGGTTGGATAGACAAGGATTGTGGAAAGTATTTAAAATATATGGAGTAGATGGGAAGTTGTTGAATGCTGTGAACAGTATGTATGATGGTGCTAAGGCTGCAGTGCGTGTGGATGATGAACTGAGTGAATTTTTCTCTTTGAAGGTTGGGTTGAAACAGGGATGTGTCATGTCTCCATGGTTGTTCAATCTGTACATGGATGGGGGAATAAAAGAGGTACAAGGTAGAGTAGTGGATGTTGGAGTGGCCCTGGTGAGAGAGGGTAGTGTTTGGAAACTCCCTGTACTGTTGTTTGCAGATGATACTGTGTTGTTGAGTGAAGACAAAGGAGAGCTGCAAGGCTTGGTAGATGAGTTTGGGAGAGTGTGTAAGATACGGAATCTAAAGGTGAATGTAGGGAAGAGTAAAGTGATGGTCTTTGAGAGAGGTGAAGTCAGTGAATGTACAGCGAGGTTGGATGGTGAGGAATTGGAAAATGTGAGTATGTTTAAGTACTTGGGTAGTGTGATGAGTAAGGATGGAGGTTTAGAGGGTGAAGTGCTTGAAAGGGTACATGCTCCTCTCAAGTAATTCATTTCCACTGCTCTCACTCTTGACTTGTTCCCCTCTAGCAAGGTCCATGCCTCGCTTCCATAATTCAGGGTAGAGATCACAATACTATCATGCAGTGACTTCTCAACTTCCATACTCACCTCCCTATTTCTTATCACTGCATTCAGTGAACCAACAACCTTCCTTCCCTGCTGTGCCCTTTCAAGCACTTCATTCCCCAAAGTTCCATCCTTAATTTATCACACGACCCAAGTACTTGAATGCACTCACATTCTCCTTATCCTCATCATCGAACCTCACTGTACATTCTGTGATTTCATTCCTCTCAAACAAGATAACTTTACTCTTGTTTACATTAACTTTCAGATTCCTCTTCCTACACACTGTCCCAAATTCATTCACCAAACCTTGCAACTCCCATTCATCTTCACTCAATAATACTGTATCATCAGCAAACAGCAACACCAGAATCTTCCATATCGCACCCTCATTCATTAGAGCTACCCCCACATCCACTGCCCTACCTTGCACCTCCTTTACAACCCCATCCATGTATATATTAAACAGCCAAGGAGACATCACACATCCCTGTTTCAGTCCCACATTTAGATATAAAAAACTTACTCAGCCCACCATCCACTCGCACCGTAGCCCTAGCTCCTTCGTACATGCTGTTCTCAGCACTCAACAATTTCACCTCCACTCCATATATTCTTAATACCTTCCGCATACCTTGCCTATCTATTCTGTCATAAGCTTTCTCCAAGTCCATGAAAGCATACACTTTCCTTCCCTTCTCTAGATACTTCTCCACTAAACATCTTAGAACAAATATCTGCTCTACACACCCTTTTCCCTTCCTAAATGCCCCCTGTTCTTCTCCAAATAGCTCCTCTGTTGTATGCCTAACCCTATCAATGAGTATTCTACCATATATTTTTCTAGTCACATTAAGAAGGCAAATACCCCTATGGTTACCATATACTTCTCTCTCCCCTTTTCCTTTCTATAAAGGAACAATTATACCTGATTTCCAGTCCCCTGGAACCCTTCCCTCTTCCCAAGCAAATCTACACAACTTCCATATCCATTACACAAAAATCTCACCCCCATACTTCAGCATTTCACCACACACTGCATCAATTCCTGGGGCCTATCCCATCTTGATCTTCTTCATTGCTTCTACTACTTCCGCCCTACTGATCTCTTCCTCCCTCCTCCCATGTCATCTCCTCCCAGCCATTCCCCTACCACTTATACTCCTACTGCTTTCACTTTCTACATTCAACAAATCCTCAAAGTGCTCCTTCCATCTTCTCAGTTTCTCTCTCTTCTCCGCCAGCAATCTATTATGCCCATCTTTCACTCCCCTACTATTTCCCCTTTCACACTGTCTTACTTTCTTTACCTCTTTCCAAAACAATTTTTTACTCTCCCTCCATTTTACACTCTGGTTCCTCCCAAATTCTTCTTCCATTTTCTTCTTACTCTCCTTCACCAATCTCTTCACCTCCCTTCTTCTGCTCACATATACCTCTCTCTTCTCTCTCTCATTTTCTCCCCTACCTCTACTCAATAGCCATTCACTATATGCCTTCTTCTTTTGTTTCACAGCTCGTTTCACCTCATCATTCCACCATGCCGTCCCTTGCACACCCCTACATCTCCTCCTCACTCCACAAACCACCTCACACGCTGCACCTATCTCTTCCATGAATATCTTACATACATCTTCCACCCCTTCCATCTGCTCTAACTCATACCTTCCCAATCTTTCTTCTACTATGCTCTTATACTCTGCCATTTTCCCATTATCTTACAACTTCTTCACTCTTCTCACAGGGGCTGTTTCCTCCTGTCTTCCCCTTCGTTTTTTCACCTATTTTCTTTGCAACTTTACCTTGGCCATCACTAAGTGATGGTCTGAGATTCCATTCCCCCACCCTCTCCACGCTCTTGCATCCAACACTTGTCTTCTCATTTGCTCATCCACACACACATAATCTATCATTGCCTTTCATTCATCAAGTTCACCGTCCACCCTTCTCATGACTCTCCATGTAT
This sequence comes from Coenobita brevimanus, assembly GCF_032717465.1. Classification (NCBI taxonomy): domain Eukaryota; kingdom Metazoa; phylum Arthropoda; class Malacostraca; order Decapoda; family Coenobitidae; genus Coenobita; species Coenobita brevimanus. Next base: position 22,080,711 of record NC_136979.1, on the reverse strand, counting down.
ATCTGTGGATCATCTTATGCCGAAAGAAGGTGTTGGCTATTGCCAACCCCTTACCAGCACAGATGTCCACCAGAGCACTACCATTCCCATCTACTTCAGCTGGCACACCCCACTGACCAACCACTCCATCCACTCGTACTTTCCCAACTTTGCCATTCATGTCTCCAATCAAAAACACTCTCTCACTCCTCTCAAACTTGTCCATACATGCTTCTACACTTGCCCAAAACTCATCTTTCAATCTTGCCACTCTGTCCTCTGTCGGCGCATACGCACATACAATCTCCCAACCTTGTATACCTACTTTCATCCTCACCCATACAATCCTTGCACCCACTGTTCCATACTCTCTTATATTCTCCTTCCATTTCTTGCTTATAATCAGACATACTCCCTCTCTTGCCCTCTCATTCCCATTAACTCCCGCACATATTCCTAAACCGTATTCCCATTCTCTCACCCTTTCACCTTATCATTTAGTTTCAGTCAATGTACATACATCAACTCATGCATCTCCAAGCACCTGAACAATCTCTCTCTCCTTCACTTCATCAATCACTCCTCTCACATTCCATGTCCCCACCCATAGAAAGTCCATTGTTCGTTCTTTAGTCGTCACCGTATGGTCCGTCGAGGTCTGAGACACTTTATTTGCTTGTTTAGTTAGTTCTTTTAACCTAACCTAACCTAACCTAACCATACAGAAAAAATAAAGGCTATGGACTCTGTTTGTCAAATTAAAAGGTGCCTCAGTCAAGATGAAGAGATTAATGTCGGACATGATTAGTCACGAAGAAATGAAAAATGAATACAGTGAGTGGTTACAGAATTATGAAGAATTTTTGTCGTTATGGCGAAAATAAGCAAATGTTGTCTGAGATACCACCCGATGAACGCGATGAACATATAGACACTATCTTTGACAATGAAGATGTGTTTGTACAGTTTTAAAAGCTTGACAGAGAAATGGTTTGTTAATGGAGACTCGGACCTTAAAGATAACAGGTCTGAAACATCTTGTCATAAGTCTAAGGAACTCAGAAGTGGCAATTGTGAAAGGAGTTCTTGTAATTCAAGAAGGTCAATGGGTTCGATAGCTAGCAAAGTTTCAATGGCTAGGTTGAAAGAACAGCAAAGAGCAGCAGAACTGAAAGCTTGGTCCATTGCCTTGAAGAAAAAGAATGAGTTGGCTAAAGCCAAGTTAGAAATAGAAATGGAAGAAGAGAAATTAGAGGTAAATACTGAATTAGTTATAACATAGGCTAAGGTAAAGATTTTGGAAAATTTTGATAGCAAGGAACCATTCCAATCTGCATTAAATCCAGAGGCTAATGTATTCACTCCAGCCGTCGAAAGCCTTGTAAACTATGATGCAATGAAGACTACAAGTCCTATACATTATGAGTTCTCTAGTTAAGGAGCTTAAGAAACCAACTATATCTGTAAAGTACTTTCAGGGAGATCTTTTACAATTCAAGCCTTTTATGAGACATTTTAATTTCAAAGTAGTGAATTACTCTGACAGCAATGATGAAAAGATGAACTTAGAACAATTTACCACTGGAGAGCTAACAAAATTGTGAAAAGTTATAGTTACTTAGATGAGGACCAGAGTTATCCAGGTGATGGTCGTGGTCGTGGCCGAAGTCGGACGTGTTTGAGAGAGGCTCCCGGCAATACAGCTGTCTGCCCATTAAGTTTAAATACTGGTCAGTGGTTTGCCTAGGCAAACTCTTTCGCCTTTGTCTGTCAACTTGTACCTTTCCTTAATGCTGGAAGTTTCCTCTCATTCAGCCAGTCCCAAAGAAGGGTGACCGCTCCCAACCCTCCAACTATTGTCCAATTGCTTTAACGTCCTGTATTTCAAAAGTTTTCGAGTCAATTGTCGATAGAAAAATTTTAAGGGATCTTTCCTATTACAACCTTCTTTTCAATCGTCAGTACGGGTTCCGTCAGGGACGCTCTACTGGCGATCTTCTCACCTACCTTTCAGACTCCTGGTCATCCTCCTTTCGGGACTTTGGTGAAAGCTTTGCCATTGCACTTGACAACACAAAGGCGTTCGATCGAGTCTGGCATAAATCTTTAATTTCCAAACTGCCCTCCTACAGTTTCTATCCTTCTATCTGTGCCTTCATCGCTAGCTTCCTTTCTGGTAGTTCTATACCCGCTGTTGTAGACGGCCATCGTTCTTCTCCTAGATCTATCAACAGTGGTGTTCCTCAGGGCTCTGTCCTATCACCAACTATCTTCCTTTTATTCATCAATGATCTTCTAAGCTGTACATCTAACCCTGTCCACTCATACGCTGATGACTCCACCCTTCACCTTTCCATTCGGTTCTCGCAACGACCATCTCAACAGTTACTTCAACAAACAAGGGATGAGGCTATGGCACACCTAATGTCTGACTTGGCTCGTATCTCTGACTGGGGTAAAAATAATATGATTGTTTTTAATGCTTCTAAGACTCAGTTCTTACACCTATCAACCCGACAAAATCTTCCACAGGTATACCCACAAATGTTTAATAATATTCAGCTAAATCCTGCATCATCCTTGAACATGTTTGAGGTTTCATTTACTCAGGACTTATCTTGGAAAGATCATATTACATCTCTTGTAAAATCAGCTTCCAAGAGACTGGGTGTGCTAAGCCGACTCCGCTCTTTCTTTACCCCTGCACAATTATTGACTCTATACAGAGGTTTTATTCGCCCCTGTGTGGAGTACAACTCTCATGTGTGGGGAGGCTCCCCACATACAGCTCTTCTCAATAGGGTGGAGTCAAAGGCTTTTCGTCTCATTAACTCTCCTCCTCTTACTGACTCCCTTCAATCTCTGTCTCTTCACCGCACTGTTGCATCTTTATCTCTTTTCTATCGCTACTTTAATGGTCACTGCTCCTCTGAACTGTCTGCTTGCATTCCTCCACCTCTACAACGGGCGCGTAGCACCCGTCTGGCAGCAAACTCTCATCTCTTTTCTGTCCAACTCTCTAATGCAAGAGTTAACCGTTACACCCAGTCTTTAATTTATGCAACAGCTCAACTCTGGAACTGTCTCCCTCTGTCTTTATTTCCTGCTGCCTATGATCTCCAGTCTCTCAAACGCAGTGTGTCCAGGCATCTCAAAATGATCGGATCTTCAATTTGGCTCTCTATTGTATTTAGTTTTTCTCTTGGAAGGAACTGTTACTGCGGGCTCATGGCCTTTGGTTCCTTCTTCTTCGCATAAAAAAAAAAAAAGGTGGAGAGTATGAATACCAAGCAAGTGACAACAAGAGGAAGGAAGACGGATACTGGAAAAGAAATGGATGGTGAAGGAGGAGGTAAGACCGGTCAGCTGACTGCAAACCTAGATGGAAGGACTGCCGGTCAGGTGAAAAAAGGAAAGGGGAATGTTCCTCATGCAAAGTTCGTTTGCGATGTTGATTTGGTCCTTGGATGTATTCTATGTGACATGTGGCACCATATAAAATGTGAGGGTATCAATGAGGCAGTGTACAAGTTCCTGATGGAAAACTAAGAGAGTACGATTCACTGATATTGTGCTAAGTGAAGCAAGTAACTAAACTCTCCAAGAGGCGGTATATGATTGAAAAACGTATGGATGCTCTGGAACATACATCTGAGGTAGGATATAACCAGGTGAAGGATGATCTGACTAAGCTGAAGGCGAGCATCAGGGATGAAATCAAAACTCAAGTGAGCAGTGAAATGATGAGTGAGATGGACGTGGTTAAAGTAAAGTTTTATAAGGAAGTTAAGGAGATTTGCGAGGAAGCAAAGGGAGAAAATAGTTGATAAACAAGGTAATTGAGAGACTGAAGTTAAGGATAATGTTTGCATTGAAGTGAAAGAAGAATTGGTATAATCGTACAGGGATGTTCTGTCTACTAGAGACAACAAGACTGATGCAAAAGCAGGTGGGGCTAGGCCTAAATACAGTGATCTGGGGAGTGAACTGTTGGAAAAAACTACGAGGCAAGTACAGGGCAGAATGGTCAGGAAAAACATATTGTTGTTTTGCATGGCAATCCCGAGGAACTGATGAGTGGCATGAACTTAGAATTAAGGTCTGAAAAAAATTCATGATAAGTTAGTATATACTGACTTAAATGGGTTTAACATGCTACGGTAGTGATATAGAGGAAATCAGAAGGCTTGGTGGATACCAGGGAGCAACAAGGACAGGAAAGCCGAGACCCATTTAGTGACTCTGAGAGGATCCTTAAAGGAAAGAATAATGAGAAACTTGTTCAAGTTGATGGAAAAGTTGGAGTGACACACATGACTATGGACGAGATGAAAAAAGATAAGGAGCTTAGAGAGGAGGCAGAAAAGCTGAATACGGAGGAGGAGGATTCGGGAAACTACTACGTGAACAGGGGAAGCCCGTGGAACCTTACATACTGAAGGTAAAGAGAAGGGAAACACTGAATACAACAAGAACAGCAGCGATGGAGTAGGAGCGAGCGAGTTAAGTTGTGACAGTACTAAAGATTTTATACATAGTGTTAATGACTTGAAAATATTTAGTAATGTTGATGTGTTCAATATTGACAAGATCAGTGAGTTAAGGATTAGGTTGAGCAAGGACCAGACATCTCCAAAAGTGATAGCAGTGCAAGAGGTCAAACCAAAACATTGTCGGTATGAAAGAGATATAGTTGAGTAGAGGACTGAAGGATATGAAATATTTGGAAAATATCTGGCAAATTCGGAAGACGGAAGAGGACTGCTGCTGTACATTAAAAAAGGAACTCAGTATGATATTGCAGTGTTTGACAAGGAAGCCATAGAATATTCTGTATAGTAACGAAGATTAAAGGTAAAAGTGATGTTATATTGTTCGTGTCTATTTACAGAAGTCCAAACTGTGACTTTAGAAATAATGAGATGTTGGAACTATTACAAGAAATTATTGAATACAATACAAGGCAAAAAGTGATTGTCGGAGATTTAAATTTGCCTAACGTAAGATGGGAATCCTTAACATGCAAATCTGGTGATGATAACCTTAGCCAAAGTTTTATTGAAAAAGTCCTAGACTGTTATTTTATACATCATTTATTAGATAAACAGATTTAAAGGTACTACTGCAGGAAATGCATTGGATTTGGTTTTTACGGATGATGATATACTAGTGAGTAATATTAAGGTCATGAGTCCATTAGGCAAGAGCGACCATGGATGTGTGAAACTCAAATGTGACGTCGAACCACAGGAAAAGAAGTGCAAAAGGCTTGTCTATTTATGTGAAAAGGCAGACTTTCAGAAATTACACAGGATGCTATCAATTATTTGGAATGGGTATTTGGATACCCAGGATATGGGAGAAATATGGGACAGATTTAACAAGAAATTACAAGGGGCAATCAATGAGTGTATTCCTCAAAGCATCGTACACACCAAGATACAAAGTCGCGCAACATTGTCTCTGGACTGTCTCACATCTGTCCCAGAAAAATCTAAATTTGTCTCGCAACAGTCGCTAGACACTGTCTCTAGGTCACTTACACACCGAGATACTTTATCCAGCAAAAGTCGCTCGACAATATCACTAGACTGTTGCGAGACTGTCTCAGGAAAATCTAAATCTGTCGCTGGACAGTCGTGCGACAGTCCAGAGACAAGATTTCGGCTGAATCTTCTCTCCCACTAGATATGGGAGACAATATACAAGTTGCTCGGTGCGGAGGGATTTGGCAGTGGATGACGGAGTTTTTGTTTTTTTCATTTATTTTTAAAGTTCGCATTTAAAAATGCACGCCTTCTGCTATGAGGCGTCAGTATTCACATATTTTAACATTATTTATGCATAATAGTTGTACATACATTGAATAATTATATGTATATGGTTCAATCCTAAATAATTATGGAGTTGAGAAACGGAAGAGAGAGTTATATATAGAAAGAAAGAGAGAGGTGAAAAGATTAGTAGGAGAGAGTAAGAAGAGAGTGGATGAGGAATTTGGAAGGAACTTGAGTGTAAATTGGAGGGACTGTAAGAAAATGTTCTGGAAAGAGGTGAAAAGAGTAAGACAGGGTGGAAGTGAAGTTAGCAGAGGAGTGAAAAATAAAAATGGTAGATTACTAGTGGAGAAGGGAGAAAAAGTGAGCAGATGGAGAGAACACTTTAAAGAATTGTTGAACAAAGAGGATGGAAGTAATGCGAGTGTAAGTGGCTGGGGAATGGGTGGGAGAAGGAGGGAGGTGAGAAGACAAGAAGAAATCAGTAGAACAGAAGTTGTGGAAACAATGAAGAAAGTTAAACTGGGGAAAGCCCCAGGAATTGATGGAGTGTGTGGTGAAATGCTGAAGCATGGGGGAGAGATAGTAGTAGAATGGATGTTGAAAATGTACAGATTGGCCTGGGAGGAAGGTAGAGTCCCGGAGGATTGGAAGTCAGGTATAATTATTCCCTTGTACAAAGGATAGGGGGGAGCGTCATGAAGAACACACTGAGGTGGTTTGGCCATGTGGAGAGGATCCTGGAGGGTGAAAGACTGACGAAGAGAGTGTATGTGAGTGAGGTGGAGGGGGGAAGAGGGAGGGGGAGGCCGAGGATGAGATGGAGGGATGGGGTGGAAAGGTATATGAGAGGGGTGTGTGAGTTGGGAGCAGGGTAGTGAAATGGCGGGGGACAGGGCGACTTCGAGGCGATTTGTTTGTGGCCACCCCAAAAGGGATTGAGGCGTCTGGCAATAGATAGATAGATAGACAAAGGAAAAGGGGAAAAAGAAGTGTGTGGTAATCATAGGAAAATATATAATAGGAAAAGTGTATGGTAGGATACTTATTGACAGAGTTAGAGAAAGAACAGAGGAATTAGTTGGAGAAGAACAGGGAGACTTTAGGAAAGGAAGAGGTTGTGTAGATCAGATATTCATTCTTAGATCTTTAGTGGAAAAGTTTCTAGAGAAGGGAAAGAAGTTGCATGCGGCTTTCTTGGATTTGGAGAAAGCATATGACAGGGTGGATAGACAAGGACTGTGGAAAGTATTAAAAATATATGGAGTAGATGGGAAGTTGTTGAATGCTGTGAAGAGTATGTATGATGGTGCTAAGGCTGCAGTGCGTGTGGATGGTGAACTAAGTGAATTATTCTCTTTGAAGGTTGGGTTGAAACAGGGATGTGTCATGTCTCCATGGTTGTTCAATCTGTAAATGGATGGGGTAATAAAAGAGGTACAAGGTAGAGTAGTGGATGTTGGAGTGGCCCTGGTGAGAGAGGGTAGTGTTTGGAAACTCCCTGTACTGTTGTTTGCAGATGATACTGTGTTGTTAAGTGAAGACAAAGGAGAGCTGCAAGGCTTGGTGGATGAGTTTGGGAGAGTGTGTAAGAAACCGAATCTAAAGGTGAATGTAGGGAAGAGTAAAGTGATGGTCTTTGAGAGAGGTGAAGTCAGTGAATGTACAGCGAGGTTGGATGGTGAGGAATTGGAAAATGTGAGTATGTTCAAGTACTTGGGTAGTGTGATGAGTAAGGATGGAGGTTTAGAGGGTGAAGTGCTTGAAAGGGTACAGCAGGGAAGAACGGTTACTGGTTCCTTGAAAGCAGTGATAAGAAGCAGCGAAGTGAGCATGGAAGTGAAAAAGTTACTACATGACAGTATTGTGATACCAACTCTAACGTATGGAAGTGAAGTTTTGACGTTGCTGGAAGGACACAAATCAAGAGTGAGAGCAGTGGAAATGAGTTATTTATGAGGAGCCTGTGGAGTCACATGGAGAGACAGGCTGACAAATGAAAATATAAAGGTGCGTTGTGGTGTGGATGTGGATGTGATAGGAAGCGTTAGGAGGAATACATTGAGGTGGTTTGGCCATGTGAAGAGGATGGAGGGTGAAAGACTGACGAAGAGAGTAAGAGAGTGTATGTGAGTGAGATGGAGGGGGAAAGAGGGAGGGGGAGGCCGAGGATGAGATGGAGGGATGGGGTGGAGAGGTATATGAGAGAGGGGGGTGTGAGTTGGAAGCGTGGCAGTGAAATGGCGGTGGATTGAGGCGTCTGGCAATAGATAGATACATATTTATACATTCTAATTTTGCATAAAAGTTATACATCATCGTTGAAAGATTATACTGTATGTATACGGGTCTGTCCTCATAATAATTATGGTATATTTACACGTTTTACATACATCATTGAAAAATTATGGGTACATATATGGTTCAGTCATGGCAGTTCTTAGCTTTAGTGATTCCACTGTTGGTTTTGGCAATTATTCACACACACACACACACACACACACATATATATATATATATATATATATATATATATATATATATATATATATATATATATATATATATATATATATTGTACACTCGAGGCCGAAAATTCGCGACCACGTACCTTAGCTGTCTGTGGAAACTGTGCTGGTAACACTGAGTGGGGGAGGGGTCAGAGTACGTGGAATATATACCCCGCCCCCTCACAATCTCTACATGGTTTGATTTGGGTTCATAAGGTTCGTCTGCATTAACCTTCAACGGCGGGCAAACCTTTATTCACTTTATATCGTCTGTTTTCTGTCGATTTTATTCATTATGGATACAGTAGAGGGTTAGGAGTCTAGAGGTTAGATATGAGCCTGATAAATCCCTCCAACACGATAGAACTCACTTAAAATAATAACATCGTCTGGAAATAACGAGGAACAAAGTAACAATTTAGTCACCCGCTATCGACATTGGATACTGATCCTAGATAAAACATATCGCCTTTATCAGTGGAAGGATATTGAGACATAAGTAGTATCAATTGTAGAGTTTAGCTTTTTTTACTAATGATTGTATGGAGCTGTAATTCGTTCGAGTAACGATTCATTTGTCTCAGATTTATCCGAGGGAATTGTCGTAATGGCGCCTAAGGCCGGAGATCAGTCTCCATACTTCTGCCTACCAGCAAACATGGCTCAAGACCCTCATAAAGTAAGCCTTCGTTCAAGGCTTGTTGCCAAGAGACAAGCAGGAATGTCTGTTGCTGCCATAGCAGAAGATGAAGGTGTGTCACAAACAACAGTTAAGAAATGGTGGACTAGGTGGCAAGCAGAAGGCGATGTGTGTGACCGTCCGAGGAGCGGAAGACCTAGGAAAACAACACCTGAGGAAGACCAGAGAATCAGTGAGCAGGCAAGACGAACACCCATCATCAATGCCATGCAAATCAGGGAGCAGCTTCAGTTACAAGTGTCCAGAAAAACTGCATGCAAACGTCTTCATGAAGCAGGAGTGCATCATAGGATCCCAGCGGAAAAAGAAAAGTTAACTGAGAGGCATCGGAACGGCCGCCTTGTTTTCGCACAACAGCATATGAACATGGACCTTGAATACTGGGGGCGAGTGATATTCTCTGACGAGGAAACCTTTTCTTCTACTGCACACGGACGCCCTCACTGTTGGCGACGCAACGGAACAAGATGCAACAGTGAAAACATATATGAAGTAGCACGTAGTGGCCACGTGACGAGCAACGTGTGGGGCTGGGTCCATTTATACGGCGTGGGTGAACTGACTGCTATCGACGGGAGACTGACTGCAGAGAAATATATTGAAATATTAGAGGAAGTGATGGTCCCTACAGTTCGTGCTATGGCTATACCTTATCCTGAACGGTTTATTTTCATGCAGGTTAGTATATCAAATACTGTCTACTCCATTTCCATATTCATGTCTTATATTCATTTGTCAGAAATTATCGCATATTCAACACGTCTATAATTATCAACTGAGTCTGTCATTATACAACATTACCTATAAGGAGCCATTATTATCCATGTGTATTTGCCATTATTAGGACAACTGCCCCGTCCACACTGCACGAATCGTAAGCCGATGGTTCAGGGACCAGCCGAACATAGATCAGCTGCCTTGGCCAGCTAAGGCTGCGGATTTAAACCCAATAGAAAATTGTTGGGCGATGATGGTTAATAGCTGGGACCAGGGACAAGAGAGGACACCTCAAGCACTTGTGCAGCACTGTATGCATGACTGGGAACGACTCCGGAGACGACAAGGCGATATTTACAACATTGTTGCATCCCTCCCACCCAGAATGCAAGAAGTTAACAACGAGGGCGGATGGACACATTACTGATGTAAAAAAAACATCTACTGTGTGTGTGTGTGTATGTGTATGCGTATATGTGTGTATGTGTGTGTATGTGTGTGTGTATGTGTATGTGTGTGTGTATGTGTGTGGGTATGTGTGTGTGTGTGTGTATGTTTGTATGTGTGTGTATGTGCGTATGTGTGTGTATGTGTATGTGTGTGTGTATGTGTATGTGTGTGTGTGTGTGTGTGTGTGTGTGTGTGTGTGTGTGTGTATGTGTGTTAACTCCCTCACTGTATCCATTCACTAATAAAATAACAGAGTAAGGGACAATTGTATCGTTACCCGAACGAATTACAGCTCCATACAAATCTTAGTAATAAAAACTCAACTCTACAACTGATAAAGGTGATATGTTTTATCTAGGATCAGTATCCCATGTCGATAGCGTTTATTAATGCAGACGAACCTTATGAAACCAAATCAAACCATGTAGAGATTGTGGGAGGGGCCGGGGTTATTCCACGTACTCTGACCCCTCCCCCACTCATTGTTACCACCACTGTTTCCGCAGACAGTAAGGTACGTGGTCGCGAATTCTGGGGCTCGGCTGTACATACGTAGGTGCGGGCGATCACCATCCACTCGATGTAGTGCTGCTCTCCGGTGTCTGCCATATCCTCTCCTCCATTCTTCTTTCCTTCCATCCTCTTCTGTATTTCTTTCCCTCATTCTTTCCTCCTCTTTCTGCCTACGGGTGACTTTACACTCCCTCTTCTGTCTTTCATTCCTTCATTCTTTCCTCTTCCTTCTACCTGTGGGTGACTCTACTCTGAGTGACAAGGCAAATGGTTTCCTGTACACCAGGAAACCATTTACTACGGTGGGTGGTAACCATATAACCAGATTTTGGAACCTGGTGGTTTAGTGAGTAATTACGGCGTTTCAATCAGATTGAGCCGGCGAGGGTTTATATCCAAGGGGTGTTGGAGTTTATTGCTCACGTAATGCCACTCAGGAATGAGTGAGGCTGGTCACTCTCATCTTAAATATCAGGACAAACTTCCCTAGCCCCGAGCTCCTACGCTCCTCATGGGACAATGTAGGAGAGGGTGATGAATGAATGAAATGAAATATATATACCGGTATAAACGATATATATATATATATATATATATATATATATATATATATATATATATATATATATATATATATATATATATATATATATGTAATGCTAGGTGAAAATAGGCTCGACTTCTCGTTTCTATTTCACCTAACGTGGAGCGGGGTCCTCTTTCGAGACCGGAGCTAGTGCAATAAAGAAGGCAGGACACAAAAACTCTAGGCAACAACCTTTACACGTATATTACCACAGTCAGACACAGGACAAATCAGCAGATATTACAGCACAATATATAGCAATATAAAACCTTGTCTAGGATATGCGTATCTCGCAGGATACTTGCTTCTGTGATACTAATGCCAACACAAACAATCCTAGTGTATCAGGAGTGCAGTAATTATAGGCGCGCTCGCGGGGGCGCGGGGAGGGGGCTGAGACTTACTAGGAGGAGATAGGAGAGGTGCGGGGAGTGACTTGTGACGGCTAGGAGAAAGTTATGGTAATACTGGAAGGCGGCAGATATTAGCCGTGAAATTTATATGGTTTCCACTAGCCAAAATACTTTGGTAATTGATCTTTTCCTTGATTTAAACTTACTTGAGATTTGGGAGTGAGAGCGAGCGGTAAACAAGATTTTATGGGTAGCGTGGGGGAAGGAGAGAATGCTATTAATACTTCCTTTCACAATATTCCTTCACAGTAATGGGGGTATGTCTTTATAGGCACAGGCTTATTAATTATATAACAGGGATGTCACTCACACGTATAGTCAATCAGATCTTGTTCCACATTCTTGTCCTTTAACTTCTCGCTGTGATCTGATTTACCCTGATATTCACTATATGAAATCACTGCACAATACTTACACTAGGGGAGAATCACACTTAACCTAAATCACTCATATTACAATATCACACACATTCATCAGGGGGATAGACAGGAACATGTCATCGGTGATCCTGCTGGGCTAGGGGCATCGTCAATGCGGGGCATGCCGAGAGGGCACGGGATGACTCGCAAGGGCGTCCTCTCGTGTCCTGGACTCCTCGTGGCTTCCGGACTTGGCTCCGGCGTGTGGCCCTCGGGACTGGGGCCAAATAGCTCCAGGAACCTCTGTGACAGGTCCCGGCGTCGTGGGGGCGTAGAGAGATCACGCCCGGGTGTCCTGGGGAGAACTGAGAGAGACTGTGAGCTGCGGTCTCAAGCGTCTAGGGGTGCTGACAAGAGAGGACTGCGGCAGCGACTTCCACTGGGGTCTGTCAGGTGAGTCTGCTCTAGAGCCAGGCGTAGGGAACAGAGACCAAGAGATGCTGGGAGGCCTGTCTGGGTCACTCTGAGACAGGAAGCCTGCGCTTCAATCTCCTGCCGTGGGGACGTCTCTCTATTCTGCACGCCCTCGGAGCGACCGTAGATCGTCTCACGAGGGAGGGAGCGACAATAGGTCGTCTTTACCACGACACTCGGAGCGACCATAGATCGTCTCACGAGGATGGAAGCGACCATAGATCGTCTCTACCGAAGCACCTTGGGAGCGACCATAGATCGTCTCTACCGGAACACCTTGGGAGCGACCATAGATCGTCTCTACCTGAACACCTTGGGAGCGACCATTGTTCATCTCTACTGGAGCACCTTGGGAGCGACCATAGATCGTCTCTACCGAAACACTTTGGGAGCGACCATAGATCGTCTCTACCAGAGGGGCACCATCTGGAGTTTGTTTTCTAACTCCACCCTTAGCTAGCTCAGCAATTCCACTACGCGAAGGTAGTGTCCTTCTCCTACGGTGGCGGCGGCGTGGTGGCTGCATGTCACAGGGGCGCACGGCCCGGGCTGACATGCGTCGCTGTTGCCCGGAGTGGTGGTGGCTGGTGGCGGCTACCCCGTGGGGTCCGTGTGGGGGTTTCGGCATATTTATGGGCACACTATGCTGTTCTTGGCTTCCCTGTCATCGGGGATACTATGGTATTCTTAGGGGGCACTGTTTTTCAAGCTACGCATTTTACCACTTTCCTCTGTAAAAAGTCACGTCCCCGTGGCTGGAGGTGGAACGCTTGTGTGTTGGAGGTGGTGTAGACGGGCTTGAGGTGTTGCAGCATAGTTTGCCAGGCGACAGTGTAGGAGTTCTCTTCTTGTGCTGGGTCGTAAGTGAGGAAGAGTGTGGAGGTGGCGGTGGTAGGCAGGAGGAGGTTTAGCAGGTGGTGTGGCCCGCAGAGTCGGTGGTTCCTGCCAAGGGTAGGTGCCCATACGGCCCGCTTCACTCTCATGTTGCTTGGTGTGGCTGTCAGTGTGGTTGGGGGCTGAATGCTGGATACTGCGGGTAAGGGCCGGATTTTGTGTCGTGGTAATGCGGCGTTGAGTCTCTGGGGAGTAAAGGTAGAGGGGATTTGGGCCTGATGTAGCTTGATGGTGTGAAGTCGTGGAGAGGTGGGTGGTGTAGGGGTGTGTGAGTATAGGGCGGGCAGGCGTGAGAGGCGGCCCGAGCGGGTGGTGGTGGTCTTGAGGGTCGGGGTGGAGGGAGATGTGGGCGTCTGGGATGGGCGGGTTGTTTTGTGTGTTGCGGGTGCGGTGGGGTGCAGTGTTGGTGGAGTGGGTGTACGGATGGTGGATGGGGGGAGGGGGGTGGTAGTGGGTTGTGGTGAGGGTGTGGTGGTGTGGGCGAAAGATGTGGGAGTGGGCGGCTGGGATGGTCGGGTTGTTTTGCATGTTGTGGGCGCAGTGTGGGCGGAGTGGGTGTACGGATGGTGGGTGGGGGAGGGGGAGTGGTAGTGCGTTGTGGTGAGGGTCTGGTGGCATGGGCGGTAGATGTGGGAGTGGGCGTTGAGGGGGAGGCCATGGAAGGAAGGGGTGAGGGTGAGGGAGGGGTGGCGGGGGAGGCATCAGGTGAGGTGCTGGGGGTGGTGGCGGTCTGGGAGGTGGAGATGGTAGGGGGGACGTAGTGGGAGGGTGAGGAGGAAACATAGCACTCATATGTGACTGTAGAGGGTGGTGCGGGAGTTGAGGGGGGCTGGGGGTGTCGGGCCAGAGCTGGGAAGGTGGACGTGCGGAAAGGCCGCACGTGCCGGTTGTAGAGTGTACGGGGAGTGCCGTGGTAGTCTACGACCACTTGGTATGGGTTGGGGACTTTGGTGATGGTGTGGGGCCCCTTGAAATGGGGGGCGAGCTTGGGGGGAGTGGGAAGTTGGGCGACGACGACTGTGTCGCCTGAGTTGAAAGGGTTGGTGGCTGTGTCGGGTTCAAGGTCTAAACTCTTTTGTAGGTGGTATATCCGCCCTTTTAGCAGGTGTAGCAGGTCTGTGGTGGGAGCGGAAGTGGGCGGTTGCAGGTGACGGCGTAGAGGTAGTAGGAGGGGGGTTTCGCCAAAGATTCTTTCGTGGGGGGAAACCCCGTCTTCTCGGGGACACGAATTCATGCCCCACTGGACAATTTTTACATGTGCCGGCCAATTGTCGTCTTTTGTAGCCTCGATTCTGGTGCGTAGCTGATTGATAAGGGTACGATGGATACTTTCACATACTGCGTTCCCTTGGGGCCAGTATGGTGAGGAGTGGGAGATCTTGTACCCGAAATTCTGGCCAGTTCTTCCCAGACTTTTCCGGAGAACTCGGGGGCATTATTGGAATGGATGGCTTGGGGAATGCCAAAGTAAGGGAACACGTGTCAGAGTAGGGCATCGGCGACAGCGATGGCATGATGTTCCTTAGCTGGGCAGGCTACTACGAATTTGGAGTACGTGTCTACAAAAGTGATCACATATTTATATCCAGATTTAGGGGGAAGAGGGCCTACTACGTCGATCGCCAGGAGTTGCTAGGGCTTGTGGGCGGTGATATGGCCAGATGGCCCGGCGGTCCGGATGATATCTTTCCCAAGCATGCAGACGCGGCAAGTCTGGATAATTTCCTTGGCGAGGGTGGAGGGATTCGGGGCACAGTAAATATCATTGAACACCTGTAGTAATTTTTTGGTGCCCAAGTTGATGCCGTTGTGAGCGTGTAGGTGGCATAGGGTGTCACGTGCCGCATTAGGGGTCAAGAGGATGTGCCCAGATGGGGTTAGAAGTTGGTCGCCCTGTCGGCACAGCTTGGTGAATAGGTGAGAAGGGATCCAGGGGGGCCGTTCCCTGTGGTGCCAGAGTTGTAGTAGGTCGGGGTCCGGTTGTACTGCGTGGATGGGAAGGTGGGAGAGGGCATCTGCATTGGTGTGGAGCTTTCCGGGTCTGTATGAAATCTCGTACTGAAACTCCTCTAGGGTGTCACGCCACCGGACGAGTTGGCCGTTATGGGAGTCTGATTGGCGCAGCCACTGGAGTGATTGGTGGTCGGTGATTATCGTGACTTGGGTCCCGGAAAGATAAGCCCTAAAATATTGGAGGGATCAGATTATGCCGAGGCATTCTCGCTTGGTGGCGGCATAATTTTTTTCGGCTGGGTTCAGAGTGCGGCTGGCACAGGCGATGATGTGCTCCCGGCCGGCCTGTATCTGGGCTAGGACGGCGCCTATTGCGGTAAGGGATACATCCGTGTAGAGGTGAAAAGGGAGGGCATAGTCGGGGAAGGCCACGATGGGGGCCGAGATAAGCTTGTCTTATAGCTGTTGAAAAACAGCTCGCCGATCCTCGGTCCAGAGGAAAGGTTCCCCTTTTCGTGTCAAGTCGTGAAGCGGCTTAGCGATCTGCGCGAATCCCTTCACGAAGCGACGGTAGTAGGACGTGAGTCCCAGGAAGGCACGGAAGCCGTGGACATCCTGCGGAGGTGGTATGTCCACTATGGCATGAAGCTTGTTGGTATCTGGGGAAATTCCTACTTGGGAAATAGTATGTCCTATGAACAAGACAGTTTTAGCGGCCAGGATACATTTAGAAGGATGTAGCTTGAAGCCTGCCTGGTGAATTCTGGTGAAAACTCGACGGAGGTACTGCAAGTGGTCGGCCCAGGTCTGGCTAAAAACAATGACGTCGTCAAGATAGGCTAAACATATTTCCCAAGTGAGGCCGCTCAAGACAGATTCCATTAGTCTGGAGAAAGTGGCAGGGGCATTGCAGAGGCCGAATGGCAGGACATTAAATTCGTAATGTTTGCCATTACTGGTGGAAAAGGCCGTCTTGCCTCGGTGGTCCGGGTGGACGGGGACCTGCCAGCTGATTCCATTTCGCACACCTGGCGGTCCTCCTCTTCTCTCTGTCGGGGGTTCTTGCGTTGGGAAGGTTGTCGTATAGGTGGGCCTGTCGTATGGATTTCGTGCAACAGGTATGTAGTATGCCCTATATCTGCTGGTCCTGTCGCAAACAAATCCTGGAAATCCAGGAGGAGGCGGCGTAAAGTGTCTGACTCCTGGTTCAAGAGATGGTCAGGGATGGGGGGTAGAGGGGTGGGGTGGTGGGAGGAGGATGGGGCACAGGGCTTGGCTTCCTCCATCTCTCCGATGATAAGCCCTTGGGGGAGGGTGAAAGGGGATGGGGCGAGATTGGCGATGCGGATGGTGGTGTGGTGGGGAGGGAGGAAGGTTGGGGACACAAGGCAGGCAGAAAGGGGTCCGGAGGGGAGGAGGGGGGAGAACAAAATGGATGGACCTCAGGGCCTGTTAAGGGGCACCCATGCCTCATGGTGGGAGGGAATGGTAACTGCGGCAGAGATGGTGGCAGGGAAAGAGGGGGCAGGAGAGGGGTGGAAAGGCATGGGAGGGGGGGAGAGGGAGGTGAAGAAGGGGGGAAGAAGGGGGGCGCTGGGGGGAGGAAGAGGGTGAATCCTCCGGCCAGGGCCGCGGCGTGCATGTGCAAACGGTTGGGGTGGAACGGGGTGGGGGGCAGAACTGGAGTTCTCGGTGGCAACAGTCGATCACGGCTCCAAGTTTTTGAAGTAAGTCTAGCCCTAAATACCCGTCATAACTCCGGCAGGAGGAATAAAAAATGATGAATGGGTGTTGGGAGGACACTGGCTGGTGGGTGTCGACCCGTAGGGCCTGAGTTTCCCCACGGATGGGCAGGGGGCCATCCCCCGCATCCACAAGGTGAGTGGTAGTAGGGCGGAGTGGGCCAAACCGCGATTTGTAGCGGGAGAAATAGTGGCTGTAAAGGCAGGACCTGGCTGCTCCCGTATCGACTAGTAGCCTGGCCTTCACGCTATTTATTTTCATCTTGTGGTATACTGGGGGGCGATACTTAGGGGTGATGGCCCCCGCCACCGTGGGTTGGTGAGGGGGCGGGCCTAAAAATCCAGCTGACTAGGGCTCTCGTTCTCCTGTTCCTGCTCTAGTTCTCCTGGAGGGGGTTCGTCCACGGGCGTCAGCTCGTCCCCTGGGGCCTTGCCTTCTAAGGCGGACACTTTACGCGAACCCGGGGTTGTGATCCTGCGGCGAGCAACTTTCAGCTGGTCCCGTATGTCATGAAGGGGGCAGCTGGAGTTGCAGACTGTGAACTCCCACGGGTTGATAGAACTAGGTTCAGGTTTTCTCGCGGGGCGGGGCGCCGACGGGAGGGGTGTGCCCTGAGCGGGCTAGGCGTCGGGGTTGGGCTGGTGTGAGGCAGAGGTGGACACATAGTGGCTGAGGGAACCGGGGGTCGGGTGGGGAATTTCTTAACAACGTTAATTTGTTGTGGAGAAGGGCAGGCGGTCAGGAGGCGCCGTATCAGCTGTATATCTCTATCCATGTCTCCTGTTGGGTCATGGATAGTAAAGTGTTGCTTCACAACACTTGGGAGTACTCGGAGCAGAGTATTAAAAGTATGCTGATCCCGGGTTTCCTCATCTGCCTCCGGGTAGGCAGCAGTAACCAGGCGTCTTGCCTTTAACAGGGTATTATCTAAATCCCCGTCGAATGCAAAACTATCCAATTTGGATAGAGCCACTACTTTCCCTAATGATGGGGTGATGGCTTGTACAGTGAACTTGGTAAAGTTCTGCCAGGTGAGTTCTGGGACGATTTTCGGCGCTATGTTCGCCGCCGCTTTACCCAATAGTGGTAGTGTGACTGCAATTTTTTATTGGTCATTTTCAAAGCCAATATCCAGTAAGGGTTTAATTATTGCCAGATATGTGTGAATATCATACTGGTCGGGGTCAAACTTGGGTAACTGAACGTGCGGTTTAGTTGCCATTTTGCCAAATATTTCCTGATTACCTCTCTTCTACGCCCGGGTCTAGAACCACCGCTGGCCACCAGTGTAATGCTAGGTGAATTTAGGCTCGACTTCTCGTTACTATTTCACCTAACGTGGAGCGGGGTCCTCTTTCGAGACTGGAGGTAGTGCAGTAAAGAGAGGCAGGACACAAAAACTCTAGGCAAAAACCTTTACACGTATATTACCACAGTCAGACACAGGACAAGTCAGCAGATATTACAACACAATATATAGCAATATAAAACCTTATCTAGGATATGTGTATCTCGCAGGATACTTGCTTCTCTGATACTAATGACAATACAAACAATCCTAGTGTATCATGAGTGCAGTACATATAGACGCACGCGCAGGGGCGCGGGGACGGGGTTGAGACTCACTAGGAGGAGATAGGGGAGGTGCGGGGAGTGACTTGTGACGGCTAGGAGAAAGTTATGGTAATACTGGAAGCCGGCAGATATTAGCCGTGAAATTTATATGGTTTCCACTAGCCAAAATACTTTGGTAATTGATCTTATCCTTGATTTAAACTTACTTGAGATGTGGGAGTGAGAGGGAGCGGTAAACAAGATTTTATGGGTAGCGTGGGAGAAGGAGAGAATACTATTAATACTTCCTTTCACAATATTCCTTCACAGTAATGGGGATATGTCTTTATAGGCACAGGCTTATTAATTATATAACAGAGATGTCACTCACACGTATAGTCAATCAGATCTTGTTCCACAGCGTAGGGGAAAGATAGAATACTATTAATACTTCCTTTCACAATATTCCTTCACAGTAATGGGGGTATGTCTTTATAGGCACAGGCTTATTAATTATATAACAGGGATGTCACTCACATGTATAGTCAATCAGATCTTGTTCCACATTCTCGTCCTTTAACTTCTCGCTGTGATCTGATTTACCTTGATATTCACTATATGAAATCACTGCACAATACTTACACTAGGGGAGAATCACACTTAACCTAAATCACTCATATTACAATATCACACGTATTCATCAGGGGGATAGAAAGGAACATGTCATCGATGATCCTGCTGGGCTAGGGGTACCGTCAATGCGGGGCGTGCCGAGAGGGCACAGGACGAATCGCAAGGGCGTCCTCTCATGTCCTGGACTCCTCGTGGCTTCCGGACTTGGCTGCGGCGTGTGGCCCTCGGGACTATGGCTAAATAACTCCAGGAACCTCTGTGACAGGTCCCGGCGTCGTGGGGGCGTAGAGAGATCACGCCCGGGTGTCTTGGGGAGAAATCAGAGAGACTGTAGGCTGCAGTCTCAAGCGTCTAGGGGCGCCGACAGGGGAGGACTGCGGCAGCGACTTCCACTGGGGTCCGTCAGGTTCGTCTGCTCTAGAGCCAGGCGTAGGGAACAGAGACCAGGGGAGGCTGGGAGGCCTGTCTGGGTCACTCTGGGACAGGAAGCCTGGGCTTCAATCTCCTGTCGTGGGGATGTCTCTCTACTCTGCACGCCCTCGGAGCGACCGTAGATCGTCTCACGAGGGAGGGAGTGACAATAGGTCGTCTCTACCACGACACTCGGAGCGACCATAGATCGTCTCACGAGGACGGCAGCGACCATAGATCGTCTCTACTGAAGCACCTTGGGAGCGACCATAGATCGTCTCCACCGGAGCACCTTGGGAGCGACCATAGATCGTCTCTACCGGAACACCTTGGGAGCGACCATTGATCGTCTCTACCGGAGCACCTTGGGAGTGACCATAGATCGTCTCTACCGGAACACCTTGGGAGCGACCATAGATTGTCTCTACCTGAACACCTTGGGAGCGACTACTGATTGTCTCTATGTGAACACCTTGGGAGCGACCATTGATCGTCTCTACGTGAACACCTTGGGAGCGACCATAGATCGTCTCTACTGAAACACTTTGGGAGCGACCATAGATCGTCTCTACCGGAACACCTTGGGTGCGACCATAGATTGTCTCTTCCTGAACACCTTGGGAGCGAACATTGATCGTCTCTACGTGAACACCTTGGGAGCGACCATTGATCGTCTCTACGTGAACACCTTGGGAGTGACCATAGATCGTCTCTACTGAAACACTTTGGGAGCGACCATAGATCGTCTCTACCAGAGGGGCGTCGTCTGGAGTTTGTTTTCTAACTCCACCCTTAGCTAGCTCAGCAATTCCACTACACGAAGGTAGTGTCCTTCTCCTACGGTGGCGGCGGCGTGGTGGCTGCATGTCCCAGGGGCACACGGCACGGGCTGACATGCGTCGCTGTTGCCCGGAGTGATGGTGGCTGGTGGCTGCTAGCCCGTGGGGTCCGTGTGGGGGTGTCGGCATATTTGTGGGCACACTACGCTGTTCTTGGCTTGCCCTGTCGTCGGGGATACTATGGTATTCTTTGGGGGCACTGTTTTTCAAGCTACTCATTTTACCACTCTCCCCCTGTAAAAACTCACGTCTCCGTGGCTGGAAGTGGAACGCTTGTGTCTTGGAGGTGGTGTAGACGGGCTTGAGGTGTTGCAGCATAGTTTGCCAGGCAATAGTGTATGAGTTCTCTTCTTGTGCTGGGTCGTAAGTGAGGAAGAGTGTGGAGGTGGCGGTGGTAGACTGGAGGAGGTTTAGCAGGTGGTGTGGCCCTCAGAGTCGGTGGTTCCTGCCAAGGGCAGGTGCCCATACGACCCGCTTCACTCTCATGTTGCTTGGTGTGGCTGTCGGTGTGGTTGGGGGCTGAATGCTGGATACTGCGGGTGAGGGCCGGGTTTTGTGTCGTGGTAATGCGGCATTGAGTCTCTGGGGAGTACAGGTAGAGGGGATTTGGGCCTGATGTAGCTTGACGGTGTGAAGTCGTGGAGAGGTGGGTGGTGTAGGGGTGTGTGAGTATAGGGCGGGCGGGCATGAGAGGCGGCTCGAGCGGGTGGTGGTGGTCTTGAGGGTCGGGGTGGGGGGAGAATTGGGCATCTGGGATGGGCGGGTTGTTTTGTGTGTTGCGGGTGCGGTGGGGCGCAGTGTTGGTGGAGTGGGTGTACGGATGGTGGATGGGGGGAGAGGGGTGGTAGTGGGTTGTGGTGAGGGTGTGGTGGTGTGGGCGAAAGATGTGGGAGTGGGCGGCTGGGTTGGGTGGGTTGTTTTGCATGTTGTGCACGTTGAGGCGCGGTGTGGGCGGAGTGGGTGTACGGATGGTGGGTGGGGGAGGGGGAGTGGTAGTGGGTTGTGGTGAGGGTGTGGTGGCATGGGCGGAAGATGTGGGAGTGGGCGTTGAGGGGGAGGCCATGGAAGGAAGGGGTGAGGGTGAGGGAGGGGTGGTGGGGGTGGCGTCAGGTGAGGTGCTGGGGGTGGTGGCGGTCTGGGAGGTGGAGATAGTAGGGGGGACGGAGTGGGAGGGTGAAGAGGAAACATAGCACTCATATGTGACTATAGAGGGTGGTGCAGGAGCCGAAGGGGGCTGGGGGTGTCGGGCTGGAGCTGGGAAGGTGGACGTGCGGAAAGGCCGCACGTGCCGGTTGTAGATGTACGGGGAGTGCCGTGGTAGTTTACGACCACTTGGTATGGGTTGGGGACTTTGGTGATGGTGTGGGGCCCCGTGAAACGGGGGTCGAGCTTGTGGGGAGTGGGAAGTTGGGCGACGACGACTGTGTCGCCTGGGTTGAAAGGGTTGGTGGCTGTGTTGGGTTCAAGGTCTAAACTCTTTTGTAGGTGGTATATCCGCCCTTTTAGCAGGTGTAGCAGGTCTGTGGTGGGAGCGGAAGCGGGCGGTTGCAGGTGATGGCGTAGGAGTAGTAGGAGGGGGGTTTCGCCAAAGATTCTTTCGTGGGGGGAAACCCCGTCTTCTCGGGGGCACGAATTCATGCCCCACTGGACAATTTTTACACGTGCCGGCCAATCGTCGTCTTTTGTAGCCTCGCTTCTGGTGCGTAGCTGATTGGTAAGGGTACGATGGCTACGTTCACATACCGCATTCCCTTGGGGCCAGTATGGTGAGGAGTGGGAGATCTTGTACCCGAAATTCTGGCCAGTTCGTCCCAGACTTTTCCGGAGAACTCGGGGGCATTATTGGAATGGATGGCTTGGGGAATGCCAAAGTAAGGGAACACGTGTCAGAGTAGGGCATCGGCGACAGCGATGGCATGATGTTCCTTAGCTGTGCAGGCTACTACGAATTTGGAGTACGTGTCTACAAAAGTGATCACATATTTATATCCAGATTTAGGGGGAAGAGGGACTACTACGTCGATCGCCAGGAGTTGCCAGGGCTTGTGGGCGGTGATATGGCCAGATGGCCCGGCGGTCCGGATGA
The DNA here is from genome assembly GCF_032717465.1 of Coenobita brevimanus. Lineage (NCBI taxonomy): Eukaryota > Metazoa > Arthropoda > Malacostraca > Decapoda > Coenobitidae > Coenobita > Coenobita brevimanus. The sequence goes on along the minus strand of NC_136979.1, from coordinate 22,058,120 downwards.
TATCTTTCCCAAGCACGCAGGCGCGGCAAGTCTAGATAATTTCCTTGGCGAGGGTGGAGGGGTTCGGGGCCCAGTAAATATCATTGAACACCTGTAGTAATTTTTTGGTGCCCAAGTGGATGCCGTTGTGAGCGTGTAGGTAGCGTAGGGTGTCACGTGCCGCATCAGGGGTCAAGAGGATGTGCCCGGACGGGGCAGAAGGTGGTCGCCCTGTCAGCACAGCTTGGGGAATAGGTGAGCAGGGATCCAGGGAGGCCGTTCCCTGTGGTGCCAGAGTTGTAGTAGGTCGGGGTCCGGTTGTACTGCGTGGATGGGAAGGTGGGAGAGGGCATCTGCATTGGTGTGGAGCTTTCCGGGTCTGTATGAAATCTCGTACTGAAACTCCTCTAGGGTGTCACGCCACCGGACGAGTTGGCCGTTATGGGAGTCTGATTGGCGCAGCCACTGGAGTGATTGGTGGTAGATGATTATCGTGACTTGGGTCCCGGAAAGATAAGCCCTTAAATATTGGAGGGCCCAGATTATGCCGAGGCATTCTCGCTTGGTGGCGGCATAATTTTTTTCGGCTGGGTTCAGAGTGCGGCTGGCACAGGCGATGATGTGCTCCCGGCCGGCCTGTATCTGGGCTAGGACGGCACCTATTGCGGTAAGGGATACATCCATGTAGAGGTGAAAAGGGAGGGCATAGTCGGGGAAGGCTACGATGGGGGCCGAGACAAGCTTGTCTTTTAGTTGATGAAAAGCAGCTAGCCGATCCTCGGTCCAGAGGAAAGGTTCCCCTTATCGTGTCAAGTCGTGAAGCGGCTTAGCGATCTGCACGAATCCCTTCACGAAGCGATGGTAATATGACGTGAGTCCCAGGAAGGCACGGACGCCGTGGACATCCTGCGGAGTTGGTATGTCCGCTATGGCATGAAGCTTATTGGGATCTGGGGAAATTCCTACTTGGGAAATAGTATATCCAATGAACAAGACAGTTTTAGCGGCCAGGACACATTTAGAAGGATGTAGCTTGAAGCCTGCCTGGTGAATTCTAGTGAAAACTCGACAGAGGTGCTGCAAGTGGTCGGCCCAGGTCTGGCTAAAAACAATGACGTCGTCAAGATAGGCTAAACATATTTCCCAAGTGAGGCCGCTCAAGACAGATTCCATTAGTCTGGAGAAAGTGGCAGGGGCGTTGCAGAGGCCGAATGGCAGGACATTAAATTCGTAATGTTTGCCATTACTGGTGGAAAAGGCCATCTTGCCTCAGTGGTATGGGTGGATGGGGACCTGCCAGTATCCAGACTTTAGGTCGAGGGTAGAAAACCAAGACGCCCCGTAGAGGGAGTCTAGGGAATCATCAATGCGGGGGAAGGGGGTGGCATCTTTAATTGTGACGTCGTTCACACGGCGGTAGTCGATGCAAAACCGCATTGTGCCGTCTTTCTTTGTTACTAGAACGACGGGGGAGGACCATAGGTTGGTTAAGGGGGAGATAACACCTGCCGATTCCATTTCGCATACCTGACGGTCCTCCTCTTCTCTCTGTTGGGGGTTCTTGCGTCGGGAAGGTTGTCGTATTGGTGGGCCTGTCGTATGGATTTCGTGCGACAGGTACGTAGTATGCCCTATATCTGCTGGTCCTGTTGCAAACAAATCCTGGAAATCCAGGAGGAGGCGGCGTAAAGTGTCTGACTGCTGGTTGGAGAGATGGTCAGGGATGGGGGGTAGAGGGGCGAGGTGGTGGGAGGAGGATGGGGCACAGGGCTCGGCTTCCTCCATCTCTCCGATGATAAGCTCTTTGGGGAGGGTGAGAGGGGATGGGGCGAGATTGGCGATGCAGATGGCGGCGTGGTGGGGAGGGAGGAAGGTGGGGGACACAAGGCAGGCAGAAAGGGGTCCGGAGGGGAGGAGGGGGGAGAACAAAATGGATGGACCTGAGGGCCTGTTAAGGGGCACCCATGCCTCATGGTGGGAGGGGATGCTAACAACAGCAGAGATGGTGGCAGGGAAAGAGGGGGCAGGAGTGGGGTGGAAAGGCATGGGAGGGGGGGAGAGGGAGATGAAAAGGGGGGGAGAAGGGGGGCGCTGGGGGGAGGAAGAGAGTGAATCCTCCGGCCGGGGCCGCGGCATGCATGTGCAAACGGCTGGGGTGGAACGGGGTGAGGGGCGGAACAGGAGTTGTCGGTGGCAACAGTCGATCGTGGCTCCAAGTTTTTGAAGTAAGTCTAGCCCTAAATACCCGTTATAACTCCGGCAAGAGGAATAAAAAATGATGAATGGGTGTTGGGAGGACACTGGCTGGTGGGTGTCGACCCATAGGGCCTGAGTTTCCCCACGGATGGGCAGGGGGCCATCCCCCGTGTCCACAAGGTGAGTGGTAGTAGGGCGGAGTGGGCCAAACCGCGATTTGTAGCGGGAGAAATAGTGGCTGTAAAGGCAGGACCTGGCTGCTCCCGTATCGACTAGTAACCTGGCCTTCACACTATTTATTTTCATCTTGTGGTATACTGGGGGGCGATACTTAGGAGCGATGGCCCCTGCCACCGTGGGTTGGTGCGGGGGCGGGACTAAAAATCCAGCTGACTAGGGCTCTCGTTCTCCTGTTCCTGCTCTAGTTCTCCTGGAGGGGGTTCGTCCACGGGCGTCAGCTCGTCCCCTGGGGCCTCGCCTTCTAAGGCGGACACTTTACGCGAACCCGGGGTTGTGATCCTGCGGCGAGCAGCTTTCAGCTGGTCCCGTATGTCATGAAGGGGGCAGCGGGAGTTGCAGCCTGTGAACTCCCACGGGTTGATAGAACTAGGTTCAGGTTTTCTCCCGGGGCGGGGCGCCGACGGGAAGGGTGTGCCCAGGGCGGGCTAGGCGTCGGGGTCGGGCTGGTGTGAGGCAGAGGTGGACGCATAGTGGCTGGGGGAGCCGGGGGTCGGGTGGAGAATTTCTTAACAACGTTAATTTGTTGTGGAGAAGGGCAGGCGGTCAGGAGGCACCGTATCAGCTGTATATCTCTATCCATGTCTCCTGTTGGGTCATGGATAGTAAAGTGTTGCTTCACAACACTTGGGAGTACTCGGAGCAGAGTATTAGATGTATGCTGATCCCGGGTTTCCTCATCTTCCTCCGGGTAGGCAGCAGTAACCAGGCGTCTTGCCTGTAACAGGGTATTATCTAAATCCCCGTCGAATGCAAAACTATCCAATTTGGATAGAGCCACTACTTTCCCTAATGATGGGGTGATGGCTTGTACAGTGAACTTGGTAAAGTTCTGCCAGGTGAGTTCTGGGACGATTTTCGGCGCTATGTTCGCCGCCGCTTTACCCAATAGTGGTAGTGTGACTGCAGTTTTTTGTTGGTCATTTTCAAAGCCAATATCCAGTAAGGATTTAATTATTGCCAGATATGTGTGTATATCATACTGGTCGGGGTCAAACTTGGGTAACTGAACGTGCGGTTTAGTTGCCATTTTGCCAAATATTTCCTGATTACCTCTCTTCTACGCCCGGGTCTAGAATCACCGCTGGCCACCAGTGTAATGCTAGGTGAATTTAGGCTCGACTTCTCGTTAATATTTCACCTAACGTGGAGCGGGGTCCTCTTTCGAGACCAGAGCTAGTGCAATAAAGAGAGGCAGGACACAAAAACTCTAGGCAACAACCTTTACACGTATATTACCACAGTCAGACACAGGACAAGTCAGCAGATATTACAACACAATATATAGCAATATAAAACCTTATCTAGGATATGTGTATCTCGCAGGATACTTGCTTCTCTGATACTAATGACAATACAAACAATCCTAGTGTATCAGGAGTGCAGCACATATAGGCGCGCGCGCAGGGACGCGGGGAGGGGGTGGAGACTCACTAGGAGGAGATAGGGGAGGTGCGGGGAGTGACTTGTGACGGCTAGGAGAAAGTTATGGTAATACTGGAAGGCGGCAGATATTAGCCGTGAAATTTATATGGTTTCCACTAGCCAAAATACTTTGGTAATTGATCTTATCCTTGATTTAAACTTACTTGAGATATGGGAGTGAGAGCGAGCGGTAAACAAGATTTTATGGGTAGCGTGGGAGAAGGAGAGAATACTATTAATACTTCCTTTCACAATATTCCTTCACAGTAATGGGGATATGTCTTTATAGGCACAGGCTTATTAATTATATAACAGAGATGTCACTCACACGTATAGTCAATCAGATCTTGTTCCACAGCGTAGGGGAAAGATAGAATACTATTAATACTTCCTTTCACAATATTCCTTCACAGTAATGGGGGTATGTCTTTATAGGCACAGGCTTATTAATTATATAACAGGGATGTCACTCACATGTATAGTCAATCAGATCTTGTTCCACATTCTCGTCCTTTAACTTCTCGCTGTGATCTGATTTACCCTGATATTCACTATATGAAATCACTGCACAATACTTACACTAGGGGAGAATCACACTTAACCTAAATCACTCATATTACAATATCACACGTATTTATCAGGGGGATAGAAAGGAACATATCATCGATGATCCTGCTGGGCTAGGGGTACCGTCAATGCGGGGCGTGCCGAGAGGGCACAGGACGAATCGCAAGGGCGTCCTCTCGTGTCCTGGACTCCTCGTGGCTTCCGGACTTGGCTCCGGCGTGTGGCCCTCGGGACTGTGGCCAAATAACTCCAGGAACCTCTGTGACAGGTCCCGGCGTCGTGGGGGCGTCGAGAGATCACGCCCGGGTGTCCTGGGGAGAACTCAGAGAGACTGTAGGCTGCAGTCTCAAGCGTCTAGGGGCGCCGACAGGGGAGGCCTGCGGCAGCGACTTCCATTGGCATCTGTCAGGTGCGTCTGCTCTAGAGCCAGGCATAGGGAACAGAGACCAGGGGAGGCTGGGAGGCCTGTCTGGGTCACTCTGGGACAGGAAGCCTAGGCTTCAATCTCCTGCCGTGGGGACGTCTCTCTACTCTGCACGCCCTCGGAGCGACCGTAGATCGTCTCACGAGGGAGGGAGCGACAATAGGTCATCTCTACCACGACACTCGGAGTGACCATAGATCGTCTCTACCGAAGCACCTTGGGAGCGACCATAGATCGTCTCTACCGAAGCACCTTGGGAGCGACCATAGATCGTCTCTACCGGAGCACCTTGGGAGCGACCATAGATCGTCTCTACCAGAACACCTTGGGAGCGACCATTGATCGTCTCTACCGGAGCACCTTGGGAGCGAACATAGATCGGCTCTACCGCAACACCTTGGGACCGACCATTGATCGTCTCTACCGGAACACCTTGGGAGCGACCATAGATCGGCTCTACCGGAACACCATCTGAGCGACCATTGATCGTCTCTACCGGAACACCTTGGGAGCGACCATAGATCGTCTCTACCGGAACACCTTGGGAGCGACCATAGATTGTCCCTACCTGAACACCTTGGGAGCGACTACTGATCGTCTCTACGTGAACACCTTGGGAGCGACCATTGATCGTCTCTACGTGAACACCTTGGGAGCGACCATAGATAGTCTCTACGTGAACACCTTGGGAGCGACCATAGATCGTCTCTACCGGAACACCTTGGGTGCGACCATAGATTGTCTCTACTTGAACACCTTGGGAGCGAACATTGATCGTCTCTGCGTGAACACCTTGGGAGCGACCATAGATCGTCTCTACTGAAACACTTTGGGAGCGACCATAGATCGTCTCTACCAGAGGGGCGCCGTCTGGAGTTTGTTTTCTAACTCCACCCTTAGCTAGCTCAGCAATTCCACTACACGAAGGTAGTGTCCTTCTCCTACGGTGGCGGCGGCGTGGTGGCTGCATGTCCCAGGGGCACACGGCCCGGGCTGACATGCTTTGCTGTTGCCCGGAGTGATGGTGGCTGGTGGCTGCTACCCCGTGGGGTCCGTGTGGGGGTGTCGGCATATTTGTGGGCACACTACGCTGTTCTTGGCTTGCCCTGTCGTCGGGGATACTATGGTATTCTTTGGGGGCACTGTTTTTCAAGCTACTCATTTTACCGCTCTCCCCCTGTAAAAACTCACGTCCCCGTGGCTGGAAGTGGAACGCTTGTGTGTTGGAGGTGGTGTAGACGGGCTTGAGGTGTTGCAGGATAGTTTGCCAGGCAATAGTGTATGAGTTCTCTTCTTGTGCTGGGTCGTAAGTGAGGAAGAGTGTGGAGGTGGCGGTGGTAGACTGGAGGAGGTTTAGCAGGTGGTGTGGCCCGCAGAGTCGGTGGTTCCTGCCAAGGGTAGGTGCCCATATGGCCCGCTCCACTCTCATGTTGCTTGGTGTGCCTGTCGGTGTGGTTGGGGGCTGAATGCTGGATACTGCGGGTGAGGGCCGGGTTTTGTGTCGTGGTAATGCGGCATTGAGTCTCTGGGGAGTACAGGTAGAGGGGATTTGGGCCTGATGTAGTTTGACGGTGTGAAGTCGTGGAGAGGTGGGTGGTGTAGGGGTGTGTGAGTATAGGGAGGGCGGGCGGGCGTGAGAGGCGGCTCGAGCGGGTGGTGGTGGTCTTGAGGGTCGGGGTGGGGGGAGAATTGGGCATCTGGGATGGGCGGGTTGTTTTGTGTGTTGCGGGTGCGGTGGGGCGCGGTGTTGGTGGAGTGGGTGTACGGATGGTGGATGGGGGGAGGGGGGTGGTAGTGGGTTGTGGTGAGGGTGTGGTGGTGTGGGCGAAAGATGTGGGAGTGGGCGGCTGGGATGGGCGGGTTGTTTTGCACGTTGTGCGCGCTGAGGCGCGGTGTGGGCGGATTGGGTGCACGGATGGTGGGTGGGGGAGGGGGGGTGGTAGTGGGTTGTGGTGAGGGTGTGGTGGCATGGGCGGAAGATGTGGGAGTGGGCGTTGAGGGGGAGGCCATGGAAGGAAGGGGTGAGGGTGAGGGAGGGGTGGTGGGGGAGGCGTCAGGTGAGGTGCTGGGGGTGGTGGCGGTCTGGGAGGTGGAGATAGTAGGGGGGACGGAATGGGAGGGTGAGGAGGAAACATAGCACTCATATGTGACTATGGAGGGTGGTCAGGAGCCGAAGGGGGCTGGGGGTGTCGGGCTGGAGCTGGGAAGGTGGACGTGCGGAAAGGCCGCACGTGCCGGTTGTAGATGTACGGGGAGTGCCGTGGTAGTTTACGACCACTTGGTATGGGTTGGGGACTTTGGTGATGGTGTGGGGCCCCGTGAAACGGGGGGCGAGCTTGTGGGGAGTGGGAAGTTGGGCGACGACGACTGTGTCGCCTGGGTTGAAAGGGTTGGTGGCTGTGTCGGGTTCAAGGTCTAAACTCTTTTGTAGGTGGTATATCCGCCCTTTTAGCAGGTGTAGCAGGTCTGTGGTGGGAGCGGAAGCGGGCAGTTGCACGTGATGGCGTAGGAGTAGTAGGAGGGGGGTTTCGCCAAAGATTCTTTCGTGGGGGGAAACCCCGTCTTCTCGGGGGCACGAATTCATGCCCCACTGGACAATTTTTACACGTGCCGGCCAATCGTCGTCTTTTGTAGCCTCGCTTCTGGTGCGTAGCTGATTGGTAAGGGTACGATGGCTACGTTCACATACCGCGTTCCCTTGGGGCCAGTATGGTGAGGAGTGGGAGATCTTGTACCCGAAATTCTGGCCAGTTCGTCCCAGACTTTTCCGGAGAACTCGGGGGCATTATTGGAATGGATGGCTTGGGGAATGCCAAAGTAAGGGAACTCGTGTCAGAGTAGGGCATCGGCGACAGCGATGGCATGATGTTCCTTAGCTGGGCAGGCTACTACGAATTTGGAGTACGTGTCTACAAAAGTGATCACATATTTATATCCAGATTTAGGGGGAAGAGGGCCTACTACGTCGATCGCCAGGAGTTGCCAGGGCTTGTGGGCGGTGATATGGCCAGATGGCCTGGCGGTCCGGATGATATCTTTACCAAGCACGCAGGCGCGGCAAGTCTGGATAATTTCCTTGGCGAGGGTGGAGGGGTTCGGGGCCCAGTAAATATCATTGAACACCTGTAGTAATTTTTTGGTGCCCAAGTGGATGCCGTTGTGAGCGTGTAGGTAGCGTAGGGTGTCACGTGCCGCATCAGGGGTCAAGAGGATGTGCCAGGACGGGGTCAGAAGGTGGTCGCCCTGTCGGCACAGCTTGGGTAATAGGTGAGCAGGGATCCAGGGGGGCCGTTCCCTGTGGTGCCAGAGTTGTAGTAGGTCGGGGTCCGGTTGTACTGCGTGGATGGGAAGGTGGGAGAGGGCATCTGCATTGGTGTGGAGCTTTCCGGGTCTGTATGAAATCTCGTACTGAAACTCCTCTAGGGTGTCACGCCACCGGACGAGTTGGCCGTTATGGGAGTCTGATTGGCGCAGCCACTGGAGTGGTTGGTGGTAGGTGATTATCGTGACTTGGGTCCCGGAAAGATAAGCCCTAAAATATTGCAGGGCCCAGATTATGCCGAGGCATTCTCGCTTGGTGGCGGCATAATTTTTTTCGGCTGGGTTCAGAGTGCGGCTGGCGCAGGCGATGATGTGCTCCCAGCCGGCCTGTACCTGGGCTAGGACGGCACCTATTGCGGTAAGGGATACATCCGTGTAGAGGTGAAAAGGGAGGGCATAGTCGGGAAGGCTACGATGGGGGCCGAGACAAGCTTGTCTTTTAGCTGATGAAAAGCAGCTAGCCGATCCTCGGTCCAGAGGAAAGGTTCCCCTTATCGTGTCAAGTCGTGAAGCGGCTTAGCGATCTGCGCGAATCCCTTCACGAAGCGATGGCAATAGGACGTGAGTCCCAGGAAGGCACGGACGCCGTGGACATCCTGCGGAGTTGGTATGTCCGCTATGGCATGAAGCTTGTTGGCATCTGGGGAAATTCCTACTTGGGAAATAGTATGTCCTATGAACAAGACAGTTTTAGCGGCCAGGACACATTTAGAAGGATGTAGCTTGAAGCCTGCCTGGTGAATTCTAGTGAAAACTCGACGGAGGCGCTGCAAGTGGTCGGCCCAGGTCTGGCTAAAAACAATGACGTCGTCAAGATAGGCTAAACATATTTCCCAAGTGAGGCCACTCAAGACAGATTCCATTAGTCTGGAGAAAGTGGCAGGGGCGTTGCAGAGGCCGAATGGCAGGACATTAAATTCGTAATATTTGCCATTACTGGTGGAAAAGGGCCATCTTGCCTCAGTGGTAAGGGTGGATGGGGACCTGCCAGTATCCAGAGTGGAGGTCGAGGGTAGAAAACCAAGACGCCCCATAGAGGGAGTCTAGGGAATCATCAATGCGGGGGAAGAGGGTGGCATCTTTAATTGTGACGTCGTTCACACGGCGGTAGTCGATGCAAAACCGCATCGTGCCGTCTTTCTTTTTTACTAGAACGACGGGCGAGGACCATGGGTTGGTTAAGGGGAAGATAACACCTGCCGATTCCATTTCGCATACCTGATGGTCCTCCTCTTCTCTCTGTTGGGGGTTCTTGCGTCGGGAAGGTTGTCGTATTGGTGGGCCTGTCGTATGGATTTCGTGCGACATGTACGTAGTATGCCCTATATCTGCTGGTCCTGTTGCAAACAAATCCTGGAAATCCAGGAGGAGGCGGCGTAAAGTGTCTGACTGCTGGTTGGAGAGATGGTCAGGGATGGGGGGTAGAGGGGCGGGGTGGTGGGAGGAGGATGGGGCACAGGGCTCGGCTTCCTCCATCTCTCCGATGATAAGCTCTTTGGGGAGGGTGAGAGGGGATGGGGCGAGATTGGCGATGCAGATGGCGGCGTGGTGGGGAGGGAGGAAGGTGGGGGACACAAGGCAGGCAGAAAGGGGTCCGGAGGGGAGGAGGGGGGAGAACAAAACGGATGGACCTGAGGGCCTGTTAAGGGGCACCCATGCCTCATGGTGGGAGGGGATGCTAACAGCGGCAGAGATGGTGGCAGGGAAAGAGGGGGCAGGAGTGGGGTGGAAAGGCATGGGAGGGGGGGAGAGGGAGGTGAAAAGGGGGGGAGAAGGGGGGCACTGGGGGGAGGAAGAGGGTGAATCCTCCGGCCGGGGCCGCGGCGTGCATGTGCAAACGGCTGGGGTGGAACGGGGTGGGGGGCGGAACAGGAGTTGTCGGTGGCAACAGTCGATCGTGGCTCCAAGTTTTTGAAGTAAGTCTAGCCCTAAATACCCGTCATAACTCCGGCAGGAGGAATAAAAAAGGATGAATGGGTGTTGGGAGGACACTGGCTGGTGGGTGTCGACCCGTAGGGCCTGAGTTTCCCCACGGATGGGCAGGGGGCCATCCCCCGTGTCCACAAGGTGAGTGGTAGTAGGGCGGAGTGGGCCAAACCGCGATTTGTAGCGGGAGAAATAGTGGCTGTAAAGGCAGGACCTGGCTGCTCCCGTATCGACTAGTAACCTGGCCTTCACACTATTCATTTTCATCTTGTGGTATACTGGGGGGCGATACTTAGGAGTGATGGCCCCTGCCACCGTGGGTTGGTGCGGGGGCGGGACTAAAAATCCAGCTGACTAGGGCTCTCGTTCTCCTGTTCCTGCTCTAGTTCTCCTGGAGGGGGTTCGTCCACGGGCGTCAGCTCGTCCCCTGGGGCCTCGCCTTCTAAGGCGGACACTTTACGCGAACCCGGGGTTGTGATCCTGCGGCGAGCAGCTTTCAGCTGGTCCCGTATGTCATGAAGGGGGCAGCGGGAGTTGCAGCCTGTGAACTCCCACGGGTTGATAGAACTAGGTTCAGGTTTTCTCGCGGGGCGGGACGCCGACGGGAAGGGTGTGCCCAGGGCGGGCTAGGCGTCGGGGTCGGGCTGGTGTGAGGCAGAGGTGGACGCAGTGTGGCTGGGGGAGCCGGGGGTCGGGTGGGGAATTTCTTAGCAACGTTAATTTGTTGTGGAGAACGGCAGGTGGTCAGGAGGCGCTGTATCAGCTGTATATCTCTATCCATGTCTCCTGTTGGGTCATGGATAGTAAAGTGTTGCTTCACAACACTTGGGAGTACTCGGAGCAGAGTATTGAATGTATGCTGATCCCGGGTTTCCTCATCTGCCTCCGGGTAGGCAGCAGTAACCAGGCGTCTTGCCTTTAACAGGGTATTATCTAAATCCCTGTCGAATGCAAAACTATCCCATTTGGATAAAGCCACTACTTTCTCTAATGATGGGGTGATGGCTTGTACAGTGAACTTGGTAAAGTTCTGCCAGGTGAGTTCTGGGACGATTTTCGGCGCTATGTTCGCCGCCGCTTTACCCAATAGTGGTAGTGTGACTGCAATTTTTTGTTGGTCATTTTCAAAGCCAATATCCAGTAAGGGTTTAATTATTGCCAGATATGTGTGTATATCATACTGGTCGGGGTCAAACTTGGGTAACTGAACGTGCAGTTTAGTTGCCATTTTGCCAAATATTTCCTGATTACCTCTCTTCTACGCCCGGGTCTAGAACCACCGCTGGCCACCAGTGTAATGCTAGGTGAAATTAGGCTCGACTTCTCGTTACTATTTCACCTAACGTGGAGCAGGGTCCTCTTTCGAGACCGGAGCTAGTGCAATAAAGAGAGGCAGGACACAAAAACTCTAGGCAACAACCTTTACACGTATATTACCACAGTCAGACACAGGACAAGTCAGCAGATATTACAACACAATATATGGCAATATAAAACCTTATCTAGGATATGTGTATCTCGCAGGATACTTGCTTCTCTGATACTAATGACAACACAAACAATCCTAGTGTATCAGGAGTGCAGTAAATATAGGCGCGCGCGCAGGGGCGCGTGGAGGGGGTTGAGACTCACTAGGAGGAGATAGGGGAGGTGCGGGGAGTGACTTGTGACGGCTAGGAGAAAGTTATGGTAATACTGGAAGGCGGCAGATATTAGCCGTGAAATTTATATGGTTTCCACTAGCCAAAATACTTTGGTAATTGATCTTATCCTTGATTTAAACTTACTTGAGATGTGGGAGTGAGAGCGAGCGGTAAACAAGATTTTATGGGTAGCGTGGGAGAAGGAGAGAATACTATTAATACTTCCTTTCACAATATTCCTTCACAGCAATGGGGATATGTCTTTATAGGCACAGGCTTATTAATTATATAACAGAGATGTCACTCACACGTATAGTCAATCAGATCTTGTTCCACAGCGTGGGGGAAAGATAGAATACTATTAATACTTCCTTTCACAATATTCCTTCACAGTAATGGGGGTATGTCTTTATAGGCACAGGCTTATTAATTATATAACAGGGATGTCACTCACATGTATAGTCAATCAGATCTTGTTCCACATTCTCGTCCTTTAACTTCTCGCTGTGATCTGATTTACCCTGATATTCACTATATGAAATCACTGCACAATACTTACACTAGGGGAGAATCACACTTGACCTAAATCACTCATATTACAATATCACACGTATTCATCAGAGGGATAGACAGGAACATGTCATCGATGATCCTGCTGGGCTAGGGGTACTGTCAATGCGGGGCGTGCCGAGAGGGCACAGGACGAATCGCAAGGGCGTCCTCTCGTGTCCTGGACTCCCCGTGGCTTCCGGACTTGGCTCCGGCGTGTGGCCCTCGGGTCTGGGTCCGAATAGCTCCTGGAACCTCTGTGACAGGTCCCGGCGTCATGGGGGCGTAGAGAGATCACGCCCGGGTGTCCTGGGGAGAACTCAGAAAGACTGTGGGCTGTGGTCTCAAGCGTCTAGGGGCGCTGACAGGGGAGGACTGCGGCAGCGACCTCCACTGGGGTCCATCAGGTGCGTCTGCTCTAGAGCCAGGCATAGGGAACAGAGACCAGGGGAGGCTGGGAGGCCTGTCTGGGTCACTCTGGGACAGGAAGCCTGGGCTTCAATCTCCTGCCGTGGGGACGTCTCTCTACTCTGCACGCCCTCGGAGCGACCGTAGATCGTCTCACGAGGGAGGGAGCGACAATAGGTCATCTCTACCACGACACTCGGAGTGACCATAGATCGTCTCACGAGGACGGGAGCGACCATAGATCGTCTCTACCGAAGCACCTTGGGAGCGACCATAGATCGTCTCTACCGGAGCACCTTGGGAGCGACCATAGATCGTCTCTACCAGAACACCTTGGGAACGACCATTGATCGTCTCTACCGGAGCACCTTGGGAGCGAACATAGATCGGCTCTACCACAACACCTTGGGACCGACCATTGATCATCTCTACCGGAACACCTTGGGAGCGACCATAGATCGGCTCTACCGGAACACCTTGGGAGCGACCATTGATCGTCTCTACCGGAACACCTTGGGAGCGACCATAGATCGTCTCTACCGGAACACCTTGGGAGCGACCATAGATTGTCCCTACCTGAACACCTTGGGAGCGACTACTGATCGTCTCTACGTGAACACCTTGGGAGCGACCATTGATCGTCTCTACGTGAACACCTTGGGAGCGACCATAGATAGTCTCTACGTGAACACCTTGGGAGCGACCATAGATCGTCTCTACCGGAACACCTTGGGTGCGACCATAGATTGTCTCTACTTGAACACCTTGGGAGCGAACATTGATCGTCTCTGCGTGAACACCTTGGGAGCGACCATAGATCGTCTCTACTGAAACACTTTGGGAGCGACCATAGATCGTCTCTACCAGAGGGGCGCCGTCTGGAGTTTGTTTTCTAACTCCACCCTTAGCTAGCTCAGCAATTCCAGTACACGAAGGTAGTGTCCTTCTCCTACGGTGGCGGCGGCGTGGTGGCTGCATGTCCCAGGGGCACACGGCCCGGGCTGACATGCTTTGCTGTTGCCCAGAGTGATGGTGGCTGGTGGCTGCTACCCCGTGGGGTCCGTGTGGGGGTGTCGGCATATTTGTGGGCACACTACGCTGTTCTTGGCTTGCCCTGTCGTCGGGGATACTATGGTATTCTTTGGGGGCACTGTTTTTCAAGCTACTCATTTTACCGCTCTCCCCCTGTAAAAACTCACGTCCCCGTGGCTGGAAGTGGAACGCTTGTGTGTTGGAGGTGGTGTAGACGGGCTTGAGGTGTTGCAGGATAGTTTGCCAGGCAATAGTGTATGAGTTCTCTTCTTGTGCTGGGTCGTAAGTGAGGAAGAGTGTGGAGGTGGCGGTGGTAGACTGGAGGAGGTTTAGCAGGTGGTGTGGCCCGCAGAGTCGGTGGTTCCTGCCAAGGGTAGGTGCCCATACGGCCCGCTCCACTCTCATGTTGCTTGGTGTGCCTGTCGGTGTGGTTGGGGGCTGAATGCTGGATACTGCGGGTGAGGGCCGGGTTTTGTGTCGTGGTAATGCGGCATTGAGTCTCTGGGGAGTTCAGGTAGAGGGGATTTGGGCCTGATGTAGTTTGACGGTGTGAAGTCGTGGAGAGGTGGGTGGTGTAGGGGTGTGTGAGTATAGGGCGGGCGGGCGTGAGAGGCGGCTCGAGCGGGTGGTGGTGGTCTTGAGGGTCGGGGTGGGGGGAGAATTGGGCATCTGGGATGGGCGGGTTGTTTTGTGTGTTGCGGGTGCGGTGGGGCGCGGTGTTGGTGGAGTGGGTGTACGGATGGTGGATGGGGGGAGGGGGGTGGTAGTGGGTTGTGGTGAGGGTGTGGTGGTGTGGGCGAAAGATGTGGGAGTGGGCGGCTGGGATGGGCGGGTTGTTTTGCACGTTGTGCGCGCTGAGGCGCGGTGTGGGCGGAGTGGGTGTACGGATGGTGGGTGGGGGAGGGGGGGTGGTAGTGGGTTGTGATGAGGGTTTGGTGGCATGGGCGGAAGATGTGGGAGTGGGCGTTGAGGGGGAGGCCATGGAAGGAAGGGGTGAGGGTGAGGGAGGTGGTGGTGGTGGGGAGGCGTCAGGTGCGGTGCTGGGGGTGGGGGCGGTCTGGGAGGTGGAGATAGTAGGGGGGACGGAATGGGAGGGTGAGGAGGAAACATAGCACTCATATGTGACTATGGAGGGTGGTCAGGAGCCGAAGGGGGCTGGGGGTGTCGGGCTGGAGCTGGGAAGGTGGACGTGCGGAAAGGCCGCACGTGCCGGTTGTAGATGTACGGGGAGTGCCGTGGTAGTTTACGACCACTTGGTATGGGTTGGGGACTTTGGTGATGGTGTGGGGCCCCGTGAAACGGGGGGCGAGCTTGTGGGGAGTGGGAAGTTGGGCGACGACGACTGTGTCGCCTGGGTTGAAAGGGTTGGTGGCTGTGTCGGGTTCAAGGTCTAAACTCTTTTGTAGGTGGTATATCCGCCCTTTTAGCAGGTGTAGCAGGTCTGTGGTGGGAGCGGAAGCGGGCAGTTGCACGTGATGGCGTAGGAGTAGTAGGAGGGGGGTTTCGCCAAAGATTCTTTCGTGGGGGGAAACCCCGTCTTCTCGGGGGCACGAATTCATGCCCCACTGGACAATTTTTACACGTGCCGGCCAATCGTCGTCTTTTGTAGCCTCGCTTCTGGTGCGTAGCTGATTGGTAAGGGTACGATGGCTACGTTCACATACCGCGTTCCCTTGGGGCCAGTATGGTGAGGAGTGGGAGATCTTGTACCCGAAATTCTGGCCAGTTTTTCCCAGACTTTTCCGGAGAACTCGGGGGCATTATTGGAATGGATGGCTTGGGGAATGCCAAAGTAAGGGAACTCGTGTCAGAGTAGGGCATCGGCGACAGCGATGGCATGATGTTCCTTAGCTGGGCAGGCTACTACGAATTTGGAGTACGTGTCTACAAAAGTGATCACATATTTATATCCAGATTTAGGGGGAAGAGGGCCTACTACGTCGATTGCCAGGAGTTGCCAGGGCTTGTGGGTGGTGATATGGCCAGATGGCCTGGCGGTCCGGATGATATCTTTACCAAGCACGCAGGCGCGGCAAGTCTGGATAATTTCCTTGGCGAGGGTGGAGGGGTTCGGGGCCCAGTAAATATCATTGAACACCTGTAGTAATTTTTTGGTGCCCAAGTGGATGCCGTTGTGAGCGTGTAGGTAGCGTAGGGTGTCACGTGCCGCATCAGGGGTCAAGAGGATGTGCCAGGACGGGGTCAGAAGGTGGTCGCCCTGTCGGCACAGCTTGGGTAATAGGTGAGCAGGGATCCAGGGGGGCCGTTCCCTGTGGTGCCAGAGTTGTAGTAGGTCGGGGTCCGGTTGTACTGCGTGGATGGGAAGGTGGGAGAGGGCATCTGCATTGGTGTGGAGCTTTCCGGGTCTGTATGAAATCTCGTACTGAAACTCCTCTAGGGTGTCACGCCACCGGACGAGTTGGCCGTTATGGGAGTCTGATTGGCGCAGCCACTGGAGTGGTTGGTGGTAGGTGATTATCGTGACTTGGGTCCCGGAAAGATAAGCCCTAAAATATTGCAGGGCCCAGATTATGCCGAGGCATTCTCGCTTGGTGGCGGCATAATTTTTTTCGGCTGGGTTCAGAGTGCGGCTGGCGCAGGCGATGATGTGCTCCCAGCCGGCCTGTACCTGGGCTAGGACGGCACCTATTGCGGTAAGGGATACATCCGTGTAGAGGTGAAAAGGGAGGGCATAGTCGGGGAAGGCTACGATGGGGGCCGAGACAAGCTTGTCTTTTAGCTGATGAAAAGCAGCTAGCCGATCCTCGGTCCAGAGGAAAGGTTCCCTTATCGTGTCAAGTCGTGAAGCGGCTTAGCGATCTGCGCGAATCCCTTCACGAAGCGATGGTAATAGGACGTGAGTCCCAGGAAGGCACGGACGCCGTGGACATCCTGCGGAGTTGGTATGTCCGCTATGGCATGAAGCTTGTTGGCATCTGGGGAAATTCCTACTTGGGAAATAGTATGTCCTATGAACAAGACAGTTTTAGCGGCCAGGACACATTTAGAAGGACGTAGCTTGAAGCCTGCCTGGTGAATTCTAGTGAAAACTCGACGGAGGCGCTGCAAGTGGTCGGCCCAGGTCTGGCTAAAAACAATGACGTCGTCAAGATAGGCTAAACATATTTCCCAAGTGAGGCCACTCAAGACAGATTCCATTAGTCTGGAGAAAGTGGCAGGGGCGTTGCAGAGGCCGAATGGCAGGACATTAAATTCGTAATATTTGCCATTACTGGTGGAAAAGGCCATCTTGCCTCAGTGGTAAGGGTGGATGGGGACCTGCCAGTATCCAGAGTGGAGGTCGAGGGTAGAAAACCAAGACGCCCCATAGAGGGAGTCTAGGGAATCATCAATGCGGGGGAAGAGGGTGGCATCTTTAATTGTGACGTCGTTCACACGGCGGTAGTCGATGCAAAACCGCATCGTGCCGTCTTTCTTTTTTACTAGAACGACGGGCGAGGACCATGGGTTGGTTAAGGGGAAGATAACACCTGCCGATTCCATTTCGCATACCTGATGGTCCTCCTCTTCTCTCTGTTGGGGGTTCTTGCGTCGGGAAGGTTGTCGTATTGGTGGGCCTGTCGTATGGATTTCGTGCGACATGTACGTAGTATGCCCTATATCTGCTGGTCCTGTTGCAAACAAATCCTGGAAATCCAGGAGGAGGCGGCGTAAAGTGTCTGACTGCTGGTTGGAGAGATGGTCAGGGATGGGGCTGCGAGGGGCGGGGTGGTGGGAGGAGGATGGGGCACAGGGCTCGGCTTCCTCCATCTCTCCGATGATAAGCTCTTTGGGGAGGGTGAGAGGGGATGGGGCGAGATTGGCGATGCAGATGGCGGCGTGGTGGGGAGGGAGGAAGGTGGGGGACACAAGGCAGGCAGAAAGGGGTCCGGAGGGGAGGAGGGGGGAGAACAAAACGGATGGACCTGAGGGCCTGTTAAGGGGCACCCATGCCTCATGGTGGGAGGGGATGCTAACAGCGGCAGAGATGGTGGCAGGGAAAGAGGGGGCAGGAGTGGGGTGGAAAGGCATGGGAGGGGGGGAGAGGGAGGTGAAAAGGGGGGGAGAAGGGGGGCACTGGGGGGAGGAAGAGGGTGAATCCTCCGGCCGGGGCACGGCGTGCATGTGCAAACGGCTGGGGTGGAACGGGGTGGGGGGCGGAACAGGAGTTGTCGGTGGCAACAGTCGATCGTGGCTCCAAGTTTTTGAAGTAAGTCTAGCCCTAAATACCCGTCATAACTCCGGCAGGAGGAATAAAAAATGATGAATGGGTGTTGGGAGGACACTGGCTGGTGGGTGTCGACCCGTAGGGCCTGAGTTTCCCCACGGATGGGCAGGGGGCCATCCCCCGTGTCCACAAGGTGAGTGGTAGTAGGGCGGAGTGGGCCAAACCGCGATTTGTAGCGGGAGAAATAGTGGCTGTAAAGGCAGGACCTGGCTGCTCCCGTATCGACTAGTAACCTGGCCTTCACACTATTTATTTTCATCTTGTGGTATACTGGGGGGCGATACTTAGGAGTGATGGCCCCTGCCACCGTGGGTTGGTGCGGGGGCGGGACTAAAAATCCAGCTGACTAGGGCTCTCGTTCTCCTGTTCCTGCTCTAGTTCTCCTGGAGGGGGTTCGTCCACGGGCGTCAGCTCGTCCCCTGGGGCCTCGCCTTCTAAGGCGGACACTTTACGCGAACCCGGGGTTGTGATCCTGCGGCGGGCAGCTTTCAGCTGGTCCCGTATGTCATGAAGGGGGCAGCGGGAGTTGCAGCCTGTGAACTCCCACGGGTTGATAGAACTAGGTTCAGGTTTTCTCGCGGGGCGGGACGCCGACGGG
Source organism: Coenobita brevimanus (assembly GCF_032717465.1). Classification (NCBI taxonomy): domain Eukaryota; kingdom Metazoa; phylum Arthropoda; class Malacostraca; order Decapoda; family Coenobitidae; genus Coenobita; species Coenobita brevimanus. The sequence continues at coordinate 22,039,587 of NC_136979.1, read as the reverse complement.
AAGGGTGTGCCCAGGGCGGGCTAGGCGTCGGGGTCGGGCTGGTGTGAGGCAGAGGTGGACGCAGTGTGGCTGGGGGAGCCGGGGGTCGGGTGGGGAATTTCTTAGCAACGTTAATTTGTTGTGGAGAAGGGCAGGTGGTCAGGAGGCGCTGTATCAGCTGTATATCTCTATCCATGTCTCCTGTTGGGTCATGGATAGTGAAGTGTTGCTTCACAACACTTGGGAGTACTCGGAGCAGAGTATTGAATGTATGCTGATCCCGGGTTTCCTCATCTGCCTCCGGGTAGGCAGCAGTAACCAGGCGTCTTGCCTTTAACAGGGTATTATCTAAATCCCTGTCGAATGCAAAACTATCCCATTTGGATAAAGCCACTACTTTCTCTAATGATGGGGTGATGGCTTGTACAGTGAACTTGGTAAAGTTCTGCCAGGTGAGTTCTGGGACGATTTTCGGCGCTATGTTCGCCGCCGCTTTACCCAATAGTGGTAGTGTGACTGCAATTTTTTGTTGGTCATTTTCAAAGCCAATATCCAGTAAGGGTTTAATTATTGCCAGATATGTGTGTATATCATACTGGTCGGGGTCAAACTTGGGTAACTGAACGTGCAGTTTAGTTGCCATTTTGCCAAATATTTCCTGATTACCTCTCTTCTACGCCCGGGTCTAGAACCACCGCTGGCCACCAGTGTAATGCTAGGTGAAATTAGGCTCGACTTCTCGTTACTATTTCACCTAACGTGGAGCAGGGTCCTCTTTCGAGACCGGAGCTAGTGCAATAAAGAGAGGCAGGACACAAAAACTCTAGGCAACAACCTTTACACGTATATTACCACAGTCAGACACAGGACAAGTCAGCAGATATTACAACACAATATATGGCAATATAAAACCTTATCTAGGATATGTGTATCTCGCAGGATACTTGCTTCTCTGATACTAATGACAACACAAACAATCCTAGTGTATCAGGAGTGCAGTAAATATAGGCGCGCGCGCAGGGGCGCGTGGAGGGGGTTGAGACTCACTAGGAGGAGATAGGGGAGGTGCGGGGAGTGACTTGTGACGGCTAGGAGAAAGTTATGGTAATACTGGAAGGCGGCAGATATTAGCCGTGAAATTTATATGGTTTCCACTAGCCAAAATACTTTGGTAATTGATCTTATCCTTGATTTAAACTTACTTGAGATGTGGGAGTGAGAGCGAGCGGTAAACAAGATTTTATGGGTAGCGTGGGAGAAGGAGAGAATACTATTAATACTTCCTTTCACAATATTCCTTCACAGCAATGGGGATATGTCTTTATAGGCACAGGCTTATTAATTATATAACAGAGATGTCACTCACACGTATAGTCAATCAGATCTTGTTCCACAGCGTGGGGGAAAGATAGAATACTATTAATACTTCCTTTCACAATATTCCTTCACAGTAATGGGGGTATGTCTTTATAGGCACAGGCTTATTAATTATATAACAGGGATGTCACTCACATGTATAGTCAATCAGATCTTGTTCCACATTCTCGTCCTTTAACTTCTCGCTGTGATCTGATTTACCCTGATATTCACTATATGAAATCACTGCACAATACTTACACTAGGGGAGAATCACACTTGACCTAAATCACTCATATTACAATATCACACGTATTCATCAGAGGGATAGACAGGAACATGTCATCGATGATCCTGCTGGGCTAGGGGTACTGTCAATGCGGGGCGTGCCGAGAGGGCACAGGACGAATCGCAAGGGCGTCCTCTCGTGTCCTGGACTCCCCGTGGCTTCCGGACTTGGCTCCGGCGTGTGGCCCTCGGGTCTGGGTCCGAATAGCTCCAGGAACCTCTGTGACAGGTCCCGGCGTCATGGGGGCGTAGAGAGATCACGCCCGGGTGTCCTGGGGAGAACTCAGAAAGACTGTGGGCTGTGGTCTCAAGCGTCTAGGGGCGCTGACAGGGGAGGACTGCGGCAGCGACCTCCACTGGGGTCCGTCAGGTGCGTCTGCTCTAGAGCCAGGCATAGGGAACAGAGACCAGGGGAGGCTGGGAGGCCTGTCTGGGTCACTCTGGGACAGGAAGCCTGGGCTTCAATCTCCTGCCGTGGGGACGTCTCTCTACTCTGCACGCCCTCGGAGCGACCGTAGATCGTCTCACGAGGGAGGGAGCGACAATAGGTCATCTCTACCACGACACTCGGAGTGACCATAGATCGTCTCACGAGGACGGGAGCGACCATAGATCGTCTCTACCGAAGCACCTTGGGAGCGACCATAGATCGTCTCTACCGGAGCACCTTGGGAGCGACCATAGATCGTCTCTACCAGAACACCTTGGGAGCGACCATTGATCGTCTCTACCGGAGCACCTTGGGAGCGAACATAGATCGGCTCTACCGCAACACCTTGGGACCGACCATTGATCGTCTCTACCGGAACACCTTGGGAGCGACCATAGATCGGCTCTACCGGAACACCTTGGGAGCGACCATTGATCGTCTCTACCGGAACACCTTGGGAGCGACCATAGATCGTCTCTACCGGAACACCTTGGGAGCGACCATAGATTGTCCCTACCTGAACACCTTGGGAGCGACTACTGATCGTCTCTACGTGAACACCTTGGGAGCGACCATTGATCGTCTCTACGTGAACACCTTGGGAGCGACCATAGATAGTCTCTACGTGAACACCTTGGGAGCGACCATAGATCGTCTCTACCGGAACACCTTGGGTGCGACCATAGATTGTCTCTACTTGAACACCTTGGGAGCGAACATTGATCGTCTCTGCGTGAACACCTTCGGAGCGACCATAGATCGTCTCTACTGAAACACTTTGGGAGCGACCATAGATCGTCTCTACCAGAGGGGCGCCGTCTGGAGTTTGTTTTCTAACTCCACCCTTAGCTAGCTCAGCAATTCCACTACACGAAGGTAGTGTCCTTCTCCTACGGTGGCGGCGGCGTGGTGGCTGCATGTCCCAGGGGCACACGGCCCGGGCTGACATGCTTTGCTGTTGCCCGGAGTGATGGTGGCTGGTGGCTGCTACCCCGTATTGTCCGTGTGGGGGTGTCGGCATATTTGTGGGCACACTACGCTGTTCTTGGCTTGCCCTGTCGTCGGGGATACTATGGTATTCTTTGGGGGCACTGTTTTTCAAGCTACTCATTTTACCGCTCTCCCCCTGTAAAAACTCACGTCCCCGTGGCTGGAAGTGGAACGCTTGTGTGTTGGAGGTGGTGTAGACGGGCTTGAGGTGTTGCAGCATAGTTTGCCAGGCAATAGTGTATGAGTTCTCTTCTTGTGCTGGGTCGTAAGTGAGGAAGAGTGTGGAGGTGGCGGTGGTAGACTGGAGGAGGTTTAGCAGGTGGTGTGGCCCGCAGAGTCGGTGGTTCCTGCCAAGGGTAGGTGCCCATACGGCCCGCTCCACTCTCATGTTGCTTGGTGTGCCTGTCGGTGTGGTTGGGGGCTGAATGCTGGATACTGCGGGTGAGGGCCGGGTTTTGTGTCGTGGTAATGCGGCATTGAGTCTCTGGGGAGTACAGGTAGAGGGGATTTGGGCCTGATGTAGTTTGACGGTGTGAAGTCGTGGAGAGGTGGGTGGTGTAGGGGTGTGTGAGTATAGGGAGGGCGGGCGGGCGTGAGAGGCGGCTCGAGCGGGTGGTGGTGGTCTTGAGGGTCGGGGTGGGGGGAGAATTGGGCATCTGGGATGGGCGGGTTGTTTTGTGTGTTGCGGGTGCGGTGGGGCGCGGTGTTGGTGGAGTGGGTGTACGGATGGTGGATGGGGGGAGGGGGGTGGTAGTGGGTTGTGGTGAGGGTGTGGTGGTGTGGGCGAAAGATGTGGGAGTGGGCGGCTGGGATGGGCGGGTTGTTTTGCACGTTGTGCGCGCTGAGGCGCGGTGTGGGCGGAGTGGGTGTACGGATGGTGGGTGGGGGAGGGGGGGTGGTAGTGGGTTGTGGTGAGGGTGTGGTGGCATGGGCGGAAGATGTGGGAGTGGCCGTTGAGGGGGAGGCCATGGAAGGAAGGGGTGAGGGTGAGGGAGGGGTGGTGGTGGTGGGGGAGGCATCAGGTGAGGTGCTGGGGGTGGTGGCGGTCTGGGAGGTGGAGATAGTAGGGGGGACGGAATGGGAGGGTGAGGAGGAAACATAGCACTCATATGTGACTATGGAGGGTGGTCAGGAGCCGAAGGGGGCTGGGGGTGTCGGGCTGGAGCTGGGAAGGTGGACGTGCGGAAAGGCCGCACGTGCCGGTTGTAGATGTACGGGGAGTGCCGTGGTAGTTTACGACCACTTGGTATGGGTTGGGGACTTTGGTGATGGTGTGGGGCCCCGTGAAACGGGGGGCGAGCTTGTGGGGAGTGGGAAGTTGGGCGACGACGACTGTGTCGCCTGGGTTGAAAGGGTTGGTGGCTGTGTCGGGTTCAAGGTCTAAACTCTTTTGTAGGTGGTATATCCGCCCTTTTAGCAGGTGTAGCAGGTCTGTGGTGGGAGCGGAAGCGGGCAGTTGCACGTGATGGCGTAGGAGTAGTAGGAGGGGGGTTTCGCCAAAGATTCTTTCGTGGGGGGAAACCCCGTCTTCTCGGGGGCACGAATTCATGCCCCACTGGACAATTTTTACACGTGCCGGCCAATCGTCGTCTTTTGTAGCCTCGCTTCTGGTGCGTAGCTGATTGGTAAGGGTATGATGGCTACGTTCACATACCGCGTTCCCTTGGGGCCAGTATGGTGAGGAGTGGGAGATCTTGTACCCGAAATTCTGGCCAGTTTTTCCCAGACTTTTCCGGAGAACTCGGGGGCATTATTGGAATGGATGGCTTGGGGAATGCCAAAGTAAGGGAACTCGTGTCAGAGTAGGGCATCGGCGACAGCGATGGCATGATGTTCCTTAGCTGGGCAGGCTACTACGAATTTGGAGTACGTGTCTACAAAAGTGATCACATATTTATATCCAGATTTAGGGGGAAGAGGGCCTACTACGTCGATCGCCAGGAGTTGCCAGGGCTTGTGGGCGGTGATATGGCCAGATGGCCTGGCGGTCCGGATGATATCTTTACCAAGCACGCAGGCGCGGCAAGTCTGGATAATTTCCTTGGCGAGGGTGGAGGGGTTCGGGGCCCAGTAAATATCATTGAACACCTGTAGTAATTTTTTGGTGCCCAAGTGGATGCCGTTGTGAGCGTGTAGGTAGCGTAGGGTGTCACGTGCCGCATCAGGGGTCAAGAGGATGTGCCAGGACGGGGTCAGAAGGTGGTCGCCCTGTCGGCACAGCTTGGGTAATAGGTGAGCAGGGATCCAGGGGGCCGTTCCCTGTGGTGCCAGAGTTGTAGTAGGTCGGGGTCCGGTTGTACTGCGTGGATGGGAAGGTGGGAGAGGGCATCTGCATTGGTGTGGAGCTTTCCGGGTCTGTATGAAATCTCGTACTGAAACTCCTCTAGGGTGTCACGCCACCGGACGAGTTGGCCGTTATGGGAGTCTGATTGGCGCAGCCACTGGAGTGGTTGGTGGTAGGTGATTATCGTGACTTGGGTCCCGGAAAGATAAGCCCTAAAATATTGCAGGGCCCAGATTATGCCGAGGCATTCTCGCTTGGTGGCGGCATAATTTTTTTCGGCTGGGTTCAGAGTGCGGCTGGCGCAGGCGATGATGTGCTCCCAGCCGGCCTGTACCTGGGCTAGGACGGCACCTATTGCGGTAAGGGATACATCCGTGTAGAGGTGAAAAGGGAGGGCATAGTCGGGGAAGGCTACGATGGGGGCCGAGACAAGCTTGTCTTTTAGCTGATGAAAAGCAGCTAGCCGATCCTCGGTCCAGAGGAAAGGTTCCCCTTATCGTGTCAAGTCGTGAAGCGGCTTAGCGATCTGCGCGAATCCCTTCACGAAGCGATGGTAATAGGACGTGAGTCCCAGGAAGGCACGGACGCCGTGGACATCCTGCGGAGTTGGTATGTCCGCTATGGCATGAAGCTTGTTGGCATCTGGGGAAATTCCTACTTGGGAAATAGTATGTCCTATGAACAAGACAGTTTTAGCGGCCAGGACACATTTAGAAGGATGTAGCTTGAAGCCTGCCTGGTGAATTCTAGTGAAAACTCGACGGAGGCGCTGCAAGTGGTCGGCCCAGGTCTGGCTAAAAACAATGACGTCGTCAAGATAGGCTAAACATATTTCCCAAGTGAGGCCACTCAAGACAGATTCCATTAGTCTGGAGAAAGTGGCAGGGGCGTTGCAGAGGCCGAATGGCAGGACATTAAATTCGTAATATTTGCCATTACTGGTGGAAAGGGCCATCTTGCCTCAGTGGTAAGGGTGGATGGGGACCTGCCAGTATCCAGGGTGGAGGTCGAGGGTAGAAAACCAAGACGCCCCATAGAGGGAGTCTAGGGAATCATCAATGCGGGGGAAGAGGGTGGCATCTTTAATTGTGACGTCGTTCACACGGCGGTAGTCGATGCAAAACCGCATCGTGCCGTCTTTCTTTTTTACTAGAACGACGGGCGAGGACCATGGGTTGGTTAAGGGGAAGATAACACCTGCCGATTCCATTTCGCATACCTGATGGTCCTCCTCTTCTCTCTGTTGGGGGTTCTTGCGTCGGGAAGGTTGTCGTATTGGTGGGCCTGTCGTATGGATTTCGTGCGACATGTACGTAGTATGCCCTATATCTGCTGGTCCTGTTGCAAACAAATCCTGGAAATCCAGGAGGAGGCGGCGTAAAGTGTCTGACTGCTGGTTGGAGAGATGGTCAGGGGTGGGGGTAGAGGGGCGGGGTGGTGGAAGGAGGATGGGGCACAGGGCTCGGCTTCCTCCATCTCTCCGATGATAAGCTCTTTGGGGAGGGTGAGAGGGGATGGGGCGAGATTGGCGATGCAGATGGCGGCGTGGTGGGGAGGGAGGAAGGTGGGGGACACAAGGCAGGCAGAAAGGGGTCCGGAGGGGAGGAGGGGGGAGAACAAAACGGATGGACCTGAGGGCCTGTTAAGGGGCACCCATGCCTCATGGTGGGAGGGGATGCTAACAGCGGCAGAGATGGTGGCAGGGAAAGAGGGGGCAGGAGTGGGGTGGAAAGGCATGGGAGGGGGGGAGAGGGAGGTGAAAAGGGGGGGAGAAGGGGGGCACTGGGGGGAGGAAGAGGGTGAATCCTCCGGCCGGGGCCGCGGCGTGCATGTGCAAACGGCTGGGGTGGAACGGGGTGGGGGACGGAACAGGAGTTGTCGGTGGCAACAGTCGATCGTGGCTCCAAGTTTTTGAAGTAAGTCTAGCCCTAAATACCCGTCATAACTCCGGCAGGAGGAATAAAAAATGATGAATGGGTGTTGGGAGGACACTGGCTGGTGGGTGTCGACCCGTAGGGCCTGAGTTTCCCCACGGATGGGCAGGGGGCCATCCCCCGTGTCCACAAGGTGAGTGGTAGTAGGGCGGAGTGGGCCAAACCGCGATTTGTAGCGGGAGAAATAGTGGCTGTAAAGGCAGGACCTGGCTGCTCCCGTATCGACTAGTAACCTGGCCTTCACACTATTTATTTTCATCTTGTGGTATACTGGGGGGCGATACTTAGGAGTGATGGCCCCTGCCACTGTGGGTTGGTGCGGGGGCGGGACTAAAAATCCAGCTGACTAGGGCTCTCGTTCTCCTGTTCCTGCTCTAGTTCTCCTGGAGGGGGTTCGTCCACGGGCGTCAGCTCGTCCCCTGGGGCCTCGCCTTCTAAGGCGGACACTTTACGCGAACCCGGGGTTGTGATCCTGCGGCGAGCAGCTTTCAGCTGGTCCCGTATGTCATGAAGGGGGCAGCGGAAGTTGCAGCCTGTGAACTCCCACGGGTTGATAGAACTAGGTTCAGGTTTTCTCGCGGGGCGGGACGCCGACGGGAAGGGTGTGCCCAGGGCGGGCTAGGCGTCGGGGTCGGGCTGGTGTGAGGCAGAGGTGGACGCAGTGTGGCTGGGGGAGCCGGGGGTGGGGTGGGGAATTTCTTAGCAACGTTAATTTGTTGTGGAGAAGGGCAGGTGGTCAGGAGGCGCTGTATCAGCTGTATATCTCTATCCATGTCTCCTGTTGGGTCATGGATAGTGAAGTGTTGCTTCACAACACTTGGGAGTACTCGGAGCAGAGTATTGAATGTATGCTGATCCCGGGTTTCCTCATCTGCCTCCGGGTAGGCAGCAGTAACCAGGCGTCTTGCCTTTAACAGGGTATTATCTAAATCCCTGTCGAATGCAAAACTATCCCATTTGGATAAAGCCACTACTTTCTCTAATGATGGGGTGATGGCTTGTACAGTGAACTTGGTAAAGTTCTGCCAGGTGAGTTCTGGGACGATTTTCGGCGCTATGTTCGCCGCCGCTTTACCCAATAGTGGTAGTGTGACTGCAATTTTTTGTTGGTCATTTTCAAAGCCAATATCCAGTAAGGGTTTAATTATTGCCAGATATGTGTGTATATCATACTGGTCGGGGTCAAACTTGGGTAACTGAACGTGCAGTTTAGTTGCCATTTTGCCAAATATTTCCTGATTACCTCTCTTCTACGCCCGGGTCTAGAACCACCGCTGGCCACCAGTGTAATGCTAGGTGAAATTAGGCTCGACTTCTCGTTACTATTTCACCTAACGTGGAGCAGGGTCCTCTTTCGAGACCGGAGCTAGTGCAATAAAGAGAGGCAGGACACAAAAACTCTAGGCAACAACCTTTACACGTATATTACCACAGTCAGACACAGGACAAGTCAGCAGATATTACAACACAATATATGGCAATATAAAACCTTATCTAGGATATGTGTATCTCGCAGGATACTTGCTTCTCTGATACTAATGACAACACAAACAATCCTAGTGTATCAGGAGTGCAGTAAATATAGGCGCGCGCGCAGGGGCGCGTGGAGGGGGTTGAGACTCACTAGGAGGAGATAGGGGAGGTGCGGGGAGTGACTTGTGACGGCTAGGAGAAAGTTATGGTAATACTGGAAGGCGGCAGATATTAGCCGTGAAATTTATATGGTTTCCACTAGCCAAAATACTTTGGTAATTGATCTTATCCTTGATTTAAACTTACTTGAGATGTGGGAGTGAGAGCGAGCGGTAAACAAGATTTTATGGGTAGCGTGGGAGAAGGAGAGAATACTATTAATACTTCCTTTCACAATATTCCTTCACAGCAATGGGGATATGTCTTTATAGGCACAGGCTTATTAATTATATAACAGAGATGTCACTCACACGTATAGTCAATCAGATCTTGTTCCACAGCGTGGGGGAAAGATAGAATACTATTAATACTTCCTTTCACAATATTCCTTCACAGTAATGGGGGTATGTCTTTATAGGCACAGGCTTATTAATTATATAACAGGGATGTCACTCACATGTATAGTCAATCAGATCTTGTTCCACATTCTCGTCCTTTAACTTCTCGCTGTGATCTGATTTACCCTGATATTCACTATATGAAATCACTGCACAATACTTACACTAGGGGAGAATCACACTTGACCTAAATCACTCATATTACAATATCACACGTATTCATCAGAGGGATAGACAGGAACATGTCATCGATGATCCTGCTGGGCTAGGGGTACTGTCAATGCGGGGCGTGCCGAGAGGGCACAGGACGAATCGCAAGGGCGTCCTCTCGTGTCCTGGACTCCCCGTGGCTTCCGGATTTGGCTCCGGCGTGTGGCCCTCGGGTCTGGGTCCGAATAGCTCCAGGAACCTCTGTGACAGGTCCCGGCGTCATGGGGGCGTAGAGAGATCACGCCCGGGTGTCCTGGGGAGAACTCAGAAAGACTGTGGGCTGTGGTCTCAAGCGTCTAGGGGCGCTGACAGGGGAGGACTGCGGCAGCGACCTCCACTGGGGTCCATCAGGTGCGTCTGCTCTAGAGCCAGGCATAGGGAACAGAGACCAGGGGAGGCTGGGAGGCCTGTCTGGGTCACTCTGGGACAGGAAGCCTGGGCTTCAATCTCCTGCCGTGGGGACGTCTCTCTACTCTGCACGCCCTCGGAGCGACCGTAGATCGTCTCACGAGGGAGGGAGTGACAATAGGTCATCTCTACCACGACACTCGGAGCGACCATAGATCGTCTCACGAGGAAGGGAGCGACCATAGATCGTCTCTACCTGAACACCTTGGGAGCGACCATTGATCGTCTCTACCAGAGCACCTTGGGAGCGACCATAGATCTGCTCTACCGGAACACCTTGGGAGCGACCATTGATCGTCTCTACCGGAACACCTTTGGAGCGACCATAGATCGTCTCTACGTGAACACCTTGGGAGCGACCATAGATTGTCTCTACCTGAACACCTTGGGAGCGACCATTGATCGTCTCTACCAGAGGGGCGTCGTCTGGAGTTTGTTTTCTAACTCCACCCTTAGCTAGCTCAGCAATTCCACTACGCGAAGGTAGTGTCCTTCTCCTATGGTGGCGGCGGCGTGGTGGCTGCATGTCACAGGGGCACACGGCCTGGGCTGACATGCTTCGCTGTTGCCCGGAGTGGTGGTGGATGGTGGCGGCTACCCCGTGGGGTCCGTGTGGGGGTGTCGGCATATTTGTGGGCACACTACGCTGTTCTTGGCTTGCCCTGTCGTCGGAGATACTATGGTATTCTTTGGGGGCACTGTTTTTCAAGCTACGCATTTTACCACCCTCCCCCTGTAAAAAGTCACGTCCCCGTGGCTGGAGGTGGAACGCTTGTGTGTTGGAGGTGGTGTAGACAGGCTTGAGGTGTTGCAGCATAGTTTGCCAGGCGACAGTGTAGGAGTTCTCTTCTTGTGCTGGATCGTAAGTGAGGAAGAGTGTGGAGGTGGCAGTGGTAGACTGGAGGAGGTTTAGCAGGTGGTGTGGCCCGCAGAGTCGGTGGTTCCTGCCAAGAGTAGGTGCCCATACGGCCCGCTTCACTCTCATGTTGCTTGGTGTGGCTGTCGGTGTGGTTGGGGGCTGAATGCTGGATACTGCGGGTGAGGGCCGGGTTTTGTGTCGTGGTAATGCGGCATTGAGTCTCTGGGGAGTACAGGTAGAGGGGATTTGGGCCTGATGTAGCTTGACGGTGTGAAGTCGTGGAGAGGTGGGTGGTGTAGGGGTGTGTGAGTATAAGGCGGGCGGGCGTGAGAGGCAGCCCGAGCGGGTGGTGGTGGTCTTGTGGGTCTGGGTGGGGGGAGAATTGGGCGTCTGGGATGGGCAGGTTGTTTTGTGTGTTGCGGGTGCGGTGGGGCGCGGTGTTGGTGGAGTGGGTGTACGGATGGTGGATTGGGGGAGGGGGGTGGTAGTGGGTTGTGGTGAGGGTGTGGTGGTGTGGGCGAAAGATGTGGGAGTGGGCGGTTGGGATGGGTGGGTTGTTTTGCATGTTGTGCGCGCTGAGGCACGGTGTGGGCGGAGTGGGTGTACGGATGGTGGGTGGGAGAGGGGGGGTGGTAGTGGGTTGTGGTGAGGGTGTAGTGGCATGGGCGGAAGATGTGGGAGTGGGCGTTGAGGGGGAGGCCATGGAAGGAAGGGGTGAGGGTGACCATAGATCGTCTCTACCTGAACACCTTGGGAGCGACCATTGATCGTCTCTACTGGAACACCTTGGGAGCGACCATAGATCGTCTCTAGCTGAACACCTTGGGAGCGACCATAGATCGTCTCAACTGAAACACTTTGGGAGCGACCATAGATCGTCTCTACCAGAGGGGCGCCATCTGGGGTTTGTTTTCTAACTCCACCCCTAGCTAGCTTAGCAATTCCACTACACGAAGGTAGTGTCCTTCTCCTACGGTGGCGGCGGCATGGTGGCTCGATGTCACAGGGGCGCACGGCCCGGGCTGACATGCATTGCTGTTGCCCGGAGTGGTGGTGGCTGGTGGCGGCTACCCCGTGGGGTCCGTGTGGGGGTGTCGGCATATTTGTGGGCACACTACGCTGTTCTTGGCCTGCCCTGTCATTGGGGATACTATGGTATTCTTCAGGAGCACTGTTTTTCAAGCCACACATTTTAATATATATATATATATATATATATATATATATATATATATATATATATATATATATATATATATATATATATTGTTACGGAACAGAGAGAGATAATGAACACTTCAAGTGAGAATACTAAAATCACTACTGTCCCGCAAAGTTCCAGGTTCAAAACAAAAGAGTTAGGTAAAATTACAAGTTAAAGTTTAATGCTGAAACTAACAGCTAAACATTCATTACTCATAAGGATAATATAATGGCAAAACAGGTTACATATATGGTTAACTGAAATAGCCTCTATTAACACGAATTTAGCAAGAACAAATTTATCTAAGTTAGCCCTGATCAATGAGAAAACCGGATAATGCTCAGTTAAAGCAAGATTTTTTATTACAGATACAAAATATTATTAATAATGGCTGACACCAAAACTCTACATGAGTCAAAAACCTTACCAGGCCTACGAATTAACGTCTTAGGCCATACAGTACAAGAAGAATGGTAACAATACTTATACTCAAATTATACAGCAGCTAGATGGCTGGAGACTTCCTGAGCACTCACAAAAATACACTATACAGGGGAGGACAGAGATGTGAAGGAAATGAGGAGTAGATCTAAGTGGCAATTAAGGCAGAGACTGAGCTCATTATATAGGGGCCGGCAGAGCTTGATACAACTTGTAAGAAGGACGCGCAAATGAAGCCATAGGGGAAAAAGAGTTGACACTCCTGCTCTGAACAACAGAAAGAACGAATTACTCTACTATAAGGAGTGAAGGGGGAAGTGAGGTAGAACACGCAAGCCTGGTCACTATGGAAGCCACGAGGCGAATCGTGATCAAACATGCAGCGTACTGTATGTCAGAATTATACAAAGGATGATGAAATCATAGGCTATGTAACAATATATATATATATATATATATATATATATATATATATATTGTTACATAGCTTATGATTTCATCATCCTTTGTATAATTCTAATGTACAGTATGCTGCATGTTTGATCACGATTCGCCACGTGGCTTCCATAGTGACCAGGCTTGCGTGTTCTACCTCACTCCTCCCTTCTCCCCCTTATAGTAGAGTAAGTCGTTCTTTATGTTGTTCAGAGCAGGATTGTCAACTCTTCGTCTTCTATTCCTTCATTTGCACGTCCTTCTTACAAGCTGAATCAAGCTCTGCTGGGCCCCTATATAATGAGCTCAGTCTCTGCATAAGTTGCCACTTAGATCTACTCCTCATTTTGTTCACATCTCTGTCCTGCCCTGTATAGTGTATTATTATTTTTGTGAGTGCTCAGTAAGTCTCCAGCTATCTAGCTCCTGTATAATTTGAGTATAAGTGTTATTACCATTTTTCTTGTACTGTATAGCATGAGGCGTTATTTCGTGGGCCTGTCAGCCAGAATTAATAATATTTGTTGTTGTTGTTGTTGTTGATTCTCTCCTCATTCGAGGAGACCGGGCCTTGCTGTAGCCCGGTTGGTGGTGGTTGTCTTCAATAAGGTAAGGGGGAAGACAGGGCCTGGGGAATGCCCAGCACACACGCCCTGTTTCTCTCATTTTATCAGGGCTGACTTAGATATATTTGTTCCTGCTAAATTCGTGTTAATAGAGGCTATTGCAGTTAACCATATATTTAACCTGTTTTTGCCATTACATTTTCCTTATGAGTCCTGAATGTTTAGTTGTTAGTTTGAGCATTAAACTTTAACTTGTAATTTTACCTAACTCTTTTGTTTTGAATCTGGAACGTTGCGGGACAGTAGTGATTTTAGTATTCTCACTCGAAGTGTTCATTATCTCTCTCTGTTCCGTAACATAAATTTGGCGACCTCTTATCAGAATATTCAGGATATTATCATAAGGATATTGCTTGATATTTTGTGACTGTGATTTATTCATGATGTCTACTATTACTGCTCTTGATGAAGTCAAAGATTTTTTGTCAAATGTGCAAACAGTGTGTGATGTAGAAAACAGAACAAAGAATGAACTTAAGCTTGTTGCTCAACAATTGGGAATTGCTGTTCGCTCTCATCATTCTAAGGATCAAATTGTTGGCAGGATTAATAAAAGCTTGTTTAATATATATATATATACCATCATCATCAGCCGTTTGAGTATCCACTGCAGGACCGGCCTATCCCGACCGAAGTCGGGACGATAGAGCCAATGTATCTCTTCCAAGTGGCTTAAGCTGTCTAGTAGAGATTGTATGTAGGGTGAGAAGTCCTTGTAAGTGTAATTATAGTGTTGGAGTGGTTTTGGATGTGTTTGTAGTCTGTGAACCAAGTGTAATCGGCCCGCGCAAGCCGACTGGGTGCAAGCATACTGTACTTTATAGTAGGCGACACTGGTTCAACCACAGCACCCCTTGTGTCTGCCAATGCAGTACGTGGCCGGGTGAACACTCCCAAAGTTTATTACCCTGGCGGGGCGCGAACCCTGGTTCACCCGTGTACGAAGGGCACACTCTACCACTGTATTATATATATATATAATTACAGAGAGAGAGAGAGAGAGAGAGTGTGTGTGGATAAGTGAGGTGTTCCTTCTGATGCAATTCCCCAGTGTCCTTTGACACTCCCATATACAGGGTGAGTCAGAAGTAACGGCTGATTTCTGTTTCTACTGCTATCAGTTGATTGTTTGTTTGCCATGTGTATTACAGTGTACAAGAAGATATAAATCAGCAATAACCTGGAAAACAAAAACAAAAAGAATCAACTAAGAAAATTAATAATGCAAGACAAATATTAACATGACCTCCCAGAATCTGGGCGCTACTTTTGACTCACCCTGTAGATACAGGGTTAGTGTCTCTCTCTCTCTCTCTCTCTCTCTCTCTCTCTCTCTCTCTCTCTCTGTCTCTCTCTCTCTCATTATTTATATACAGTATAAAATCAGTATACATTACATTGATAAATAGATAGATAGATAGATAGACAGACAGATAGAAAGGTTTGTATGGAATAGTTATTACAAGAAAAATGTAGCGAATATTAGCCCCCTTTATATATACGATTTCTTATATTGTATATCCACATATATGTCTACATAACATTGTATACATGTCAGTATATAATAGAGAGAGAGAGAGAGAGAGAGAGTATAAATTCAGTATATATTAGACAGAGGGATAGATAGATAAATAGACAGATTTGTATAGAAGAGTTCTTGCAAGAAAAACGTAATGAATATGTCCACCCATTTGATATTTTCATGGGTCACTTTTGAAAAGTATCTTTGATAAATATCCCTTCGTGTTTCTTTTTTTTAGTCGTGGGTCACATTCTTGCCTTTAGAATTTGGTAAAATTAGTGTTGGAAGTGCATCATCCTCTAGTCTTCTTTGACTTGGAGGTATTGGTATGTCCTGCAGTTCATGTTTGTGTGACCTTTTAAATGCTGTTAGCTCAAAATGACGACTGCATACTCGCGCCATGTCTGGTTAAAGATGTCTTTTCTTTTACCCAAATGTATCCACTTTTGATGAACTAATTCATTTCTTGGTAATCTAAAGAAGCTGACACCCTTAACTTCTTTCCAGAGTCTTAATAACACCTGAATACTGCACGGTCAGTAGGCAATGAATTGTTGTGAACAGCACGGTGACCTTAAGAGAACTAAGCGAGCCAGCACCACTGCTGGCCGCTTGACGTCATACGCAAGGATCGACGCGTTTTCGTCCAGCCGTGGTTTGACCTGTTGTATTCTTTAGGCCTTTCTTTAGGCCTTGAGTGTGAGTGCGAGTGCGAGCGCGAGCGCGAGCGTGAGCATGAGCAAGTGAGTGTGTGTGTGTGTGTGTGTGTGTGTGTGTGTGTGTGTGTGTGTGTGTGTGTGTGTGTGTGTTAATCTCTTATGCATTAATCTGCATGGAGTGTGTTGTGTGTAAATTTATTCGTATTAACCTCGAGAGAAACAGAGAGATAGATAGAGAGAGAGAGAGAGAGAGAGAGAGAGAGAGAGAGCAATCGACCTATTATATTCTCTTGAACGAATGCCTGAATGAACCATGGATTCGATTCCAGTCTGGGGAATATGTAAGTTTAATTAGAAAGAGAGAGACGACATTCTATTATGAAACGAAATAATCACGATACCTATATTATCAGATGCTGTCCTCAACCCGTCCAGTAGATATCGACATACAGGAGTGGGACGAGAACAGAGACTAGGCAGGGATGCCAGATTATCAATATACCGTAATATTTAGTCGCAAAACATATTTGGGCTACTGTACATCCAGCATACCTACCCAGACAACTAGAATAAGAAAATATGCAAACAATATCCAATCATAGAGGAGTTTGCATTTTATCTTTGTGACAAAGAAAGAACTAACTAAAATCATTAGTATATATGATACAAAAGTTTATATGGAGAGATGTTTTTTGAATTCCCTAAGTACTATATTACGAATCTGGTATCTAGTTTCACTACAGAGTCTTTATAACGTAACAAATTTAACCTTTTTTTTTTTTTTTTAACTTCAAAACATACCGTTATTATTTTTTTTTTTTTTGTCTGGTATAGAGGGATGACTAAATATTTACCAGATACTTGCATCTCATAATTATTGTTCATAAAATAATCTCTACTTGTACAAAATTCTCCATACAGAGTTATTAATTAGAAATATCTATCTATCTATCTATCTATCTAGAGAGAGAGAGAGAGAGAGAGAGAGAGAGAGAGAGAGAGAGAGAGAGATGCTTTCTTCAGGAAGATTCTAATTTAATTAAATTTTCTAAATCACAGGGAAAAAAAAAAACTATACCAGTTTAAACCTTGACCTATAGATGTCGGTTTCCCATATACCCTTGTAAACATGTAATAAACGTCCACACAAAGTGTTCGAGCGGGCGAGCGAGCAAGTCAGGCAGTGCTGAATACTGTCTCATGTGGCTCATCAACGTTCTCTGATTTCCTGACCTGAAAATACTAAAAAGAACGTATTAGGATACAACAAAAATATTCCCTCACACTTCCTAAAACCTCTTGTATTAATTTTAGGTTTAGGGTTTGGGACCTAGCAGGTTAATAATGACTTTACTTTTTGCTCTCTCACAAAAATTACTTTCACCAAATCTCTCGGTGCTCTCCGATTCGAATCAGAAATCAGAAATTCAGAGCTTCTTTAGTCTATCACGGCATTGCATTAGTTTGACTCGGATTCTGTCAAAAATTCCCCCCCCCCCAAAAAAAAAGCCAAACAGTAGGTATTATTTGTTTTGAAAAGGCAAAACCTGGTTGTTCTCAGCAATCGTCAGAAAATACTGCTGCGCTACTCATGCAACCTTAGACCGTTACTTCTTGCGCAGCCGGCTGTTACACTAATCTGCCTTATAAAGGATCGATTCTTCGATTTACTGAAAAAATTATTGGGAAGTACGGGTTGTCTATGAAATGAAAATAACTGAGGATTTTTATGCGATTTCCATATTGGTGTCTATCTTTCATGAAACTTCAAAATTGGCTGAGATATCCCAAAAAAGTTCGCTACACTATTATACAGCTTTCCTCCCGACCCTGCCCCAATTTCTTGCTGATGCAATAAATCTTTCGCTCGGGTACATATGTCGGGGGTCCAAACTGTGACTAAATTGGCGTTCTCGCTCGCTTCGCTCGCTCGAACACGTAGACCCTCATCCAACCTTTAGCTTAAGATTTGCTGCTACCCCCTGATCCAACCTTTAGCTTGAGATTTGCTGCTAGCCCCTCATCCAACCTCTAGTTTAAGATTTGCTGCTGTGTGGATTCTGACATGACAAAAATTACTAAATGGTAGCTAGAGATATGCATCTTTATATTCTTTTGTATATAAGCTATTTATTTGTTCTTACATCAGCATAGTCTGCGCCGGTGAAATACTGTGCAAGAAAATATTGACCCTCCATACGAAGATTTACGGCTAACGAGGATTTGTTAATGAGCCATATAAACTGATGAGACTATTAACTTCTGTAAATTGCTTTCTTCATTCCATATATGTTCTCTGTACCTTTGGACTGTTTCTTTAATATTAGCTTTTCAACTCATAGTATCGTCATAACTTCTAGCTACTGGTGCACGATACTATTCAGTTGAGGGTGGGTCAGAGAAGCCCGAGTGTTAATGTTGTCTCCAATAACCTTCTCAAAATTAGATCAACTCTTACTTTAGACATCACCAGACAGATTTATTCAGTTATAGCTGAGAACAGAAGCTTAAGAGTGCCAATCTATTGAACTACAGGGTCCATCATATACTGTATATAACAAGTCGGAGCATCCTGGTTCCAAGCGGACGACGATAGGCATTTTCTCTGTAAGGAAGTGATATCTGGTGGTCCACTCAAAAATTCAACATTCCCAGTCACTTTCCAAAGTTAACTGAATCAACTCCAGCCACCTCCCAAAGCTAACTGAATTAGCTTCAGCCAACACGAGGCAGGATATGCTTACTTTTCTACAGGGTGCCAATATTTATTCTCCCCCCACCTTACCTACCTCAATTTTTTTTTTTCTCTCGCGAAAAATCACTCTCTTGCTATAGCGACATCAAACACACTATAAATGATTTCTCTCCGACTACTTGTAAAGGAAAACATGATCTTCATTATGGACGCTTTAGTTCTGTATATAAATCTTTCCTTCACAGAATAACTGAGATTTGAAAATAAACATTTTGTAAAACCGCCCGACTCAGAGGAAAGCCTTGTTTGTGTAAACGAGGGTAGACTGAATTTTTTGATGTGGTGGATGACAACCAAACCCACATTACTTCTTTGAGGTATAGGACTTCCAGGCGACTATGTCGAATCACTTCTCATTTTCAACCACCACCAAGTAATAAGAACATCAAAATAATTTCAGTATGTTATTCTATATCAATTCTTTCATTACTTTCTTCTACCTTGCACTCCATTGTTAATGATAGGTGAAAATAGTATTAATAACATTTAACTTTCCATGTATTTGTGTAATGTTGCACCCGTGGCTTGGTGTTGTTAATGGTGATTAACCCCAGTCTGACTGGCCGAGTAGTCCCACTGACGGCAAGCAAGCAGCAGTCACTGCAGGACTTTCCCATGCAGTGAACAGATGTTCTCTTGCGGCTGACAGCGCCTCACCACAACGAGGCACGAGTAATACTGTGGAGGTTTGGTTCCCGGATGAACGCAGCATTTGTGTCTCTCCCAGTTAACAGGCGTTACCACATAGGGCTGTAAATGGTTTGGGGGGTTACAGTAAACCATTAAGCATATCATTCAGTGTAGACCCACCTGAAGTGGAAAATAGTTAAAAAAAATAACAGGAAGGAATGGAAGAAGTATGAAGAAAGGAGGGCAGAAACAGAATGAAAAGAGGGATGGAAGAAGTAGGTAGCAGTACATCAAGTGAGTGGATGATGGTCCCCACCACCTACCACTATGTACACGTGTGTAGTCTTCACAATAAAGATTTTTTTTTTTTAGTTAAACATTTCAGCACAAAGATGTCTTTTCTGCTTTATCTTTGGTACTGCCAGACAACATTATTGCGTTTACGGAAACCATTTCGATCACGAAGGGTTAGGCTGACTTTCCATTAACTCCTTCACTTCAAAAGATCTCTAATTATGAAAAAAAGAATGTCAGGTTGTAGCAATTATGAGAAAACATGAGAAAACATGATACTGTTGTGAAGTGGGTACAGAAGGATAAGGGTGTCTCTACGCATTTTTTTTTTTTTTTTTTTTTTTTTTTTTTTTTCAAGATGAAGCACTTACAATCATTGGGTGTATTGCAATTGGCAATTGTCGTAGTTTGATGTCTACAGTTCCGAGTATCCTTACATTTCCAAATTTCCAGTTTGACAGGCAACTCCTTACCAACTATGTTAAGCTTGAGGGCAGTGAGTATTCAATGTTAGTGGAGTTTTTGTGCACAGTGGACCAGCCTTGGTGTCTAGTATCAGCAGTCGGACTGCAGTCAGCACTACAGCATAGCACTTGAAGAACTGATCAGGGTTGCAGCAATACCTGTTCAGCTTCCTGGTGAGAAGGTTTTTTTTTTTCTGTTTTCTTTAATAAAAGCATGGCGTCACATTCTTTCAAGTCGGTATTTCAAACACTACAATTTAGAGTCCGGGGACTGTCGCTGCAAGAATCCAAAGGACTCGCCCTTTTTATTTAGAGACTATGAGGAAAGAATGACCACTGAATTTCCACAGTCTGCTGGGAGTCAAGACTACATTATGAGAAAAATCCTCCGTCAGGTACAGTACAGATCGATGGCTGATGAAGATGGTTAGTGATGAGAATGACTGTGATTCCAAAACTACTGAAAACTCGGCATAAATGATGTCTGTTCAGCCTTTCAGAGTCTCCATAAAATTGTGATTCAGTTAAGAAATGGCTTTAGTTATGAAGGTGCTGCTCTGTGGTGGTGCTAGGTGGTGCATTCACAGTTGTGCTATTAGTGACAGGTGAATTCATAGTTGGTGCTATTAGTGATTAATGTATTCACAGTTGGTGCTATTACTGATAAGTGCATTCACAGTTGGTGCTACTAGTGATAGGTGTATTTATAGTTGGTGCTATTAGCGATATGTGTATTCTTAGTTCCTGCTATTCACTAATAAGTATATTCATAATTGATGCGATTAGTGATAGGTGTATTCATAGTTGGTGTATTAGTGGTAAATGCATTAATAGTTGATTCTATTCGTGATAAGTTACAGGTCTAAATATGTGTTTCCAGTTGATGGTAGTGGCAGGTGAATTTACAGTTGGTACTAGTCACAGGCGTACTTACAACTCATGCTACTGACAGGTGCATCTGCAGTTCGTGCTAGCAACAACTGAATTAATAGTTGATGCTATTAAAATTAAATAAAATTTACAGCTAATGCTACTGCCAGATGAACTTCGGTTGATGGCGGTAGCAGCAGTTCTCTTACAGTTTATGATATTAGTGTTCATTGCATTTACAGTAGGTAGGAGTGACAGGTGCATTTACAGTTTATAATATTAGTGACAGGAGCACTTACAGTCGGTCTTAATGACAAGTACATTTACAGTTTCTCCACTAATAATGACGGACGCTTTTAAAAATAGTGTTAGGTGCTAAAAGTCACAAGAAATGAAGTAAAAAAAAAAAAAAACATTCTTTGATGGAATGTCAAGGGAGTCATTCCCTGCTGGTGATGTCAAGGTAGAACATTGTTTGCTGACATTGTCGAGGAAAACATCCTTTACCGGCACTGTCAAAGAAGACGTTCTTTGCTGGAAAAGTCGGGATAAAACATGCTTTGTTAGATGTGTCTGTCCTTTTCCATAGGCACTTTCTGTTATTTAAAGACAGATGATCCTGCTGATACTTTCAAGAGACATTACTTTGCAGATAGTATCAAATGATACCCAGGATTAGTGAGCTAGAATGATGTGGGGATGAGTGTATGGCCGAGATCATTGGGGATGCTGCGGGTAGTTATCACATTCTTACATTTTCACCTTCCTTGCTTCTGTATCGTACCTCATTCCTAGTTTTAGCTGGGACGGTTGTCAGGATGGCGATGTCAAAGTAGATGATCTGGGCAGCTGGTGCCAAGGAAAACATTATATGCTTGCTGTGTCAATTTGGATGATTCGTCTTGGTAGTGTCAAGATGGACATAATTAGCTTGTAATACAGAGTTACCTTTCTGTGTTGGGAGTGTCAAGGAAGACCCATTACTAGAAATGTCAAGGGAGAGGCTCAGTTTTACTGCTGGTGATGTCAAAGTATATGTTCTTTGCATATTCACGAGCTGAGCTTATCCATGTTGGCTCTGGTATTGTCAAACTTGAGGAACAGAAGCGGCAAGATGGGCAATGAGGATGTACTTGTCAAGATGTAGGTCATCCAGTGGTAACCTGAGGGAGGAGATGTGAAATTTTTTTTAGTTTGATATGAAGATTGTGTGTACTTTAGTTTGGCTGCAATAAATGATCAATAAAGGACTTCTTTTTTTTTTTTTTTTGTCATAAAAACGGGTCTGATTTGGAGTATTACACTTGCTTCAATTTTAGAGCAAAGATCTTGAAATGTAGACTTTAATTTGGGCAAATAAAAGTAGGATCTGGCGAGTTAATGTGTTCTAGTCTGATTGTCAGAAATGAATGGCGGCTAATTATGTCGCTTAATAACAGGCATTTATGGTAGGTGGGGGGATCCCTATCCACCATCCACTCATTCAAAATGGTGCTGCCTTCAGGTGAATCTAGACTGAATGACAAACCATAAAGTTCGCTGAAACCCGGGAAACTTTTTACTGTGTTGGGTGCTATCATACAACCAAGTAACTCCTGGTGGCCCAGGAGGTTAATTCCAACCAAATGGGACCAATAAGGGTTTTAATTTAAGACATGGTTTGGATATATTGCACATATAATGCTACTCATGGGCTTGTGAGGCTTGTTACTTTCGTCTTAAATGTCGGGACTGAGTAGCCTAGCCTCAGATACCTACGCTTCTGATGGAGGAGAAAATGAGTGGATGATGGATGGGTAATAATAGGAAAAAAAATTAACTGATATATTCAACATTCGCTGGTTTGGGAGCTCGACAGATTTAAATGTAATTTTAAATAAACGAGTATTTTTAACGACCACAATCGCAGTTTGATCTTTATTTTCCTTAAAGAAAGTGCATTGGAAGTTGTTGTTTGGGTCCATAAAAGTTTTAATTGGAGGATTTATAATGCTTTGGTTTAGGTTCAGAATGATGGTTTATGGCCATTACTATACTTTAGGCAGGACCAAAAAAGGACTGATTTTGCGACATAACCATCGTAGGTCAGGGCAAAATATTTGTTTTCCTCAGTCCGACCACGGCAGCTCAAGACGAAATTTTACATCATTCAGTATTGCACTTATTGCTGTTTTAGGTTTAAATGAAATGGCTATGTTCGAACTTGCTCCATCGTGATGTAACTTTTGAGTAAACAAGAATACTGCGCCAGGAATGCACCACTCCCCCCCTTCTTCTCCTCTCTTCCTTCCCTCCAACCCTCTCTTTGATTGCCTTCCCCCTCTCTCATTTTCTCTGTTTATCATTCCCCCCCCCCCTCTCCCTACCACCCTATAATCTAATTCTTTATTTGTGTGAGGCTTGAAATTTATCATATATTCACTGACTCAGCTTTTAGTACTACTTCCTAGGGCTCTTACTGTTTTCATTCAGCCCTTTAGTGTTTTGTTTCAACTTCTTTCTGGAACAGCAAGTACCCTAGGCAAAGGATTTAAGGGGTTGGAGGGAAGGATTTTAAAAAATGCAAAGGTTTTCAATTCCTTCAACCTAATGTGCCTCTTCTAAAATGAAAAAGTTGTATAACATTAGGCAAAAAATATAGAAACGTTCATTCTCAGGCTGGAGCTGGTATTATACTCTTGTTAAAGATTTCGTGCATCTTATCCCTCTTTTGGTTTTCGTGCACATTTTTTGCTTATGAATCTTTTCCCCCTTGTTTTTTAATTCATAAACAAATAAACAAGCAAATACAAAATTTGTCAAGTGGTTATATATAAATTTTTCTAGTGCAGGCAAGCACAATATATGATGACAAACACCCTGACCTTTCTCTATGACGCTGACTTTTGAGTGATTGTTTTAAGTATTAAGTTTTTGTTCCTGTCTAAATCTTAACCCTTCCACCAGTTTTGGTCTAAACTGGATCAGATCTACATAAATTGCCATTGACATATGTCTTCACCTTTGATCTATTGTTCTGAAATGCAATAGATCAGCCTCTTGGTGAGCACTGAACCCTTCCATCAAGTTTGGTTCAAATGAAGCCAGTTATTTTATTCAGGATCATACACACATGGTTCGAACTTTGACCTTGCCCTTTGACTGTTTTCAAAGGGACTTCCTTAGCTAACCCCTTGTCCTCAACCTTTCAACGCCATATAATTTAAAAAGATCAAATTGTTTAAGTTGATCCTGCCATGTGGCCTCGACCCTCCACCTAGTGTATTGTTCTCAAAAACAGTATTTCAGTTCCTGGACTATCTTTGAATCCTTTCACCTTGTTTGACTGAAAATGGCTCAAAACCGTTTGAGAAAAATAAAACACTATATCTCGGTCTCATAGTTACTTAGTTACTATTATGCATACATACCTACATAATCAGTTATTGTCAAAGTAATTTATTGAGATGCTTCTCAGCATCTAAGGAATTAACGTATGAAGTACCTTCAAAGTCACTATGATTTCTTATGTCTGGCAGTGCTATACACTAACAGTTTGTCTGGATATGGGTGAGTAAGCCGTATACAGAGGCTGGTGGGAGTGTAGGTGTGGATGTGTGACAGACTATAAGACACTTCAATTGCACGACCCTTGAACTGTGGTATACTTGGTAAATGGGTCATTCACTTAGTAATGACCACAGAGTGCATTTTTTTTTTAAACAACAGAACAGAGTAAAACAATCCATACACCAGATTACAGATGTTCTCCATTAAAAAAAAAAAAAAAAAAAAAAAAAAAAACTGTAAAGATTTGACTTGAACAGCGTAGGTTGAAGTCTGGGGGGAAAACCACTCTGACGAAGGGAGCTCCAAAGGGATGCAGTTCGGGGAAAAAAACGAATTCTGGCATGCAGAAGTTCTGCAATATGGCAGAGTGACAGTTTTCAGTCATATTGCACGGGGGAAGGCATGGAGAAGTAGCACAATGAATGCAACTTCGTCTGAGCATTTGTCATTAAAGTATCTGTAAAATACTGCAAGGGCGGCAACATTCATCCTTACTTGTACGGGAGGTAGTTTATTTGTAATAGCAGGGTCAGTATTAATTCTGACAGCTTTGTTCTGAATTTTGTCTAGTTGTTTTAGTGCACTCTCTTCACATCCATTTCACAAGTGTGAGCAATATTCCAGTTGAGAGTGCACATGACTTTCACAAGTTATAGCTAGCTGCTCGTCAGGGAAGAAGCTGCGGTCTCTGTACAATAATCCAAGTTTCTGTGATACAGTTTTAGCAAGTGATCTAGCATGAGAGGTCCAGCTGAGGGCACTGTAAAGTGAAACACTGAGAATTTCAATTCTTTTAGAGATAGGAATATCAGGGGCACTGAAGGTAATATAGGAACCAGACATTATCTATCTATTTGTGCATTGTATATCTTTGGTTTTACTAGCATTAAATGAGACAATATTATAGTATTTTGTTCTCATTGTAATGGCCAAACGTAACCCCTTTAATACTTGTTGGCTCACGTTTGGATTGTTAAGATAATTTGGTGACGACCAGGATATTGTTGGCCATGCCAATGTAATATACGGGTTATGCAGCTATGTACAGGTATGTTTATGTATTTTTTTTTTATTATACAACTCTGTATACGTATTTTCTAATTATACAACTCTGCATATATATTTTCTGGTGATAGAGTTATGAATGACTTATGTACGTTTTGTGTTGTTTTATTCCTTAATATACTTATTTCAAGTGTAAATGTGAATCTTGATAAATGGGTTTCCTTGATTCAGTGAAGTCTCAAGTCAGTGCAGAAGGTGCAGAAACGGAGAGGACGGTCAGTCTGCTGTAAGCTATGGATTAGTTGTTCTAGTCATCACCACCTTTAGGATCTAGTCTTAGTCAAACTGAGTCATGGAAGTCAGAATCGGGTGTGTGTGCAAGTAGTGGGGGTATTGTTGTGACTATACGGAGCCAGCAGCCACATCAGTGCTCTATGAACGTATGGGTCATAACTATTCGATGTTATGTAATTGTTTAAACTGTTTTCATTTTCTGTACAATTTTGCACACGTACCTTAGTTATAAAACAAGTGCTCGTGGGCCCATCGGGCCCTCTCGCACTTGCTCCTGCGGAGGGCTCTCGCTCTGAGCGCTCACTTTCTTGTGCTTCGCAATCGTTTCCTAGTGCTTCTCACTCGTTTCCTCACGCTTTGCGCGCGCGTTGCGATCATTTCAGGTAATCCGAGTCACTTTTATGTGCTGTTCTGGTCTAACGTTGTCATCGGCCGTCAAGGCGACATCGATATTAAGCCATCAAGAAGTCTACAGTGAACGGAATCCTGATTTCATGCACTCACGCCGACAGCGGAGTTTTTTTTTTTTGTCAAACTTTGATCGCTCATTAAATATAGTAAAAGTTTTTCAATCGTGGTGGGACCAAGTTTTTTCACATCAGCGAATTTATTGCGACTTTGTGCCAATTTTGGTGCGATTTGAATGTGTAGTTTCGGCTGCCCAAAATACACACACACACACACACACACACACACACACACACACACACACACACACACACACACACACACACACACACACACACACACACACACACACGGCTATTGCTATATTAGATGGGAGTATTAGAGTATCACTCTGTAAATATTGTATATGAGCTATGACTAATTATAGTTTACCCTTTAAACCAGTTTTCTGTTTTGAGTGTGGGTTATTCTGCATCAGTGCTGGTGTTACCATGTTAGTGTTTCATATGTATAATTTTGTTGAAGAATAACTCATGTTACTAAGTAAACACTATATGCAAGCTTAAACTGAATGTCCAGTACATTGTATACAATGTTTCCAGTTAATCATCACAATCTTCATCAACTCGAACC
Organism: Coenobita brevimanus; assembly: GCF_032717465.1. Taxonomy (NCBI): domain Eukaryota; kingdom Metazoa; phylum Arthropoda; class Malacostraca; order Decapoda; family Coenobitidae; genus Coenobita; species Coenobita brevimanus. The sequence goes on along the minus strand of NC_136979.1, from coordinate 22,013,030 downwards.
ATCGTCTGCAAGTGTGAAAGTATAATAAAGATAATCCATTAACCGAGACCCTGCGTATAAAATACACCTTACATCATTAACGAATACTTCGGGACGCAACAATATGACTGAAAATGCAATGAAGATGGCAGGCAATGACGAGGACGAGTCACCAAAAGTAGGTGAACGTAAGCTGACTGAAAAAGGAGTAGCGCACCATACGGAAAAAGTAAAGGCTATGGACTCTGTTTGTCAAATTAAAAGGTGCCTCAGTCAAGATGAAGAGATTAATGTCGGACATGATTAGTCACGAAGAAATGAAAAATGAATACAGTGAGTGGTTACAGAATTATGAAGAATTTTTGTCGTTATGGCGAAAATAAGCAAATGTTGTCTGAGATACCACCCGATGAACGCGATGAACATATAGACACTATCTTTGACAATAAAGATGTGTTTGTACAGTTTTAAAAGCTTGACAGAGAAATGGTTTGTTAATGGAGACTCGCACCATAAAGATAACAGGTCTGAAACATCTTGTCATAAGTCTAAGGAACTCAGAAGTGGCAATTGTGAAAGGAGTTCTTGTATTTCAAGAAGGTCAATGGATTCGTTAGCTAGCAAAGTTTCAATGGCTAGGTTGAAAGAACAGCAAAGAGCAGCAGAACTGAAAGCTTGGTCCATTGCCTTGAAGAAAAAGAATGAGTTGGCTAAAGCCAAGTTAGAAATAGAAATGGAAGAAGAGAAATTAGAGGTAAATACTGAATTAGTTATAACATAGGCTAAGGTAAAGGTTTTGGAAAATTTTGATAGCAAGGAACCATTCCAATCTGCATTAAATCCAGAGGCTAATGTATTCACTCCAGCCGTCGAAAGCCTTGTAAACTATGATGCAATGAAGACTACAAGTCCTATACATTATGAGTTCTCTAGTTAAGGAGCTTAAGAAACCAACTATATCTGTAAAGTACTTTCAGGGAGATCTTTTACAATTCAAGCCTTTTATGAGACATTTTAATTTCAAAGTAGTGAATTACTCTGACAGCAATGATGAAAAGATGAACTTAGAACAATTTACCACTGGAGAGCTAACAAAATTGTGAAAAGTTATAGTTACTTAGATGAGGACCAGAGTTATCCAGGTGATGGTCGTGGTCGTGGCCGAGGTCGGACGTGTTTGAGAGAGGCTCCCGGCAGTACAGCTGTCTGCCCATTAAGTTTAAATACTGGTCAGTGGTTTGCCTAGGCAAACTCTTTCGCCTTTGTCTGTCAACTTGTACCTTTCCTTATTGCTGGAAGTTTCCTCTCATTCAGCCAGTCCCAAAGAAGGGTGACCACTCCCAACCCTCCAACTATCGTCCAATTGCTTTAACGTCCTGTATTTCAAAAGTTTTCGAGTCAATTGTCAATAGAATTATTTTAAGGCATCTTTCATATTACAACCTTCTTTCCAATCGTCAGTACGGGTTCCGTCAGGGACGCTCTACTGGCGATCTTCTCACCTACCTTTCAGACTCCTGGTCATCCTCCTTTCGGGACTTTGGTGAAAGCTTTGCCATTGCACTTGACATCTCAAAGGCTTTCGATCGAGTCTGCCATAAATCTTTAATTTCCAAACTGCCCTCCTACAGTTTCTATCCTTCTATCTGTGCCTTCAACGCTAGCTTCCTTTCTGGTCGTTCTATAGCCGCTGTTGTAGACGGCCATCGTTCTTCTAGATCTATCAACAGTGGTGTTCCTCAGGGCTCTGTCCTATCACCAGCTCTCTTCCTTTTATTCATCAATGATCTTCTAAGCTGTACATCTAACCCTATCCACTCATACGCTGATGACTCCACCCTTCACCTTTCCATTCGGTTCTCGCAACGCCCATCTCAACAGTTACTTCAACAAACAAGGGATGAGGCTATGGCACACCTAATGTCTGACTTGGCTCGTATCTCTGACTGGGGTAAAAATAATATGGTTGTTTTTAATGCATCTAAGACTCAGTTCCTACACCTATCAACCCGACAAAATCTTCCACAGGTATACCCACAAATGTTTAATAATATTCAGCTTAATCCTGCATCATCCTTGAACATGCTTGGGGTTTCATTTACTCGGGACTTATCTTCGAAAGATCATATTACATCTCTTGTAAAATCAGCTTCCAAGAGATTGGGTGTGCTAAGCCGACTCCGCTCTTTCTTTACCCCTGCACAATTGTTGACTCTATACAGGGGTTTTATTCGCCCCTGCGTGGAGTACAACTCTCATGTGTGGGAAGGCTCCCCACATACAGCTCTTCTCAATAGGGTGGAGTCAAAGGCTTTTCGTCTCATTAACTCTCCTCCTCTTACTGACTCCCTTCAACCTCTTTCTCTTCGCCGCAGTGTTGCATCTTTATCTCTTTTCTATCGCTACTTTAATGGTCACTGCTCCTCTGAACTGTCTGCTTGCATTCCTCCACCTCTACAACTGGCGCGTAGCACCCGTTTGGCAGCAAACTCTCATCTCTTTTCTGTCCAACTCTCTAATGCAAGAGTTAACCGTTACACCCAGTCTTTAATTTATGCAACAGCTCAACTCTGGAACTGTCTCCCTCTGTCTTTATTTCCTGCTGCCTATGATCTCCAGTCTCTCAAACGCAGTGTGTCCAGGCATCTCAAAATGATCGGATCTTCAATTTGGCTCTCTATTGTATTTTGTTTTTCTCTTGGAGGGAACTGTTACTGCGGGCTCATGGCCTTTGGTTCCTTCTTCTTCGCATAAAAAAAAAAAAAGGTGGAGAGTATGAATACCAAGCAAGTGACAACAAGAGGAAGGAAGACGGATACTGGACAAGAAATGGATGGTGAAGGAGGAGGTGAGACCAGTCAGCTGACTGCAAACCTAGATGGAAGGACGGCCGGTCAAGGTGAAAAAAGGAAAGGGGAATGTCCCTCATGCAAAGTTCGTTTGCGATGTTGATTTGGTCCTTGGATGTAATCTATGTGACATGTGGCACCATATAAAATGTGAGGGTATCAATGAGGCAGTGTATAAGTTCCTGATGGAAAACTAAGAGAGTACGATTCACTGATATTGTGCTAAGTGAAGCAAGTAACTAAACTCTCCAAGAGGCGGGATATGATTGAAAAACGTATGGATGCTCTGGAACATACATCTGAGGTAGGATATAACCAAGTGAAGGATGATCTGACTAAGCTGAAGGCGAGCATCAGGGATGAAATCAAAACTCAAGTGAGCAGTGAAATGATGAGTGAGATGGACGTGGTTAAAGTAAAGTTTTATAAGGAAGTTAAGGAGATTTGCGAGGAAGCAAAGGGAGAAAATAGTTGATAAACAAGGTAATTGAGAGACTGAAGTTAAGGATAATGTTTGCATTGAAGTGAAAGAAGAATTGGTAAAATCGTACAGGGATGTTCTGTCTACTAGAGACAACAAGACTATGATGCAAAAGCAGGTGGGGCTAGGCCTAAATATAGTGATCTGGGGAGTGAACTGTTGGACAAAACTACGAGGTAAGTACAGGGCAGAATGGTCAGGAAAAACATATTGTTGTTTTGCATGGCAATCCCGAGGAACTGATGAGTGGCATGAACTTAGAATTAAGGTCTGAAAAAAATTCATGATAAGTTAGTATATGCTGACTTAAATGGGTTTAACATGCTACGGTAGTGATATAGAGCAAATCAGAAGGCTTGGTGGATACCAGGGAGCAACAGGGACAGGAAAGCCGAGACCCATTTAGTGACTCTGAGAGGATCCTTAAAGGAAAGAATAATGAGAAACTTGTTCAAGTTGATGGAAAAGTTGGAGTGACACACATGACTATGGACGAGATGAAAAAAGATAAGGAGCTTAGAGAAGAGGCAGAAAAGCTGAATACGGAGGAGGAGGATTCGGGAAACTACTACGTGATCAGAGGAAGCCCGTGGAACCTTACATACTGAAGGTAAAGAGAAGGGAAACACTGAATACAACAAGAACAGCAGCGATGGAGTAGGAGCGAGCGAGTTAAGTTGTGACAGTACTAAAGATTTTATACATAGTGTTAATGACTTGAAAATATTTAGTAATGTTGATGTGTTCAATATTGACAAGATCAGTGAGTTAAGGATTAGGTTGAGCGAGGACCAGACATCTCCAAAAGTGATAGCAGTGCAAGAGGTCAAACCAAAACATTGTCGGTATGAAAGAGATATAGTTGAGTATAGGACTGAAGGATATGAAATATTTGGAAAATATCTGGCAAATTCGGAAGACGGAAGAGGACTGCTGCTGTACATTAAAAAAGGAACTCAGTATGATATTGCAGTGTTTGACAAGGAAGCCATAGAATATTCTGTATAGTAACGAAGATTAAAGGTAAAAGCGATGTTATATTGTTCGTGTCTATTTACAGAAGTCCAAACTGTGACTTTAGAAATAATGAGAAGATGTTGGAACTATTACAAGAAATTAGTGAATACAATACAAGGCAAAAAGTGATTGTCGGAGATTTAAATTTGCCTAACGTAAGATGGGAAACCTTAACATGCAAATCTGGTGATGATAACCTTAGCCAAAGTTTTATTGAAAAAGTCCGAGACTGTTATTTTATACATCATTTATCAGATAAACAGATTTAAAGGTGCTACTACAGGAAATGCATTGGATTTGTTTGTTACGGATGATGATATACTAGTGAGTAATATTAAGGTCATGAGTCCATTAGGCAAGAGCGACCATGGATGTGTGAAACTCAAATGTGACATTGAACCACAGGAAAAGAAGTGCAAAAGGCTTGTCTATTTATGTGAAAAGGCAGACTTTAAGAAATTATGCAGGATGCTATCAATAAATTGGAATGGGTATTTGGATACCCAGGATATGGGAGAAATATGGGACAGATTTAACAAGAAATTACAAGAGGCAATCAATGAGTGTATTCCTCAAAGCATCGTACACACCAAGATACAAAGTCGCGCAACATTGTCTCTGGACTGTCTCACATCTGTCTCAGAAAAATCTAAATATGTCTCGCAAAAGTCGCTAGACACTGTCTCTGGGTCATGTACACACCGAGATACTTTATCCAGCAAAAGTCGCACGACAATATCACTAGACTGTTGCGAGACTGTCTCAGGAAAATCTAAATCTGTCGCTGGACAGTCGTGCGACAGTCCAGAGACAAGATTTCGGCTGAGTCTTGTCTCCCACTAGATATGGGAGACAATATAAAAGTTGCTCGGTGCGGAGGGATTTGGCAGTGGATGACGGAGTTTTTTTTTTTTTTTTTCATTTATTTTTAAAGTTCGCATTTAAAAATGCACACCTTCTGCCATGAGGCGTCAGTATTCACATATTTTAACATTACTTATGCATAACAGTTGTACATACATTGAATAATTATATGTATATGGTTCAATCCTAAATAATTATGGAGTTGAGAGGCGGAAGAGAGAGTTATATGTAGAAAGAAAGAGAGAGGTGAAAAGATTAGTAAGAGAGAGTAAGAAGAGAGTGGATGAGGAATTTGGAAGGAACTTGAGTGTAAAGTGGAGGGACTGTAAGAAAATGTTCTGGAAAGAGGTGAAAAGAGTAATACAGGGTGGAAGTGAAGTTAGCAGGGGAGTGAAAAATAAAAATGGTAGATTACTAGTGGATAAGGGAGAAAAAGTGAGCAGATGGAGAGAACACTTTAAGGAATTGTTGAACATAGACGATGGAAGTAATGCGAATGTAAGTGGCTGGGGAATGAGTGGGAGAAGGAGGGAGGTGAGAAGACAGGAAGAAATCAGTAGAACAGAAGTTGTGGAAACAATGAAGAAAGTTAAATTGGAGAAAATCCCAGGAATTGATGGAGTGTGTGGTGAAATGCTGAAGCATGGGGGAGAGATAGTAGTAGAATGGATGTTGAAAATGTGCAGATTGGCCTGGGAGGAAGGCAGAGTCCCTGAGGATAGGAAGTCAGGTATAATTATTCCCTTGTACAAAGGAAAAGGGGAAAAAGAAGTGTGTGGTAATCATAGGGGCATCTGTCTTCTTAGTATAATAGGAAAAGTGTATGGTAGGATACTTATTGACAGAGATAGAGAAAGAACAGAGGAATTAGTTGGAGAAGAACAGGGAGACTTTAGGAAGGGAAGAAGTTGTGTAGATCAGATATTCATTCTTAGATCTTTAGTGGAAAAGTTTCTAGACAAGGGAAAGAAGTTGTATGCAGCTTTCATGGATTTGGAGAAAGCATATGACAGGTTGGATAGACAAGGATTGTGGAAAGTATTTAAAATATATGGAGTAGATGGGAAGTTGTTGAATGCTGTGAACAGTATGTATGATGGTGCTAAGGCTGCAGTGCGTGTGGATGGTGAACTGAGTGAATTTTTCTCTTTGAAGGTTGGGTTGAAACAGGGATGTGTCATGTCTCCATGGTTGTTCAATCTGTACATGGATGGGGGAATAAAAGAGGTACAAGGTAGAGTAGTGGATGTTGGAGTGGCCCTGGTGAGAGAGGGTAGTGTTTGGAAACTCCCTGTACTGTTGTTTGCAGATGATACTGTGTTGTTGAGTGAAGACAAAGGAGAGCTGCAAGGCTTGGTAGATGAGTTTGGGAGAGTGTGTAAGATACGGAATCTAAAGGTGAATGTAGGGAAGAGTAAAGTGATGGTCTTTGAGAGAGGTGAAGTCAGTGAATGTACAGCGAGGTTGGATGGTGAGGAATTGGAAAATGTGAGTATGTTTAAGTACTTGGGTAGTGTGATGAGTAAGGATGGAGGTTTAGAGGGTGAAGTGCTTGAAAGGGTACATGCTCCTCTCAAGTAATTCATTTCCACTGCTCTCACTCTTGACTTGTTCCCCTCTAGCAAGGTCCATGCCTCGCTTCCATAATTCAGGGTAGAGATCACAATACTATCATGCAGTGACTTCTCAACTTCCATACTCACCTCCCTATTTCTTATCACTGCATTCAGTGAACCAACAACCTTCCTTCCCTGCTGTGCCCTTTCAAGCACTTCATTCCCCAAAGTTCCATCCTTAATTTATCACACGACCCAAGTACTTGAATGCACTCACATTCTCCATATCCTCATCATCGAACCTCACTGTACATTCTGTGATTTCATTCCTCTCAAACAAGATAACTTTACTCTTGTTTACATTAACTTTCAGATTCCTCTTCCTACACACTGTCCCAAATTCATTCACCAAACCTTGCAACTCCCATTCATCTTCACTCAATAATACTGTATCATCAGCAAACAGCAACACCAGAATCTTCCATATCGCACCCTCATTCATTAGAGCTACCCCCACATCCACTGCCCTACCTTGCACCTCCTTTACAACCCCATCCATGTATATATTAAACAGCCAAGGAGACATCACACATCCCTGTTTCAGTCCCACATTTAGATATAAAAAAAACTTACTCAGCCCACCATCCACTCGCACCGTAGCCCTAGCTCCTTCGTACATGCTGTTCTCAGCACTCAACAATTTCACCTCCACTCCATATATTCTTAATACCTTCCGCATACCTTGCCTATCTATTCTGTCATAAGCTTTCTCCAAGTCCATGAAAGCATACACTTTCCTTCCCTTCTCTAGATACTTCTCCACTAAACATCTTAGAACAAATATCTGCTCTACACACCCTTTTCCCTTCCTAAATGCCCCCTGTTCTTCTCCAAATAGCTCCTCTGTTGTATGCCTAACCCTATCAATGAGTATTCTACCATATATTTTTCTAGTCACATTAAGAAGGCAAATACCCCTATGGTTACCATATACTTCTCTCTCCCCTTTTCCTTTCTATAAAGGAACAATTATACCTGATTTCCAGTCCCCTGGAACCCTTCCCTCTTCCCAAGCAAATCTACACAACTTCCATATCCATTACACAAAAATCTCACCCCCATACTTCAGCATTTCACCACACACTGCATCAATTCCTGGGGCCTATCCCATCTTGATCTTCTTCATTGCTTCTACTACTTCCGCCCTACTGATCTCTTCCTCCCTCCTCCCATGTCATCTCCTCCCAGCCATTCCCCTACCACTTATACTCCTACTGCTTTCACTTTCTACATTCAACAAATCCTCAAAGTGCTCCTTCCATCTTCTCAGTTTCTCTCTCTTCTCCACCAGCAATCTATTATGCCCATCTTTCACTCCCCTACTATTTCCCCTTTCACACTGTCTTACTTTCTTTACCTCTTTCCAAAACAATTTTTTACTCCCCCTCCATTTTACACTCTGGTTCCTCCCAAATTCTTCTTCCATTTTCTTCTTACAATCTCTTCACCTCCCTTCTTCTGCTCACATATACCTCTCTCTTCTCTCTCTCATTTTCTCCCCTACCTCTACTCAATAGCCATTCACTATATGCCTTCTTCTTTTGTTTCACAGCTCGTTTCACCTCATCATTCCACCATGCCGTCCCTTGCACACCCCTACATCTCCTCCTCACTCCACAAACCACCTCACACGCTGCACCTATCTCTTCCATGAATATCTTACATACATCTTCCACCCCTTCCATCTGCTCTAACTCATACCTTCCCAATCTTTCTTCTACTATGCTCTTATACTCTGCCATTTTCCCATTATCTTACAACTTCTTCACTCTTCTCACAGGGGCTGTTTCCTCCTGTCTTCCCCTTCGTTTCTTCACCTATTTTCTTTGCAACTTTACCTTGGCCATCACTAAGTGATGGTCCGAGATTCCATTCCCCCACCCTCTCCACGCTCTTGCATCCAACACTTGTCTTCTCATTTGCTCATCCACACACACGTAATCTATCATTGCCTTTCATTCAACAAGTTCACCGTCCACCCTTCTCATGACTCTCCATGTATATCTGTGGATCATCTTATGCCGAAAGAAGGTGTTGGCTATTGCCAACCCCTTACCAGCACAGATGTCCACCAGAGCACTATCATTCCCATCTACTTCAGCTGGCACACCCCACTGACCAACCACTCCATCCACTCGTACTTTCCCAACTTTGCCATTCATGTCTCCAATCAAAAACACTCTCTCACTCCTCTCAAACTTGTCCATACATGCTTCTACACTTGCCCAAAACTCATCTTTCAATCTTGCCACTCTGTCCTCTGTCGGCGCATACGCACATACAATCTCCCAACCTTGTATACCTACTTTCATCCTCACCCATACAATCCTTGCACCCACTGTTCCATACTCTCTTATATTCTCCTTCCATTTCTTGCTTATAATCAGACATACTCCCTCTCTTGCCCTCTCATTCCCATTAACTCCCGCAAATATTCCTAAACCGTATTCCCATTCTCTCACCCTTTCACCTTATCATTTAGTTTCAGTCAATGTACATACATCAACTCATGCATCTCCAAGCACCTGAACAATCTCTCTCTCCTTCACTTCATCAATCACTCCTCTCACATTCCATGTCCCCACCCATAGAAAGTCCATTGTTCGTTCTTTAGTCGTCACCGTATGGTCCGTCGAGGTCTGAGACACTTTATTTGCTTGTTTAGTTAGTTCTTTTGACGGGGTGGGGCACTAACCCACCACCAACCTTTTTAGTCGCCTCATACGACAAGCAGGGATACTGGGGGAGTAATCTTGAAATCTCCCTATCCCCAGGGGGTAGAGATATAGACATGCCTGATAATGAGTTTCAGATATCTCTACTTATAGGGAACATTGTACCTGATGCCTATGCTCCTTTCAAAGTTACAACTGGTCCTAGGAGCAGTCCACATCAGATAAAAGGTTGCTAGGATGGGTTATAATTATGGAACATGATCAGAGGAAAAGGATTGGGTGGCTTGTCTGTAAACAAGGTTGATGTCTATCTATATACCTAGGCTGCTTCCCTCAAAGAAAGGTTGATGTACTAGCTGTAAATGAACAAGAAGAGTGAAAACGATTAGACTTTATGATAAGAGATTCCACTAACATGAACTTCCCTGAAAAGATTATTGATGATGAGAAAAAGTCTTCCCGGGAAGATATTGTTTTTCAAAAGAAAACTACTGACTCTCTGAAACTCAAAGATGGTCATTATGAAATTGCTTTGCCATTTCGCAGTGATGTTAGAATGCCCAGCAATTATGATTATGCACTGAAAATATTAAGTAGCATAGATTTGAAATTCACTAGGGATCCCATGTATGCCGCAGATCATGTTCATTTCATGGAGAAGTTATTGGCTAAGAACTATATTGAAAAGGTCCCAGATCAAGAAGTTGAGAGAGATGATGGAAGGGTGTGTTACAGTCCACATCATGGGGTTTATCATCCAAAAAAGCCTGACAGTATTAGGGTGGTATTTGATTGTAGTGCTGTGTACGCGGGAATCCCCCTTAATAATCTTCTACTGCAAGAGCCAAGCCTGACTACTAACCTAACTGATGTACTGATGAGGTTCAGACAAGAAAATATTGCTATTATGAGTGATGTTGAAGCTGTTTTATCAAGTTAGGGTACCAAGAGAGGATTGTGACTCTGCGGTTTCTCTGGTGGCCAGGTGACTGTTGTAGAGAACCAACACCGTACAGAATGCTAGTTCATATATTTGGTGCTGTATCATCCCAGCTCGTGCAAACCTTGCATTAAAACAAACAGCGATTGATAACAAAGAAATATTTGGAGACCAAGTATGTAGGTGTATAGAGAAGAATTTCTATGTAGCTGATTTTCTCAAGTTTGTACCTTGCGCAGAGGAAGCCGTAGACTTAATCGAGAAGATAAGTGCACTGTGTAAGAAAGATGGATGCAATCTTAAGGACTGAGAAATCAATGATGGAGAAGTAATAGGTTCCATATCACCTCATAAAAGGGCAAAGGAGCTGAAGGAAATGGACTTAAATAGGGAAAGCCTGCCAACAGAGAGAGCCTTAGGTATTGTGTGGACAGTAGATGATGACTCATTTAGTTTTAATTAAATGTACATAATGTTTTGGCGACAAGGAGTAGAATCTTGTCTAGTTAGTTCTCTGTATGATCTCTTGGCTCTTCTAGCTCCATTCACATTACCAGCTAAAATAATTTTGCAACAGTTATGTAACAAAGAAATTGGATGGGATGAGGACATAACTGACACTGAACTACATAGCTGGAATAGGTGGGTATAAAATCTTTTGTTATTAGAGAATATCCACATTAAGTGGTGTTTGAAGCCCTGTGATATGAACCCAGCAACATGCCAGATTCATAACTTTGCTGATGCAAATGAAAGGGAATATGTAGTTGCTACTTATTTAAGCTTCGAAGATGATAAAGGTAACATACACTGCGGCTTAGTTATGGGCAAATGTAGAGTTGCTTCCATAAAAAAGATTACAATACCCAGATTGGAACTGGCAGCAGCAACACTAGCTGTATGTATTGGCTATATATATACTGTCCAGTAAAAGTGAGCATCCTATCACCAACACATTTTACTGGACAGACAGTACAGCAGTACTGAACTATATCCACACTGAATACACATGATTTCAAGTATATGTTGCTAACCGTCTTTAGTGATAATTTATGAAGGTTCATCTGTTGCCCAATGGAATTATATAGAATGCAAGACAAACTCAGCTGATGTAGCATCTCGGGGATTCCTTTTGGATGCAGAAAGTGACAAAATATTTCAGTGGTTGAATGATCCAGGCTTCTTATGGCCCATGCATAAATGGCCTCATAATTAGAATTTAAGTTTCGGCAACTTGAGCAGTAATAATGCTGATGTTAAGAATACGGTATATTTTGTGGTCACTGAGGATGATCGGTGTCACATGGATAGCATCCTGTTTCGCTTTTCAAGCTGGACAAAGTTCTATCTATCTATCTATCTATTGCCAGACGCCTCAATCCTGTTCGGGGTGGCCACAAACAAATCGCCTCCACGTCGCCCTGTCCCCCGCCATTTCACTGCCCCTCTCCCAACTCACACCCCTCTCTCTCATATACCTCTCTACTCCATCCCTCCATCTCATCCTCGGCCTCCTCCTCCCTCTTCCCCCCTCCACCTCACCCACATACACTCTCTTCGTCAGTCTTTCACCCTCCATCCTCTTCACATGGCAAAACTACCTCAGTGTATTCCTCCTAACGCTTCCTATCACATCCACATCCACACCACAACGCTCCTTCATATCCTCATTCGTCAGCCTGTCTCTCCATGTGACTCCACAGGCTCCTCTTAAATAACTCATTACCACTGCTCTCACTCTTGACTTGTGTCCCTCCAACAACGTCCAAGCTTCACTTCCATACGTTAGAGTTGTTATCACAATACTGTCATGTAGTAGCTTTTTCACTTCCATGCTCACTTCCCTGCTTCTTATCACTGCTTTCAAGGAACCAGCAACCTTTCTTCCCTGCTGTACCCTTTCAAGCACTTCACCCTCCAAACCTCCATCCTTACTCATCACACTACCCAAGTACTTAAACGTACTCACATTTTCCAATTCCTCACCATCCAACCTCGCTATACATTCACTGACTTCACCTCTCTCAAAGACCATCACTTTACTCTTCCCTACATTCGCCTTTAGATTCCGTTTCTTACACACTCTCCCAAACTCATCCACCAAGCCTTGCAGCTCTCCTTCGTCTTCACTCAACAACACAGTATCATCTGCAAACAACAGTTCAGGAAGTTTCCAAACACTACCCTCTCTCACCAGGGCCACTCCAACATCCACTACCCTACCTTGTACCTCTTTTATAACCCCGTCCATGTACAGATTAAACAACCATGGAGACATGACACATCCCTGTTTCAACCCAATCTTCAAAGAGAAAAATTCACTCAGTTCACCATCCACACGCACTACAGCCTTAGCACCATCATACATACTCTTTACAGCATTCAACAACTTCCCATCTACTCACTATACAGGTATTCTTAATACTTTCCACAATCCTTGTCTATCCACCCTATCATATGCTTTCTCCAAATCCATGAAAGCCGCATACAACTTCTTTCCCTTCTGTAGAAACTTTTCCACTAAAGATCTAAGAATGAATATCTGCTCTACACAACCTCTTCCCTTCCCAAAGCCTCCCTGTTCTTCTCCATCTAATTCCTCTCTTCTTTCTCTAACTCTGTCAATAAGTATCCTACCATACACTTTTCCTATTATACTAAGAAGACAAATGCCCCTATGATTACCACACACTTCTTTTTCCCCTTTTCCTTTGTACAAGGGAATAATTATACCTGACTTCCAATCCTCCGGGACTCTGCCTTCCTCCCAGGCCAATCTGCACATTTTCAACATCCATTCTACTACTATCTCTCCCCCATGCTTCAGCATTTCACCACACACTCCATCAATTCCTGGGATTTTCCCCAATTTAACTTTCTTCATTGCTTCCACAACTTCTATCATTCTGATTTCTTCCTGTCTTCTCACCTCCCTCCTTCTCCCACCCATTCCCCAGCCACTTATACTCGCATTACTTCCATGCTGTATGTTCAACAATTCCTTAAAGTGTTCTCTCCATCTGCTCACTTTTTCTCCCTTCTCCACTAGTAATCTACCATTTTTATCTTTCACTCCCCTGCTAACTTCACTTCCTCCCTGTCTTACTCTTTTCACCTCTTTCCAGAACATTTTCTTACAGTCCCTCCACTTTACACTCAAGTTCCTTCCAAATTCCTCATCAGCTCTCTTCTTACTCTCTCTTACTAATCCTTTCACCTCTCTCTTTCTTTCTACATATAACTCTCTCTTCTGCCTCTCAACTTCTTCCACGCCCCTATTTCTCATCCATTCATTGTATGCTTTCTTCTTTCGTGCCACAGCCTGTCTCACCTCTTCATTTCACCACGCTGTTCCTTGTACACCGCTACATCTTCTCTTCATCCCACACACCACAACACATGCTGCACATATTTCTTCTGTGAATATCCTGCACACACCTTCCACGTCCCCCATCTGCTCCAATTCATATTTGCCCAATCGTTCCTCCACGTCTCTCTTATACTCTGCCTTTTTCTCATCCTCTTGTAACTTTTCCACTCTCCTTACAAATACTCCTTCTTCCTGTCCTTCCCTTCTTCTATTTCTCCATCTTAAATGGATTTTGATTCTGGCCACCTCCAAGTAGTGGTCAGAAAGTCCACTCCCCCAACCTCTATAAGCTCTTGCATCCATTACACATTTTCGCATCCTTTTATCCACACACACATAATCAATCATTGCCTTCCTTTCATTCAGTTCACCACCCACCCTTCTCATCACTCGCCAAGTATACCTGTGGATCATTTTGTGCCTGAAGAGGGTACTTGCTATCACCAACCCCCTCCCAGCACAAATGTCCACTAACGCACTGCCATTCTCATCTGTCTCAGCAGGCACACCCCACTCACCAACTATTTCATCCACCTTCACATTCCCTACTTTACCATTCATATCATCGATCAAAAACACTCTCTCATTCCTTCCAAACTTTTCCATGCACACTTTCACATTTGTCCAGAACTCTTCTCTCACCTTGCTTGCACGATCTTGCGTTGACACATACACACACACAATCGCCCACATTTGTATTCGAACTTTCAATCTTACCGACACAATCCTTGACCCAAGTGATCCATACTCTCTTCCATCTTTTACTCACAACTATACATACTCCTTCATTTGCCCTCTCATTCTCACCTAATCCTGCACATATACCCCATCCATACTCTCATTCTCTCACACTCTCACTTCTCCATTTAGTTTCAGTTGTTCCGCATACATCAACTTTCGCACCCTCAAGCACCTGGACAATCTTTCTCTCTTTTACCTCATCATTCGCTCTCCTTACATTCCATGTTCCGATTGCCGTGTCCTTTGTCCGGTCCTTGGTCGTAATCTTTTGGTCAGTCCTTGTCCGAGGCTTATTGTTTGTCTTTTTAGTTAGTCGTTTTCCGGGGAGGGGCACTAACCCTCCGCCAACCCTTTTAGTCGCCTTTTACGACAAGCAGGGATACTGGGGGAGTATTCTTGAAAAAAAAAAAAAAAAAAAAAACCTAGCCCAAGGGGGGACGATGTTAAAGAATGTAGTTGGATAGGACATTCTAGGATGCAAAATCATGAAAAATCTAACTGCTCTGAGGCAAGATCATACTGCTGTTAAACCTGTGAGAAAGGAACTGTCTATAATTTTTTTGAAAGATGCAGAAGACGCAATCATTAAGTATGTGCAAAAGAAACATTTTGCGGAAGTAAATGTCTGAATACAGTTAATTCAGATGAACTTTCTCAAAGTAAGTACTCTGTAACAAAGAACCCCTTGCATAAGCTTGATCCAATTATAGTTCATCACGTGCTTAGAGTTGAAGGAAGACTTAATCGCTCTACCTTGTCGTAAGAAGCCAAGCACCCTGTCATTTTGCCGAAAGATTCACCAGTTTCCAAACTAATTATTCAAGAGTGTCATAAGAAGGTTTATCGTCAGGGAAAAAACGCAATGCTTGCCTTCCTAAGACAGAAATATTGGATATTTGGAGCTAGTGGGATTGTAAAGATCGTTACTTCCTAATGTATAATCTGTCGTAAATATGGTACTCAGAGATGTGCGCAAAAGGTGGCTGATTTACCAGAGGAAAGAGTAACACCAGAGGAGCCTCCTTTCACTCGAGTGGGTATGGATTAATTTGGTCCAATTGAGGTAAAGAGAAGAAGAGGTATTATGAAAAGATATGGTGTGATTTTCACTTGCCTAGCATCTAGAACAGTTCATTTGGAGTAGCTTTCTCTTTGGACACAAGCTCATGTATAAACTGTATTCGAAGATTCATAGCCCATAGAGGTTGTGAAGTTCATAAGATTGGACAATGGAACTAATATGGTAGATGCGGAAAAAGAGCTGAGAAAAGAATTTAAAAAATGAAAGCTGATCATTTGCATAATAAGTTGCTTAATGAAGGCATTCAGTGGGAATTCAATCCCCCAGCATCTTCTCATTTTGGAGGAACATGGGAAAGATTGATAAGGTCTGTCAGGAAGATTCTATACTCTTTGTTTATGGAACGTCTGGTTAATTTTGAAAATGAAGCTTTACAGACCTTCCTTTGTGAGGTAAAAGCCTTTTTTTTTTTATATGGGGAAGAAGGAACCAAAGGCCACTAGCCCCCAATAACTATTCCCTCTAAGAGAAAAACAAAATACAAGAGAGAGCCAGATTCAAGATCCGATCATTTCGAGATGCCTGGACACACTGCGTTTGAAAGACTGGAGATCGTAGGAAGCAAGAAATGCAGACAGAGGGAGACAGTTCCAGAGTTGACCTGTTGCAAAAATGAAGGACTGGGAGTAACTGTAAACTCTTGCATTAAAGAGTTGGACACAAAAGGGATGAGAGTTTGCTGCTAGACGGGTGTTACGCGCCCGTAGTAGAGGTGGAGGAATACATGCAGACAGGTCAGAGGAGCAGTGACCACTGAAGTAGCGACAGAAAAGAGATAAAGATGCAACAGTGCGGCGAAGAGACAGAGACTGAAGGGAGTCAGTAAGAGGAGGAGAGTTAATGAGACGAAGCCTTTGACTCCACCCTATTGAGGTGGGGAACCACCCCACACATGAGAGTTGTACTCCACACAGGGGAGGATAAAACCCCTGTATAGAGTCAACAATTGTGAAGGGGGAAATAAGGAACGGAGTTGGCTTAGCACATCTAATCTCTTGGAAGCAGATTGTACAAGAGATGTTATATAATCTTTCCAAGACAAGTCCAGAGAAAATGAAATCCCAAGCATGTTCAAGGATGATGCAGGATTGAGCTGAATATTATTAAACATTAGTGGGGACACCTGTGGAAGATTTTGTCGGGTTGATAGGCGTAAGAACTGAGTCTTTGATGCATGAAAAACAACAAGATTATTTTTACCCCACTCAGAGATACGAACCAAGTCAGACATTAGGTGTGCCATAGACTCATCCCTTGTTTGTTGAAGTAACTGCTGAGATGGAAGTTGAGGAAACCGAATGGAAAGGTGAAGGGTGGAATCATCAGTGTACGAGCGGATAGGGTTAGATGTACAGTTCAGATCATAGTTAAATAAAAGAGAGCTGATGATAGGACAGACCCCTGAAAAACACCACTGTTGATAGATCTAGGAGAAAAGCGATGGCCGTCAACAACAGCAGCTATAGGACGACCAGAAAGGAAACTATAGATGGAGGCACAGATGGAAGGATAGAAACCATAAGAGGGCAGTTTGGAAATTAAAGATTTATGCCAGACTCGATCGAAAACCTTTGAGATGTCAAGTGCAATGGCAAAGCTTTCGCCAAAGTCCCGAAAGGAGGATGACCAGGAGTCTGAAAGGTAGGTGAGAAGATTGCCTGTGGAGCGTCCCTGATGGAATCCATATTGGCGATCAGAAAGAAGGTTGTGATAGGAAAGATGTTTTAAAAATTTTCTATTAAGAATTGACTCGAAAACTTTCGAGATACAGGATGTTAAAGGAACTGGACAATAGTTAGAGGGCTGGGAATGGTCACCCTTCTTTGGGACTGGCTGAATGAGAGCAAACTTTCAGCAAGAAGGGAAGGTACAAGTTGAGAGACAAAGGCGAAAGAGTTTGCCTAGGCAGGGTGTAAGCACAGAAGCACAGTTCTTGAGAACAACTGGAGGGACTCCATCAGGCCCATATGCCTTGTTAGTACTGAAGCCTGTGATGGCAGAAAATAAATCAGCTGAAGAAATTTTAATGTCAGCCATGAGGAAGTCAGAGAGGGGAAGTGATCGAGGAACAGGACCGGAATCGTCTAAGGTGGAATTGGAGGAGAAAGTCTGGGCGAATAATAATCATCGGCCGGTCACAGCTTCCCATGTTGATTCTAATGATCTTGAAGCTCTGACTCCAAACCATTTATTAATGTTACGTTGTGGAGAAAATCCTCTTCGGAGACTTTAAGGATGATGGATATTCAACTGATGTCAGTGGAGAAGAAAGACTGCCATGACATATCAGCAAGGTAATTTCTGAATCCATCCCAGTCTGCCCTATTAAAGTGCCATCTGCTCACCCTAACAGCTTCAGAACGGGGAGGTTTGAGAGAACTAATTAATGAGGCTTCGATGAGAATGTGATCGGAGGATCTAAGTGGTGACAGTACTTCTGTATTCATGTTGATTATTTATCAGGAATAGATCTAAGTGACAGACACTACGGTCAGGATTATCTGGTATTCTGGTTGGTTGGTTTACCAACTGCGTGAGAATAATCAATTCTGCAAACAACTCGCACTGTACAGCAGCATCGTCAGTCCAGACAGAATGGAGCAATCACTCTAAATTATGAACGTTGAAATTACCCAAATCGGTTTGCCAAGTGTAGATATGGAGTCAAATACCCTGGGTTCTGAAGAAGCATTGGAGGTGCTATAAACTACACAGCTTTATTTGGTAATATTTAGATAATTTTGATTATGTAATGAATAATCATAATTAGCTGAGGTGAAGTTCAAAACAGTGTCAACTGCAAATTTAGATTTGATATGACGACACATGCCACCACTGTTACAGAAATTTTTTGAGGAGATGGTAACCAGGAAATCAAAATGGGGATATTTCTGTACAGGGAGAGATTTGGGGTTCTTAGAGGAACTGGGATAGAGGGGATATTGACCGGAGAAAAAAGCGAAAGGAATTTAAACTGAAACCAAGACCTCGGATGTTAGTGAAATATAAGGCAGAGCCTGCACTTCTTTGCTGGCGAGCAGGAACAGTGTTTGCAACAGCCGCTGTCGGCAAAGTCGCTTGATATCAACAAGGAAGACCATGTGAAGCCAGCCTTACCCTTCCGGTGGTGGCAATCCGAGATACCACTGGATTTGCTAACATTAATGCAGCGGCCATTGCTAAGAGGGGATGGAAATAGGTGTGATATCTAATGTGCAGGTAGTGTGGTGTAGACAACTGATGGTAGAGGTATTTTGAGAGTATGCTGGCCGACTTTTTGTGTTAATGATGGCAATGGAAATATTCAGCAATGGGAGATGGTCAGGAACAGGTCCTCAGGGCTGGTGAAAAACTCTTCTTTACTCACTCACCAACATCAGGAATATTAAAGATAAGGAGAAAGAGGAAGCTCGTAATGTTGTCAGCCGCTGTAATGATGCCTGCCACCAGGATCTCAGGAACGGGGTAAGCAAAATCCATGCCCACTTCGAAGAAGAGGGGTATGGATGCGTAGTTGAAGGAGATGGCCCCCACCACTGACACATAGACCTGCCCTGTGGGACCAGATTGGAATGATTAGAACCTTATTCTTGTGAGCTTAAACAGTTATTCATCGTTTCTTCCTTATTGATTTATTTTGCTAAAGAAAAATACTCGCCTGTAGGTCAATCATTTCTTTTCATTACTGACATAATATCCTTAGAAAACATATCACATATGTCAGTACTGACATTCTGTACGCAGAAGTGGAATCGTACAAGGAAAATGTGTTAAAGAGCCTGCTTACCTGACACAAATATTGCCGTTAGACATCTAAACTGGCAGTGACGGATGAATCTGTAGCTATGATTAACCTCTTACAACCTTTGGCATTTATTATTATATTCTGCTTTATACTGCCAGACGATTTTAATCAGTCTGGGAGAGGAATTTTGTACTGAAGAGGTATAAAAAATAAAAAGAGCTGTATCTAACCCATCCATTATGAACACGTACCGGTACAATAATTCTAGATAGGGAGCGTCAAGGCGCTTTTCTATGATGTGGTGTGGATGGCGATTTTGTGTGAAGCGGTGTGATAGGGTGGAATGGTGTGCTGTACTGTGTGGGGTGGTGCAGTGTGGTGTGATGTGGTATGGCTCTGCTAAAGTTTACAGGAGTGAAGTACCTCATTTCCGAAAAATGTTAGTGAAAGACAGTCGTATAAGAGACGCTCCTAGAGAAGATCTTTCAGCTAAAAATCCTTAAGCTTAATGAAGTCACCTGGAGACACCAAGAATAATTCATTAAAAGCGTCAGTCAGTAGGGTACAAGATGCTAAGGAATACCTACGATCTGTGCTGATGACAATACTCCACAAAGCATTTTGACGAAAGGTGAAATTAATTCTCCCTTCTGTACATTAAAATAAAAACATTTACTGTATATCCAGGCAAAGTTGAAAATTATACTTCCGGTTGGAAGGACGACATTCATAAGATGTGATGCATTTAGAAAATTCTGATTCATTGTACCTGTGTGTATTTTTAGTTACTGCTCGATCGATTGTAGTATCGTCCACAAAAGTCTCTTCCGCCAACCAAAGAACAAAATACCTTTACATCTTTCCAACAGTCTGCAGCTTAGTGAGTCCAATAGTAATCATTTGAATCTTAAACCACAAAGCATCTGTAAGAAATGCATATAGCTGTGTAATGGGATGAAAATTAGGTGATTTAGTTTCTCATTACGGATGCTTGGTGGAAGGAACTTTTGTGTACGATAGTACATCAGCTTATCTTAATTGAGTAAGAACAATGAGAGTTACTGAAATATTGTCCAAGGGTGGAAAAGCTTGCATGGTGAGTGACTGAGCACGTACTATTTTTTGTCGATGTGCCCACCATCCAATCACTTGATTTAGTCCTGCCTTCAATTGACCACAATCAGTGACAAGCAGAATCGTTTCCTGTGGCCCATGAAACCCATGTATCCAACAGCTAGTTCCCTGTTGGTTTAATGGGCGACGGTGTTCCAGCTGTATGTGATCCATTCAGGTTTAAACCTAAGAACTGGATGAGGTATGCTGCACCCACTGCCACTCAGGGAATGCGAATGGTCACTCGCCTTAGCCTGTGGAGTAACTAATGACCCGACGCAGAAAACCCCCCAGTGTGTAAATATGAAATGAAGGTTTGTTTGGCACTGCCTATCTGTGACTCGCTCCCCAACTGTATCTTTTTTACCTTAATTTGGCTTAAAATGGCAGACTGTCCGTCCTGAATACTGAGTTGTATTAACACTAGGATACGATGGTGGTTAAGAATTGCTATGGAAAAGATGGGGAGCCGTAGTAATGCTCTTTTCTGCAAATGAGTTTCGTGAAATAAGCTGCAAAAGGAGAAAAATCTTGGCCAGGTTAATGTGAAAGGACTATAGCACAGCTGCATTTGCGGTCCGCACTGCATGTGTAAATATTTGGTCTGAGTAGCCAAGCCTGTGCTCCGAAGTCTCGCTGTCTGTGACATGGCATGAAGGGTGTAATGTTGGTGTGCAGGTGAATTATTCCATGCCCTTCCTTTCAGAAAATTAAACATAAATAAATAAATAAATAAAGGAAGGAAGGAAGGAAGGAAGACACTGCTGTTCTATCTTTCTATATATTCCCAGACGCCTTAATCCCGTAAGAGATGGCTAGAAACAAATCGCCTCCATGTCGCCCTGTTCCCTGCCATTTCACTGCCCTGCTCGCAACCCGCACCCCCCTCTATCATACACCTCTCCACTCCATCCCTTCATCTCATCCTTGGCCTCCCCCTCCCTTTCTCCTCCCCCTCCACTTCACTCACATACACTCTCCTCGTTAGTCTCTTACTCTTCATCCTCTTCATATGGCCAAACCACGTCAATGTATTTCTCCTAATGCTTTCTATCACATCCACATCCACGCCGTAACGCTCCTTCGCTTCCGCATTTGTCAGTCTCTCTCTCCATGTGACTCCTCACGTTCCTCTCAAATATCTCATTTCCACTGCTTTCACTCTTGACTTGTGTCCCTCCAACAAGGTCCAAGCTCCACTTCCATACGTTAGAGTTGGTATCACAATACAGTCATGCAGCCACTTTTTTTTTTTTTTTATTATTTCCATGCTCACTCCTCTGTTTCTTATGACTACTTTCAAAGAACCTGCAACCTTTCTTCCTTGTTGTACCCTTTCTAGCACTTCACCCTCTAAACTTCCATCCTTACTCGCTACCCAAGTACTTAAACGCTTTCGCATTTTCCATTGCTCAGCATCCAGCCTCACTGTACATGCTGTGACTTCATTTCTCTCGAAGACCATAACTTTACTCTTCCCTACATTCGTCTTTAGAGTCCGTTTCTTACACACTCTTCCAAACTCATTCACCAAGCCTTCGTCTTCGCTTAACAACACAGTATCATCTGCAAACAACAGTACAGGGAGTTTCCAAACATTGCCCTCTCTCATTAGGGCCGCTTCAACATCCATTGCCCTACCTTCCATCTTTTTCATAACCCCATACATATACAGATTGAACAACCAGGGAGAAATGACACATCCCTGTTTCAGTCAAACCTTCATATAGAAAAATTCACTCAGTTCACTGTCCACACGCACTGCAGTCTTAGCACCCTCAAACATACTCTTCACGGTATTCAGCAACTTCCCATTTACTCCATAGTTTCTTAACACCTTCCACATTCTTTGTCTATCCATTCTGTATTATGTCTTCTTCAAATCCATGACTGCCTCATTTAACTTTTTTCCCTTTTCTAAAACTTTTCCACTTAAAACCTAAGAATGAATATCTGATCTACACAATCTTTTCTCTTCCTAAAACCTCCCTGTTCTTCTCCAACTAATTCCTCTGTTATTTCCCTACCTCTGTCAATAAGTATCCTACCATACACTTTTACATTAAGAAGACAAATGCCCCTATGATTACCACACACTTCTTTTTCCCTTTTTCCTTTGTACAGAGAAATAATTATACGTACTTTCCATCCTCCGGGATTCTACCTTCCTCCCAGGCTAATCTGCACATGCTCCACATCCATTCTACTACTGTCTCTTCATTCCTGGTTCAGCATTTCACCACACCCTCCAGCAATCCCTTGGTCTTTTCCCATTTTGACTTTCTTCATTGCTTCCACAGCTTCCATCCTAACGATTTCTTCCTCTTTTCTCATCCCTCCTTCTCCCGGTCATTCCTCAGCCACTTATACTCGCATTTCTTTCATTCTCTGTGTTCAACGATTCCTGAAATTGCTCTCTCCATCTAACCAGTTTTTCTCCCTTCTCCAGTAACAAACTACCACTTTTATCTTTCATTCCCCGAGTAACTTCTTTATCACCCTGTCTAACTCTCTTTACCTCTTTCTAGAACTTTTTATTACATCCCCTTCAGTCTACACTCATCCACTCTTCTCTTACTCTCTCTTACTAATCTTTTCACTTCTCTCTTCCCCCGTACATATAACTCTTTCTTCAGTCTCTCAACTTCCTCCACGCCCCTGTTCCTCATCCACTCACTATATGCTTTCTTCTTTTGTGCCACAGCCTGTCTCACCTCTTCATTCCACAATGTTGTTCCTTGCACCCCATTTCGTCTTCTCTTCACCTTACACACCACCTCACATGCTGCACAGATTTCTTCTTTGAATATCTTGCACACACCTTCCACGTCCCTCATCTGCTCCAAATTATAATTACCCAATTGCCAATCCACTTCTTTCTTATATTCTGCCTTTCTTCCGTCCTTTTGCAACCTTTCTACTCTCCTCCTGTCATTCCCTTCCTTTATTCCTCCATTTCATTTGAACCTTGACTTTCACCACTACCAAGAAGTGGCCAGAAAGTTCACTCCCCAAACCTCTATGTGCCCTAGCATCCATTACACAGCTTCGTATTCTATCATCCACACACAAATAATCAATCATTGCCTTCCGTTCATTCAGTTCATCACCCACCCTTCTCATCACTTGCCATGCATACCTCTGGATTATTTTGTGTCTAAAGAGAGTATTGGCTATCACCAACCCCTCCCTGCACAAATGTCCAATAGAGCACTGCCATTCTCATCCACCTATGCATGCACACCCCACTCACCAACTACTCTATCCACCTTCACATTCCCTAC
This sequence comes from Coenobita brevimanus, assembly GCF_032717465.1. Taxonomy (NCBI): domain Eukaryota; kingdom Metazoa; phylum Arthropoda; class Malacostraca; order Decapoda; family Coenobitidae; genus Coenobita; species Coenobita brevimanus. Next base: position 21,989,275 of record NC_136979.1, on the reverse strand, counting down.
TTTTTCATTCATATTTCCAATAAAAAACACTCTCTCATTCCTTTCGAACATTTCCATCCATGCTTCAACATTTGTCCAGAGCTCTTCTTTCACTCTACTTGCACGATCATGCGTTGGTGCATACATACACACAATCTTCCACATTTGTAGTCCAACTTTCAGCCTTACCCATACAATCCTTGAGCCAAGTGCTCTATACTCTCTTATATTCTCATTCTCTCTCTCTTCCACACAACAATACACACTCCTTTTTTTGCCCTTTCATTTTCACCCACTCCCGCGCATATACCCCATTCATGCTTCCATTCTCTCACATTCTCATCTCACCATTTAGTCTTGGTTATTCCACATACATCCATTTTTGCGCCCTCAAGCACCTGGACAATCTCTCTGTCTTTCACCTCATCCTTCGCATCCCTTACATTCCATGTCGAAAGCCGTACCATGTTCTTTGTTCGGTCCTTAATCGTCGCCTGTTCGTCATTCCTGGTCCAAGGCTTCTTGTTCGTATTTTTAGTTAGCTGTTTTCCTGGGAGGGGCATTAACGCTCCGCCAACCCACTTGTCACGTAGGGAATACGTGTTGGTTGACTATAAGTTTGCCACCCAGCGCTGTCAATGATTTCCTGCTTTACAGGAAATCATTTGGCTTGCCGCTCAATGTAGTGCTCCACTAAAACAGAATGCCTCTACATGAAGTGTGTAGTAGATGGGCGACCCCACCTACCACAAAACTGCTGGTACTGGTTGAAAATTCGTGAGTCAGGTTAGCTGAATGGCTGGATGTTAAGAATTGTTATATTTAATGACAGAATTAGGTTAGTTTACTCTTGGCTTTTGAAACGTGAATGGTTACCATGAGTTTATTGGGTATAATATGTGTCTTCTGGAATCAGTTTCAGAGTTCTTTCTGTATAAATGGGTGTGGCAGCTTCATTATGGTATTGCTGAAAGTTTTTATTACATTTTAACTAGCCTTCCATTAAGTAAATTAAATTTCTGCTTTATCAGAATGTACTCTTTAGCTGTACAGTTATGATCGTCTAAATATGTAAGGAATTGTGATGCATTGATAAACCGTTTTACCTTCTATCTTTTTGGTCATGAACAAATACAAGCACTCACTTTGTTTGCTGTAGAGTGAGTTTCAACAGACCAAAAGGCGTCAGTGCTTTGGTGTAACAGATTCCCTGCAGTTAAACGGCGTGTGATCCTTCGCTCCCGTTTCATTGTTCTTTTGAAGTTTCTGATATACTATTATGTTCTTTGTCTTAGTATGACTTCATTATTCTTCAACCGGCTGTACCTGTTGTGCATAGCTGTTTTAATAATAGTTTTATCATCATAAATGGTTTTCAGGCTTGTCGTGTGTTTGCACAGCTTCTGCAAACAATATTTAAAGTATGCTTATATTCTACCTTAGAAATCGCAATGAACATTCACGACCCGCGGTCAATCAAACGGTGGCAGCAGTACACACGGGTTTCTTGGTTTTGCTGAGAATGAGTCCGCTGAATATAGACAGGTTGCTGGTTCATTTCCATAACACAGGAAATAAAAGGGAAGCTATTTTGCTTGTACGTCACAGTTCTAGAAACTTCTTGACCTTACCACATACAAACTCTAAGATCCATTTTTTTAAACAGCTGAATATGTTTTTGATGTACATATCTGAGTCTTTTGCAACATCTGCTATTGGTGTCTTTAGCATATCATGACATTAATCCTCTACATAGTCAGTCTCATCTTCATCTCACAAGCATTAAACAGTACCCGCATTTTTTTCCCCTCACCCTTAGTCGCTAAAGCATCAACTGTAAAAATGTGTAATTTCTTACCTACTTCATTTAGTAGATTTTATTTCATCTTTCCTGTCTCCAATAGATTCTATTTACCTTAGGGAAGACTTACTGAACTGGAAGATGGTAAATGTTGCCTACATTAGTTTCATTATTACAAGCTGTCTCCCCTAAGTTAAATAAAATCGTCTATTTGGAAGAATAAACCAATAGGAACATCGATGGCGGTTGAGTTTACCACTTTGCCCGGTGCCCCCTCCCTCTGTCTGTGTCTGTCTGTCTGTCTGTCTGTCTCTCTCTCTCTCTCTCTCTCTCTCTCTCTCTCTCTCTCTCTCTCTCTCTCTCTCTCTCTTAAAGGCTCATGGGTCAGTATGTTAACCCGAATTCAGATCAGTCAGAAAATCAGGTAACAAATTAGTTAAGGTTCTTTCACCTTGATTTGACGCAGACTTTTTTCTTTTATAGTTTGTTTCACGTGGCTCGGTGCCTGGTTACCTATTCAGTAGTCGACCTTCGTAATTAACGTTATATACTAGTTTCAATCAACTGTTACAACTGAGCATTCTAAAGGGAAACATGGCAGTTTTAGGCCAAGCTGACTCACTAGCAACCAAAATTCCTGTGTGTAGGATTATGCTGGAAGGGAGCTTAGCTTATTGTTCTCCGCCTATCCACCCATAGTAGCGAAGCTCATAGGTCTGAACCCTGAGATTCTCTTTCTATTAGATTTTGAAATTACCTACTTCCGTTCTTGTTGAAGGACCATAAGCACCAATGGATTAAAGCGACAAGAATATAGTATATTTTACAGTTGTGTCTGACATGCAGGTTCAGTCCAGATTTTAAATGTGTTGTTATGGTTAGAGTAACTGCTGAATGCTGATGGGACTGAACATCTGGTCCTAATCCCCTTTAATATTAATACTTTTCAAGGATGAGGAGATAATAGCAGTGTCCTATTTGCACACTTTATGAAATTAAATGTGTGTGTGTGTGTGTGTGTGTGTGTGTGTGTGTGTGTGTGTGTGTGTGTGTGTGTGTGTGTGTGTGTGTGTGTGTGTGTGTGTGTGTGTGTGTGTGTGTGTGTGTGTGTGTGTGTGCGCGCGTGTGTGTACAACAGTGCGACGAAGAGACAGGCTGAAGGTAGCCAGTAGGAGTAGGAGTGTTAATGAGACGAAAAGCAATTGACTCCACCATATTGAGAAGAGCTGTATGTGGGGAGTCTCCCCACACATGAGAGTTGTGCTCCACACAGGGGGGAATAAAACCCGTGTATAAAGTCAACAACCGTGCAGGAGTAAAGAAGGTATGGAATCCGCTTAGCACACCTAATCTCTTGGAAGCAGATTTTACAAGAGATGTAATATGATCTTTCCAAGATAAATACCGAGAGAATGAACCCCCAAGTATGTTAATGATGATTCAGGACTGAGCTGGATATTATTACACATTAGTGGAGTAGACTGTAGAACTAGTCAAGCAGGGCAGTACTTCCAAGGTGAATGGAAAGCTGATGACAAGGAGAGCTGGAGCTCCCGTTTCATCAGCCCTCGGGACTAGTTCCTGACCATCCCCCTTTGCTGAACGTTTTCAGTGTTTCAGTTACCAGAAAGTAGGCCAGCATGCTCTCCAACACAAGTCTCTCTAACTGTCAACATCAGCCTACATGCACAGTACACCACACTACACTACCTTTTCAAAATTAAGGAAAAATAGCATACTATAACCATGCCTCGGAGTCCCCGGGGGGGGGGGGAAACAAAATTCCTCCACCATCAGCCCATCTCCCAGTGATGACTCAACATGCCTGGAACCACTGTCTGACTCACTTCTTCATTTCTGCAACATTCACGGCCTTTCCTCTAACTTTTTCTCTGTTGAACACCACCTCTCCTCCTATAAACCTTTCTTTCACTTCTTAACAGAGACTCAGCTGTCTGAGGCAACTGACAGCTGATCCTTTTCTGTATCCTCTTACTTTCTCTATACTCATATCAAAGCCAAAGGTGGCTGTTGTGTATATGTATGCAACGACCTATCATGCTCTCGTGTTCCTGAACTTAATTCTTCTGAATTCTCTACTCTCTGGCTTCGGCTGTCCTGTCATTCTCTGACTAAATATATCTGCAGTGTTTACGTATCTCCTTATTCTACTGACTATCATATATTCTTCAACTATCTTACTTCTACGATGGAACACATTCTATCAATTTCTCCTTTCTCCGAAATTTCCATTCTAGGAGATTTCAATGTTCACCACCACCTTTGGCTCTCCTCTCCTTTCACTGATCCACCTGGTGAACAAGCCTACATCTTTTCTATTAACCCGTCACGTCCCGAGGTTTTCCGCACCTCCGACATCCCCCAGTCCCGAGGTATTTTCGATTTTTTTTTTTTTTGGCTAAAACCTTCGCTTTTGGTGAGAAACATCGAAAATTCATAGAGAAATCGCTCACCTGAGGTTTAAAGTGCCCAATCCAGGTAGGAGTTCCTCCTTACCTGAGTGGGTTTTCTAACATGCTGGCACCAAAGAAAACGAGTTCTATGGGAGGGTAACTATTTCATCCACTCATAAACGGTATTTATTTATTTACTTGGTACGAATGTATATGTAGTATGACAGTATATTGGTTTTCAAGCAGTAATAAAGGCATTATAAGCATTGTTTCACTCACTAACTAATCACCATACCTGACCTATTTTTGCCACACTACCTGATCATTATTTCTGGCTGTTTCTTCTTCTAATGCTATGTAAACATTGTCCTCCACATTGTCATCGATTGGGGAATCACTCTGGCCCTGAATAACTTTACTAGCCAGGTCACTGGTAACAGGTCCTTTGCCAAGACAATGGCGTGAGGGGGGGAGGGGGGAGGTTATGCAGTGTAAGGCATTGTCCCTGCTTGGTATCTTGTACAGGAATAGAGGAAGGTGTCCGGTGTATACATACGAAAAATCACGTGCGAAAATTGAAAATTGTGCAAATTAGGTACATTGCAATTGCACGACGTACTGGTACGTCGCCGGGACTGGCAAATGCAAATCGTGGTGACGTACCCATACGTCGTCGGGACGGGGCGGGTTAATGACCTAGAGCAGCTTGTACAGCATCCTACCTGTATCCCTGGCCCCCCTGGAGAGATCTCCAACATACTTGACCTCTTCCTTACAACTAATCCTTCTGCTTACACTGTCAATCTTTTCTCTCCATTGGGCTCCTCCGATCATAACCTTATCACCTTAACCTGTCCTATTGCTCAGGTATGGCTTGTGGACACTGCAGAGAAACATCGTCTGTGGCACTTTGGAGCTGCTGATTGGGAGGCCTTCAGGCAGTACTCCTTTGATTTTTCCTGGAATGATTATTGCTTCCATGGCCAGCTGCCATCTGACTGTGCCTTGTGCATTATGGAGGTATTCTCTCGGGCATAGAAGCATACATTCCTTTCTCATACCCTTCGACTAATGCAAGAAAGCCTTGGTTTAATCAGCTTGTTCTAATACTGTCCGCAATAAGGAGAGGGCCTATAAAGGGTACTGGAGCCAACCCACCTCTGAATCACATCTTTTTTATGTTTCTACCCGGAACTGTGCTAAGTCTGTTCTTCGCTCTGTTAAAATAATTTCATCAGTACTAAATGCTCTCAACTCTCCAACTCGAAATCTTCCCGCTCCTTCTGGCACCTTGCCAAAAACCTTTCTAACAACTTTACCTCATCATCCTTCCCTTCTCTTTTCTACTCTGATGGCTCTGAAGCTATTTCTTGTACTGATAATACCGATAAAGCAGATCTCTTTGCTCAGACTTTCTCCTCGAATTCCACATTAGACGATTCCGGTGCTGTTCCTCCATCACTTTCCCCGTCTGACTTCCTCACGGCTGAAATTAAAATTTCTTCGGCTGATGTACAGTATTTTCTCCCATCACTGGCCTCAGTACTAACAAGGCATATGAGCCTGATGGAGTCCCTCCTGTTGTCATCAAGAATTGTGCTTCTGTGCTTACAGTGTGCCTAGGTAAACTCTTTCGCCTTTGTCTTTCAACTTGTACCTTTCCTTCTTGCTGGAAGTTTGCTCTTACTCAGCCAGTCCCAAAGAAGGGTGATCATTTCCAACCCTCTAACTATCGTCCAGTTGCTTTAACATCTTGTGTCTCAAAAGTTTTTGGGTCTACTCTTAGCAGAAAAATTTTAAAGCATCTTTCCTATCACAACCTTCTTTCTGATCATCAGTATGGGTTCCGTCAGGGATGCTCCACTGGCAATCTTCTCACCTACCTTTCAGACTCCTGGTCATACTCCTTTAGGGACTTTGGCGAAAGCTTTGCCATTGCACTTGACATCTCAAAGGCTTTCGATCGAGTCTGGCATAAGTCTTTAATTTCCAAACTGCCCTCTTATGGTTTCTATCCTTCCATCTGTGCCTCCATCTATAGTTTCCTTTCTGGTCGTCCTATAGCTGCTGTTGTTGACGGCCATCGCTTTTCTCCTAGATCTATCAACAGTGGTGTTTCTCAGGGGTCTGTCCTATCACCAACTCTCTTTTATTTAACTATTATCTGAGCTGTACATCTAACCCTATCCGCTCGTACACTGATGATTCCACCCATCACCTTTCCATTCGGTTTCCTCAACGTTCATCTCAGTAGTTACTTCAACAAACAAGTGCTGAGGCTATGGCACACTTAATGTCTGACTTGGCTCGTATCTCTGACAGGGGTAAAAATAATCTTGTTGTTTTTCATGCATCAAAGACTCAGTTTTTACATCTATCAACCCGTAATAATCTTTCACAGAAGTACCCACTAATGTTTAATAATATCCAGCTCAACCCTGTATCATCCATGAACATGCTTGGGGTTTCATTCACTCGGGACTTATCTTGGAAAGACCATATTGCCGCTCTTGTTAAATCTGTTTTCAAGAGATTAGGTGTGCTAAGCCAACCCCGTGCCTTTCTTTACCTCTGCACGGTTGTTGATTTTATACACGGGTTTTATTTGCCCCTGTGTAGAGTACAACTCTCATGTGTGGGGAGGCTCCTCACATACAGCTCTTCTCAATAGGGTGGAGTCAGAGGCTTTTCGTCTCATCAACTCTCCTCCTCTTACTGGCTCCCTTCAACCTCTATCTCTTCACCACACTCTTGCTTCACTATCTCTTTTCTATCGTTACTTCAATGGTCACTGCTCCTCTGAACTGTCTGCTTGCATCCCTCCACCTCTACGACGGGCGCCTAGCACCAGTCTAGCAACAAACTCTCATCCTTTTTCTGTCCAACTCTCTAATGTAAGAGTTAACCGTTACTCCCAGTCCTTCATTTATCCAAAGGGTTAACTCTGGATGTGTCTCCCTCTGTCTGTATTTCCTATTTCCTACGATCTTCAGTCTTTCAAATGCAGTGTGTCCAGGCATCTTGAAATGGACAGATCTTGAATTTGGCTCTCTTTTCTGTTGTTTTTTTTCCTGGAAGGAACTCTTTTGTGGGCTCAGCCCTTGGTTCCTTCTTTCTCACATAAAAAAATATTATGTGGAAGATTTTGTCGGGTTGATAGGTGTAACAATTGAGTCTTTGATGTATTAAAAACAGAAGGATTACTTTTACTCCTGTCAAAGATACTAACCAACTCACACATTAGGTGTGCCATATTCTCATCCCGTGTTTGTTGAAATAATTGCTGAGATGGACGTTGCGGGAACCGAATGGAAAGATGAAGGGTGGAATCATCAGTGTATGAGTGGATAGGATTAGATGTACAGCTTAGAAGGTCATTGATGAATAAATGAAAGAGAGATGGTGATGGGACAGAGCCCTGAGAAACACCACTATTGATAGATCTAGGAGAAGAATGATGGCCGCCCACAACAGCAGCTGTAGAACGACCAGAGAGGAAGCTATATAAGAAGGCACAGATGGAAGGATAGAGACCATAAGAGGGCAGTTTGGAAATTAAAAATTTATGCCAGACTTGATCGAAAGCCTTTGAGATGTCAAGAGCAATGGCAAAGCTCTCGCCAAAGTCCCGAAAGGAGGATGACCAGGAGTCTGAAAGGTAGGTCAGAAGATTGCCAGTGGAGCGTTCCTGACGGAACCCACACTGACCATCAAAAAGAAGGCTGTGATGGGAAAGATGCTTCAAAATTTTTCTGTTAAGAATTGACTCGAAAACTTTTGAAACGCATGATGTTAAAGCAATTGGGCGACAGTCAGAGGAGTGGGTATGGTCACCCTGCTTTGGGACTGGCTGAATGAGAGCAAACTTCCAGCAAGAAGGAAAAGTACAAATTGATAGAAAAAGGTGAAAGAGTTTACTTAGGAAGGGTGTAAGCACAGAGGATGTTCTGGAGGACAACAGGAGGAACTCCATCAGGCCCATATGCCTTGTTAGTATTGAGATCAGTGAAGGCAGAAAATACATCAGCTAAAGAAATTTTAATGTCAGCCATGAGGAAGTTGGAGGGGGGAAGTGATGGAGCAACAACACCGGAATCATCTAAGGTGGAACTGGAGGAGAAAGTCTGAGTGAAGAGATCTGCTTTATCAGTAGAAGAAATAGCTACAGAGCCATCACAGTAGAAAAGATGAGGGAAGAATGATGAGGTAAAGACGTTAGAAAGGTTTTTGGCAAGGTGCCAGAAGGAGCGGGAAGATTTCGAGTTGAAGAGTTGATAGCATTTAGTACTGATGAAATTATTTTTAGCAAAGAACAGACTTAGCACGATTCTGGGCAGAAGCATCAAAAAGATGTGATTCAGTGGTGCGTTTGCTTTGGTATCTTTTATAGGCCTTCTCCTTGTCATTGACAACATTAGAAGAAGCAAGATTAAACCAAGGCTTTTTTGCATTAGTCAAAGGATATGAGAAAGGAATGCATACTTCCATGCCTGAGAGAATAACTTCCTTAAAGCACATGGCCCACTCAGATGGCTCCTGGCCATGTATGCAATACCTTCCAGTCAGCAGCTCCAAAGTGCCACAATCAACGTTTCTCTAGGGGGTCCACAGGCTGTTCTGGAGCGATAGGGCAGGTTAAGGTAATAAGGTTGTGATCGGAGAAGCCCAACGAAGAAGAAAGTTTAACAGTGTATGGAGAAGGATTAGTAGTAAGGAAGAGGCCAGGTATGTTGGAACTCTCTCCAAAGTGATCAGGGATACAGATAGGATGCTGTACAAGTTGCACTAGGTCATTAAGGATAGAAAAGATGTAGGTTTGTTCACCAGGTGGATCAGTGAAGGGAGAGGACAGCCAAAGGTGCTGGTGAACACCGAAATCTCCTAGAGTTGACATTTCAGAGAAAGGAGAAATGGATAGGATGTGTTCTATGGTAGAAGTAAGATAGTTGAAGAATTTTTCATGGCCAGTAGAATTAGAGGATAAGTAAACAGCGCAGATATATTTAGTCCGAGAATGACTGGAAAGCTGAAGCCAGAGAGTAGAGCATTCATTAGAATCAAGTTCAGGAACATGAGATCAAGATAAGTCATTGCATACACATACACAACAGCCACCTTTGGCTCTGAAATCTGTATGGAGAAAGTAGTAGGAGAGAGAAAAGGGTTTACTACCAGTTGCCTCAGACAGCTGATTCCCAGTTAAAAAGAGAAGGTGAGGTTTAGAGAAGGAGAGGTGGTGCTCAACAGAGAGAAAGTTAGAGGAAAGGCCGCAAATGTTGCAGAAATGAAGGGAGTCAGACTGTGGTTCCAGGCAGCTCGGTGTGTCGTCACTGGGAAAGAGGTGGATGGTGGGGGCATTTATGGTTCCCCTCCCCCCAGGGGGACTCTACGGCTTGGTTATTAGATGCTATTTTTTTATTTTAATTTTGAAAGGAAGTGTAGTGTGTACTGTGCATGTAATCTGGTGTTGACAGTTAGAGAAACTGGTATTGGAGAGCATACTGGCCTACTGTCTGTGTTACTGAAACACTGGCAGCAAAAGGGGATGGTCAGGGACTAGTCCTGAGGGCTGATGAAACGAGACCTCCAGCTCTCTCTGTCATCAGCTTTCCATTCATCTTCGAGGTACTGCCCTGCTGGACTAGTGCTACACTCTACTCCCTGGTGTGTGTACACCACCCATAATTGTTCAATAATATAATATTCCGTGCATGATACTGATGAAATAATATCGTTCATCAGGTTATCTTACATGTTGAGAGGGGGATGGCTCCATAAGTGATCAAGAGGAACCAGTAGAAGCAGGCAGTGGTGGCCAGCATGTGGAGGACCAGCAACAACTTGGTGTGACCCAGAAACCTGTCATTTAGGTGACCTGAGATGACCGGCAACACGCTGGATGCCACCACCGACACCAGACCCACCCACATAGCAGAGTCCTGGAATGTGATGACGTATTACCCCATGTATGGAAACAGTTTTACATAATTTTTCGATAACGTAGCCACTATACTGACAACCACATCTAAAGGAGGGGACAACCCAAGTAATCCAAGTAACGTCAGACAACTAGATTTAGGTAAGGAGAGTAACAGCCGTAGTCTTAAACTGTGGGCAGGCGTTCACCTTGCCCTATCCTTATCTTTTGGTAATCTTAACGCACGAAAGGGAGAGCGTTCCCCTGTAAACGGGAGAGTATTATCCCAGTGTAGTACTGAAATCTGCGGGGAGTCTCATAGCACCCCTTTGCATGCCCCTTCTTCATATTATAGGAGCCTTGTGCAATGAAAACTGTGTAGAATTTGAAGGACCTTATGGTATGTGTGATGGGAATTTTAATTTAATGATAAAAACATTGTCAAGAAAAAAATTAACGCTTAATTTTATTACCATTTTAAAAGACTTCACAGCTTCTCCGGAGATAGTTAATTTATGACGAGATAAAAACAAAGATGAGATACTGTATCCACGTCCATTTTATTTTTTATTATTTCCACTAAGCTGTTTATCAGATATTGTGCATGATACTTTTGTAATTAGTCTGATTAGTTCACTAAGTGATTCCTACAGTTAAAGAATGATCGAGTACTACCAAAACAGACGAATTGTGCATGGCCAGTTAGTTTGAATTACGAAGCCTCATGTTTGCGTTCGATAAACTTTTAGACGTCCGCACTAATTTGATTTGGTTTAGCAATATATTTCTCAGATGTATTTTGGTGTGATCTGAACGAATTATACCTTTCTTTTCGGTGTCGTGATTGGTTTTCAAATTAACCTCACCCCCTCAGGTGTTTTGGGGGACTGGTGGGATTTCGGGGTTCTGGGTGGGAAAAATGGTAAACACGAGCATTTGGGGCAGAAATGTAGTCAAAATCGGTATGACCAGCCACGGCGTATTTGCAGGGTTGTTATTGACCGCATGAACCCCTTTGAAGTTATGCCTGACCGAATTTTTCCTGCGGTACAGGTTTTCCAAAACCTGTACAGTATGCATACTCTTTTACAGAGAATTCAAGAAATGCCGGTCTTACATTAAGAGATTATATTGTATGCCAGTCTTAAAAACAGTCATACGCTTTTTTTTTTAATTTTAATATTAATCAGTGTTACCAACTACTTGCCGCGCCAACCCATAGGAAGGGGTGCGCTCTCACGCTTTCAAGATTATCACTTACGTTGAAGGTGTGAGCCTTCACCTCGAGCAGGATACGGGAAGGGTAACCCCTGCCCTCAATTTCAAGACTACGGGCATTATTGTGTTAATACTGTTGCCTTTAACCCTCTCGTGGTGTGGAAAACTCTAGCTATCAATACTAGCTAATGTCAGCCGATTTTATGTAGCTGGGAGTGAGTCAGCTGATGTCAGACGGTTGCATATACCTGTAGCTGGGAGTGAGACAGCTAGTGTCAGACGATTTTCTACAGCTGAGAGTGAGTCAGCTAATGCCAGACGATTTTATACAGGTGAGTGAGTCAGCTAATGTCAGACGATTTTAAATAGCTGAGAGTGAGTCAGCTAATGTCAAACGATTGTACGTGGCGTATACAGCTGGGAGTGAGTCAGCTAATGTCTGACGATTGCATATAACTGGGGTTGAGTCAGCTAATGTCAGACGATTCTATACAGTATAGCTGGGAGTGAGTCAACTAGTGTCAGACGGTTGTATATAGGTGAGAGCGGGTCAGCTAATGTCAGACGATTGTAAATAGCTGAGTGAGTCAGCTAATGTCGGACGATTGTATGTAGTGTATACAGCTGGAAATGAGTCAAGTAATGTTAGGCGATTGTATATAGCTGAGAGTGTCAGCTAGTCAGACGATCTGCTATAGCTGGGAGTGAGTCAGCAAATGTCAGACGAATTTGTATGGCTGAGTGAGTCAGATAATGTCAAACGATCTTTTATAGCTAGGAGTGAGTCACCTAATGTCAGACGATTTTATATAGCTGGGAGTGAGTCAGATAATGTCAGACGATTGCATATAGCGGTAAGTGACTTAGCTAATGTCAGATGGTTGTATATAGCCAGGAGTGAGTCAACTGTCAGACGATTTTATAGAGATGGGAATGAGTCTGCTAATGTCAGACGATATAGCTCGGAGTGAGTTAAAAGATCTTGAAAGCGTTAATTCTGTCGCCATCAATCCTCCTCTAGTATTTTATTATAGCTAGCGCCTGAAGATTTTATGTAGCAGAGAGAGAGAGAGAGAGAGAGAGAGAGTATGAGTCTGAGATTTTAACCCGTGGTCCGTGGACTACACCATACCTCAGATGGGGGTGTCTCGGAATGCTGCAACATGCCTCTTATGACCGAGATTTTCAGCGACGAACCACAAAGGTTCTAGGAGGATCAGCAAGATAAAATATTTATCGGGTATTAGGGTAACTGGTAGCTCTCATTCCCACCCCCTATCTTGACCCCAGTTGCTAAGCTGCATCAGCAACGATGACCCAAAAATACGCACTTCGTAATGCATAGCCCGCAATATTATCGCCAGCAAAGGCAGTCATGAGTCAAAATTGTTTAGAATAACATAAAATGATAAGGTCAATAGGAGGTAATGGAACAGAAGTAAAGTGGTATATAATGGGAGTTAAGGTAGCTCCATAAGCGCCATAAGCTCGTACTGCAGCGTGTAGAGCGAGCTGGAAACCCATCTCGCGAGCGATTAGGTTGGCGACAGCCTGTCTATAGCCTGTCTCTTCTGCCCCAATACGTATTTCTCTCTCTCTCTCTCTCTCTCTCTCTCTCTCTCTCTCTCTCTCGGCATATTTTTCATGCTCCTGCCTTAGATGTAATTTCTGACAGTTATTTCTCCAAAGCTAAGCTGATTAAAAAAAAAAAAAAATCCTTGGGTTGCAGCACAATGCAATTTGCTAGCCACTGATATACATTTCATGGAAATCAGTAAGTGACCAAGACTGCCATCTTACAGCACCACAGGGGATGTCTGCGCAACCCCTAGCCACACCCTGCATATTAATTCTGTCACCATTAGTCATTTCGCTATCAGAACAAAAGTAGCATTCTTCTACAGCTGACATCAGATTATTAAGAGCAAGGGATCGAAGTGAGTGAGCGATATTTACTCTCAGTTAAGTTTGGAAATGAGCGGCCCGGTCTGACCCGACCCGACCGTCACACTAAGCAGAAGCTAATAACTTTACTCCTATGTGGAGCGGTGTTGAAACCGTAGCTGCATGTGTTACATTGTCAATAAATTTTGTTATCAACTAAATACTCACCAAAATAGATGTAGGAATCCTTTTGAATCTCGGGTTTTTCAGGGGAGTGTTCACCTCTAATCCGTGTACATAAATACAAAATCAAATTTAAAAACATTTTCCGTTGTAACAATTTTTTTTTTCATCGTTGCCAGCAATAAAGTATCGGAGATTCTGCCTATAATTTTATAATAATGTTTTTGCTATGTTTTGATGATGAAATCACTGAGGGAAATGACCCCATTTCTGGCTGTAATCATCTCATCAGTTACATTTTCATTTCAGTTTTGTCGACACGTCAGGCTGGCAGTGCAGATCATAAAATTTCACATTGCGCATGTCATGAATGATATGGTGCCTCGTTTAACACCAGCACTCAAGTACTGTTGGAAGCTATGTTGTTCTGAGTCATATTAAGAACTTCGGAGTTCTTTACTTCATAGTACTGTATGTGCTTCACAATACTCAATGAGCGAAACTAAATTAAATTATTAGCTGAAAATCATCCAGGGAGAAATCATCCAGGGGAAAAACCGTTTCTTACTTTCATCCTGCGATTGATACTTGCGGTTCACTGAAACTACTCAGCCATTGTGAACATTCCACGTGGTTCGCATGATGCGACGCTCCTATTATGCGGGAGCAAAGCTGGAAACAACACTTGTGAGTTTCTTCCGTAGTAAGTCGATGTGCTGTTGAACATTCAAACCTCATCGACGTTACTATGGAAATGACATAACAAAAGTTCTTGAATTCGATAAATGACAGCTTTACGGTAGTATTTTACAAGTTGCCAATACGCAGTTTAGGAATATTACCACCATAAACTCATAGTATAATACTTAGGAATGGTAATGAACCCCAGAACCCCATTCACAAATCAATATTTACAGAGATAATGAATTAAATAAAAATTTCCCAAAATACCATGTCTTGGATCTTGACTCTGCCAGTCTGTGTAGAAAATCAGTGCATTCGTATGTGTGTTCCTCCTTCCGTCTACTGTTCATGCCTCTTCTAGGTCTGTTTCAGCCACTCATAGGCATATTTTTGGTCACGTGATGGTATCCTACTAATCAGTTTGAAGTACGCCCTTTGATTCCATCTGGGTAGAAAATTCAAATCCTTGGCGCTATGACTAGCAACGAAGTAGGACGTGATCTGTGCACTGGGTGTGATATTGATTATTTACGCATTATTAAGCGTTTCCACTCAGAACTGGAGAAAGCCGTTGAGTTCTTGAGAAAACATGGTGTATTACTTTCTCAAGTTACTTGCCCTGAGTGTCAGGAACCTTGCAAATTTAGAAAAGACAAACACCAGTGGAACTGTGCTCAGTACAAGAGATACACAAAAACCAAGAAATGGATCCAGTGTGGTTTTAGTGTTTCAGACCATAAAGGAACTTGTTTAGACCCCCAGGAAAATGACAATGACCCAGATGACCCTCGTCCTGGACCATCGTATCTCTAAGGTAAGCAATCCACTGCAGCAGGTTAGCTTAGGTTTGGTTAGGTTAACCGGTTGTGCAGTATATTTTTCTGGTGTTTTTTTATGTGATTTAAGTGATTTTTGCCTTCGTTTTCCTGTGGTTAGGTTAGGTTAGGTTAGGTTAGGTCTGTTTGGTTAGGTTAACCAGTTGTGCAGTACATTTTTCTGGTGGTTTCTGATGCGATTTAAGTGATTTTTGCCTTCGTTTTATGTCGAAACTGTTTCATTTCACCCCCTCATCCAAAGTTCATGATTAGAAAAGAGGCAAAATGAAGCGTTTCAGACATAAATGAAGGTCAGTATCACACAAATCTCGTCAAAAACTACCTGAAAAATATACTGCACAATCTGGGTGGTGTATTGGCAACTTGTAAAAGTTTACCAACTTTACAATCCTGTCTCCATATGTCAGAAGGAAATTGTGATGACGTGGTACTCGCTCGCTCGTTACGCTCTTACTTTACTGGTTTTATTTAGCAGAGGGTGAGTCGTTGGAACTTCCTTTTACAGCAAAATTAACATCACGTGATTATTATTGGCAATATTAACTAATGTAAAAAAGACACCCTATCTGATTTACATTTAGCTCCTTTATCTTTCAGGGAATTTTAGTTAATCTGTCTGTTATCCTTGTGTGTGTGTGTGTGTGTGTGTGTGTGTGTGTGTGTGTGTGTGTGTGTGTGTGTGTGTGTGTGTGTGTGTGTATCCAGGTATGTCCACGATCTCTTCTCCTGTTTTGTAAATGAGTGGGAGAAGAGAGATATGGAAACTGATGAAACTAGGTAAACGGCAGAGGATCAAGTTGCATGGACGAGTTATTTATGGAGATGCACATAAAAAGGTTTTGGCACTTTTTATTTTTAACTTGACGATCAATGTATAACTATCTGGTTTTCGACGGCAAATGATGTGCCTTCGATGGTTCTCCCTATTGCATATTTTTCTTTTCTTCCTGGATTCAACTTTACACCGACTTTAGGTGGGAATAAGAGTCGCGATGCTGATGGTGCCAATAGATGGTGATGATTTTTGGAAAAGGAAGGACGTCTGGCACTCATGGGGATAAGAACGATCTCCCAAAACTTCTTCACGACATAGGTCTTCCTAAAGCTGAGTAGACTACAACAATCTGGGGGCGGCAGAAACTAAATCAAAGACGTCCACATACTAAAGCGGTTAACTCTTAAGACAACTGTTGATGTAGACTGACTAAGGGAATGAGGAGGATTGATTGAATGAATGGCTGACTGAATGATTGCCTGATAGAAAGATAGACAGACAGATAGATTGATAGACAGACTGCTTGACTGACTGGCTTACTGACTGATTGACTGACTTATTATGTTGACTGATATACTGACTGGCTTACTGATTGATTGACTGATTATGCCGACTGATATACTGACTGGCTTACTGATTGATTGACTGATTATGCCGACTGATATATTGACCAAATGGGTGACTGAGTGACTGATTGATTACGTTGACTGATATAGTGACCGAAAGAGTGGTTGACTGACTGGATGATTAAGCTGACTGATATGCTGACTGAATTACTTACTGGCTTGTTAGATTGGTTTGTTAAACTGATTGATATACTGGTAATGATTAAATTAGTGATTGATTGGCTAATTAACAAAGTGAATGATTATTTGATATACTG
This sequence comes from Coenobita brevimanus, assembly GCF_032717465.1. NCBI lineage: Eukaryota > Metazoa > Arthropoda > Malacostraca > Decapoda > Coenobitidae > Coenobita > Coenobita brevimanus. The sequence continues at coordinate 21,972,701 of NC_136979.1, read as the reverse complement.
AATGAAGAACTGCTGTCCGACTGCTTAGGTGAATGTTGGAATGAATTAAAAAGAAATGAGTGTTAAATTCTGTGAAACATGAATTATTGTCGTGGCCATAATGGATGAGGGAACGCTGGGATCGAGGCAATTATACTGTAATTATAGGCGAATTTAGAAATAATAGCGGTTATTAATGTGCAAGCCCTCCCCTCCCACACAACCCTTGTCTGACTGTCTGTCTGCCTGTCTGTTTGTCTGTCTGTCTGTCTCTATGCATGTGTGTGTGTGTGTGTGTGTGTGTGTGTGTGTGTGTGTGTGTGTGTGAGTAGTAAGCAAAGCAACTACATAGTAAACCAAACATCACACTTTACCCTTGCCAGAGCAATAACTGTCATGACAGTTGGCCTGTTGGAATTAGAATGTACTTAAGGACGGTAAACCACAAGACAGTAGCCTAGTTCAGCACTACACTGCACTACACTACATTGCACTACACTACACTACACTTCACTACACTTCACTACTGTACACTACACTACAGCACAATACAACGCTTAATACTGCACCACACAACACCACAGTGATCATTACACTGCACAACACTGCACCACACTACACTACACTAATCATTACACTGCACAATACTGCACCACACTACACTACACTGATCATTACACTACACCACACAACACCAAACTAATTATAACATTCCACAACACTACACTACACTAATCATTACACTTCAACACTGCACCAAACTAATCATTACACTGCACAACACTACACCACACTAATCATTACACTGCACAACACTGCACCACACCAATCATTACACTGCACAACACTGCACCACACTAATCATTACACTGCACCACACTGCACCACACTAATCATTACACTGCACAACACTGCACCACACTAATCATTACACTGCACAACACTGCACCACACTAATCATTACATTGCAAAACACTGCACCACACTATACTACATTAATCTTTACACTGCACGAAACTGCACCACGCTACACAAATCATTACACTGCACCACACAACACCACACTAATCATTACACTGCACAACATTACACTACACTAATCATTACACTGCACAACACTGCACCACACTAATCATTACACTGCACCACATGGCAACACACTAATCATTACACTGCAACACACTGCACCACACTAATCATTACACTGCACCACACTGCACCACACTAATCATTACACTGCACAACACTGCACCACACTAATCATTACACTGCACAACACTGCACCATACTAATCATTAAACTGCACAACACTGCACCAGTCTAATCATGACAACGTACAACACTGCACCACACTAATCATTACACTGCTCAACACTGCACCACACTAATCATTACACTGCACAACAGTGCACCATACTACACTACATCATTCATCACACTGCACAACACTGCACCACACTAGGCTACACTAAACATTACACCGCACCACAATACACTACACTTAACATTACACTGCACAACACTGCACCACACTAGTCATTACACTGCACATTTTCAGTGCACTCATTTACACAGAGAGTAGGCCTGCATGCTCTCATAATACCTCTACCTTCAACTGTCTACACTACACTACATGCGCATAACATATCACACCTTCTATTCACATCTTTAGTAATGGCCGCTGCAATTTTACTATGAAATGAGGTGGTACCTCGGATTGCCACCACCGGCAGGGTAGGGCTGGAGGCACAGGGTCCTCCCGGTCGCCATCAAGCGACTGTGCCGGCAGCGACTGTTGCTATTTCCGGGAATGCTCGTCGGCGAAGAGGTGACGGTGCGGCCTTATTCTTTACCAACATCCGCGGCCTTACCACAAATTTAAACTCAGTTCATTTTTTCCTTCAGTCCATATCCTCTTTGGCCCTTTTCCTCACAGAACCACAAATCTCACCCTCCACCGATATATCTCCATTTTGTTTTCCCGGTTACCATCTCCTTACAAACTTTCGTAACAAGGGCGGAACCTGTTGTTATATCAAATCCCAATATGCAGTTGACACTATTTTAAACTTCACTTCATCCAGTTTTGATTACTCATTATATAAATTAAATTGCCAAAACATTACCAAATATATCTGTGTAGTTTATCGTTCCCCCAGTGCTTCTTCGGAACCCAGTGTATTTGATTCCATATCCACTCAGTTGAATAACCTTGACCTTGCCCTTGGCAATGAAATTACCATTTTGGGTGATTTTAACATACACAATGTTAAATGGTTATTGCATTCTGCCCGGACTGACGACGCTAGTCGAGAATGCGAGCTGTTTGCGGAATCGTTTAATCTCACCCAGTTGCTAAAGCAACCAACCAGAGTACCTGATAATCCTGACCATAATGCCCATCTCTTGGATTTATTCTTGACTAATAATCCAGATCAATACAGGACAGAGGTACTGTCACCACTTGGATCCTCTGACCACAATCTCATCAAAGCCTCATTAGTTAACCTTCCTACACCTCCCCAGTCTGAACCTGTCGGGGTGACCCGATGGCACTTTGACAGGGCAGACTGGGATGGATTTAGAAATTATCTTGCTGATGTTCCATGGCAGTCTTTCTTCTCTAGAGATCCCAATTCTACCCAGTCCCACATTTGCAACTTAATACTAACTGGTATGGATTTATTCATACCAAGTCAACAATTCACTAAAAGATCAAACTCTCCAAAATGGTTTGATGGCAACTGTGCCAGAGCAACAGCCCAAAAGTCATTAGCATATAACTCTTAAAATCAAAAACATCTGAATCACTCTCCCAATTTAAAATTGCTAGAAATCATGCAAAAGCTGTATTAAATCTATCTAAATCAAACTTTCTTCAAAAGCAAGCATCAAAACTACTTAACAACCCTAATGACAATAGAATATTCTGGTCAACTCTTAATTCTTTCAATAATAACTTTAACAAGTCATCTTCCATTCCCCCACTAAAATCTTCAGATGGCAATATTACAAATGACCCACGTGGGAAAGCAGATATCTTTGCTAGTACCTTTGCCAGAAACTCTACCATAGATGATACCAGCCAGAATGTCTCAGTACTGGAACTTGATTCTCCCGAAATTGCCCCACTTAAAATACAGACAAGATACGTAAATTCCATCCTAGACAATTTACCTACCAACAAAGCTCCAGGCCCAGATGGATTTCCACTAATTGTTTTGAAAAAGTGTTCCCCTGAACTTGCCTCTGTCCTAGCTAAATTATTCAGACTTTGCATACGTACTTCTTTATTCCCAAATTCATGGAAAGAAGCCAATATCCACCCAGTTCCGAAGAAAGGAAGTTCGTCTGACCCCTCCAATTACAGACCAATAGCTGTCACATCTTCTCTTGGTAAGGTATTTGAAATTTTAATTAATAAGCATATTGTTAAACATCTTGAATCCAACAACTTAATTACTGATAGACAATATGGTTTTCGCCACGAAAGATCCACCATTGACATACTCAATCTCTTAACTCATACCATCCATCAATCAATTGATCTTTTTGGAGAAACTCATGCAGTAGCTCTTGATATCTCTAAAGCTTTCGACAGAGTATGGCACCGTTCCCTGCTGTCCAAACTCCCTTGCTATGGACTAACGTTTTTTGTTCCTTTGATTTCTTCTTATCTTAGTGACAGGAAAATAAGAGTAAAAGTAGATGATGTATATTCGAATTTCCAGTCAATTAACGCCGGCATGCCGCAGGGATCAGTTCTGGCGCCAACCCTATTTCTGTTTCATATTAATGATCTCTTATCTGTCACTCACAATCCCATTCACTCATATGCAGATGACTCAACACTACATAGTTCATTCACACTCAGACATCCATTTACAAAGTCTAATATCTCTACCTCTCAACTCGGTACAGCCATCTCCATAAATCAAGATCTATCTACAATCAGTGAATGGGGACAAAACAACCTTGTCTCTTTTAATGCTAGTAAAACTAAATATATACAGTTTACTAATAGACAGATATTGCCAGATTCGTACATTACCTTCAGTGCTACTAATATTCCCATCTCCAAAAGTATTGAAATTCTTGGTGTCTCACTTAACAGTGCCCTCAGCTGGACCTCTCATGTCAGATCACTTGCTAAAACCGCCTTAAAAAAACTTGGATTATTGTACAGAGTCCGTAACTTCTTCGCCGATGAGCAGTTAGCTATAATTTATAAGAGTCATGTGCGCTCTCAGCTTGAATATTGCTCACCCTTGTGGAATGGTTGTGGAGAGGTTGCATTAAGACAACTAGACAAAATTCAGAATAAAGCTGTTAGAATCATTAACAACCCTGCCATTACAAATAAACTACCTCCCCTGCAAGTAAGAAGGAATGTTGCCTCCTTTGCATTATTTTACAGATTTTTTTTTGGCAAATCCTCAGACGAAGTTGCGTCCATGGTGCCACCTCTCCATGCCTTCCCTCGTGCTACACGGGCATCTGGTAGCGCTCATGACTGGAATGTCACTCAACCATATTGCAGAACTTCTGCCTATCAGAATTCTTTCATTCCCCGAACTGCATCTCTCTGGAACTCGCTTCCCCAGAGTTGTTTTCCTCCAAATTTCAACCCACAACTGTTCAAGTCTAACTGTTACAGATATCTTATGAACAGAGGACACCAGTAATCTGGTGTATGGATTTTTTTTTTCTTTTATCCATTTGTTTTTCCTTCCTCCGTTGTTAAAAAAAACAAAAACAACAACACTGCACCATATTACACTACACTAGACATTACACTGCAAAACACTGCACCAATACACTACACTACACTACACCACATCTCTCCAGTACAAGTTTCTCTATCAACACCAAACTACATGCACAGTTCACACTACACTTCCTTTTCCCCCCCCAAAAAAAAAAAAATCATGGCAGCGCAACACGTGGCCTCAGAGTCCCCAGGGGGGGGGACCATAAACGCCCCCACCTTCTGCCCCTCTCCCGGTGACGACTCGAGCTGCTTGGAACCACTGTCTGACTCTTCTTCTTCATTTCTGCAACATTCGCGGCCTTCCTCTAACTTTCGCTCTGTTGAGCACCACCTCTCCTTCTCTAAACCTCACCTTCTTTTTCTAACTGAGACTCAGCTGTCTGGGGCAACTGACAGTAGACCCTTTTCTGTATCCTCCTACTTTCTTTATACTCATTTCAAAGCCAAAGGTGGCCGTTGTGTATATATATATATATATATATATATATATATATATATATATGCAATGACTTGTCTTGCTCTCATGTTCCTGAACTCGATTTTTCTGAATTCTCTGCACACTGGCTTCTGCTTTCCTGTCATTCTCTGACTTAATATATCTGTGCTGTTTACTTATCTCCTAATTCAACTGACTATCAAAAATTCTTCAACTATCTTACTTTTACGATGGAACACATTCTAACCATTTCTCCTTTCTGTGAAATCTCCATTCTAGGAGATTTCAATGTTCACCACCACCTTTGGCTCTCCTATCCTTTCACTGATCCACCTGGTGAACAAGCCTACACCTTTTCTATCCTTAATGACCTAGAGAAGCTTGTACAGCACTCTACCTGTATCCCTGACCGCCTTGGAGAAAGCTCCAACATACTTGACCTCTTCCTTACAACTAATCCTTCTGCTTACACTGTTAATCTTTTCTCTCTGTTGGGCTCCTCCGATCACAACCTTATCACCTTAACCTGTCCTATCGCTCCGGTACGGCCTGTGGACCCTCCAAAGAAACGTTGTCTGTGGCACTTTGGAGCTGCGGATTGGGAGGCCCTCAGGCAGTACTTCTTTGATTTTTCCTGGAATGATTATTGCTTCCAAGGTCGGGAGCCATCTGACTGTGCCTTGCGCATTACGGAGGTTATTCTCTCGAACATGGAAGCATACATTCCTTTCTCATTTCCTCTGACTAATGCAAGAAAGCCTTGGTTTAATCACGCTTGTTCTAATGCTGTCCGCAACAAGGAGAGGGCCTATAAAAGGTACCGGAGCCAACCCACCCATGAATCACATCTTTTTTACGTCTATGTCCAGAATTGTGCTAAGTCTGTTCTTCGCTCTGCTAAAAATAATTTCATCAGTACTAAATGCTCTCAACTCTCCAACTCAAATTCTTCCTGCTCCTTCTGGCACCTTGCCAAAAACCTTTCTAACAACTTTGCCTCATCATCCTTCCCTCCTCTTTTCTACTCTGCTGGCTCAGTAGCTATTTCTTCTACTGATAAAGCAGATCTCTTCACTTAGACTTTTTCCTCCAATTCCACCTTAGATGATTCCGGTGTTGTTCCTCCATCACTTCCCCCCTCCGACTTCCTAATGTCTGACATTAAAATTTCTTCAGCTGATGTATTTTCTGCCACCACAGGCCTCAATACTGATAAGGCATATGGGCCTGATGGAGTCTCTCCTGTTGTTCTCAAGAACTGTGCTTCTGTGCTTACACCCTGCCTAGGCAAACTCTTATGCCTTTTTCTATCAAATTGTACCTTTCCTTCTTGCTGGAAGTTTGGTATCATTCAGCCAGTCTCAAAGAAGGGTGACCACTCCCAACCCTCCAACTATCGTCCCATTGCTTTAACATCCTGTATCTCGAAAGTTTTCGAGTCAGTAATATTCTTAATAGAAAATTTTTGAAGGATCTTTCCTATCACAACCTTCTTTCTGATCGTTAGTATGGGTTCCATCAGGAACGCTCCACTGGCGATCTTCTCACCTACCTTTCAGACTCCTGGTCATCCTCCTTTCGGGACTTTGGTGAAAGCTTTGCCATTGCACTTGACATCTCAAAGGGTTTCGATTGAGTCTGGCATAAATCTTTAATTTCCAAAGTACCCTCTTACGGTTTCTATCCTTCTATCTGTGCCTTCATCTCTAGCTTCCTTTCTTGTCGTTCTATAGCCACTGTTGTAGACGGCCATCGTTCTTCTCCTCGATCTATCAACAGTGCTGTTCTTCAGGGCTCTGTCCTTTCCCCAACTCTCTTCATTTTATTCATCAATGACCTTGTAACCTATACACCTAACCCTATCCACTCATACGCTGATGACTCCACCCTTCACCATTCCATTCGGTTCCCGCAACGTCCAACTCAGCAGTTACTTCAACAAACAAGGGATGAGGCTATGGCACACCTAATGTTTGACTTGGCTCGTATCTCTGACTGGGGTAAAAATAATCTTTTTGTTTTCAATGCATCAAAGACAGTTTTTACGTCTATCAACCCGACAAAATCTTCCACAGGTATACCCAGTAACATTTAATAATATTCAGCTCAATCCTGCATCATCCTTGAACATGCTTGGGGTTTCATTTACTCGGGACTCATCTTGGAAAGATCATATTACGTCTCGTGTAAAATATGCTTCCAAGGGATTAGGTGTGCTAAGCCGACTCCGTTCCTTCTTTACCCCTGCACAATTTTTGACTCTATACAGGGGTTTTATCCTCCCCTGTGTGGAGTACAACTCTCATGTGTGGGGGGGCTCCCCACATACAACTCTTCTCAATAGGGTTGAGTCAAAGACTTTTCGTCTCATTAACACCTCCTTTTTCTGACTCCCTTCAACCTCTGTCTATTCGCCACACTGTCGCATCTTTATCACTTTTCTATTGCTACTTCAATGGTTACTGCTCCTCTGAACTGTCTGAATGCATTCTTCCACCTCTACGACGGGCGCGTAGCACCCGTCTAGCAGCAAACTCTCATCCCTTTTTTTGTCCAATTCTCTTATGCAAGAGTTAACCGTTACTCCCAGTCCTTCATTTATGCAACAGGTCAACTCTGGAACTGTCTCTCTCTGTCTCTATTTCCTGCTTCCTATGATCATCCAGTCTTTCAAACGCAGTGTGTCCAGGCATCTCGAAATGATCGGATCTTGAATTTGGCTCTCTCTTGTATTTTGTTTTTCTCTTGGAAGGAACAATAATTGCTGGCCCGCGGCCTTTGAGTTCCTTCTTCCTCACATAAAAAAAGAAAAAAAAAAATCATTTCACTTCAGTACAATGCACCACACTTCGCAAAACTACACTGCACACTGAATCACTCTACACTACGCTACATTTCACTAAACTACACTGCACTGCAATACACCACAGTACACTAGACTACACTGCACTGCACTGTACTGTACTGTACTGCACTGCACTGCACTTCAGTACACTACACTACACTGCAAATCACTGCACTGCACTACACTGCACTACACAACACATTACACAACACTGCACTACACGACAATACACTACACTAAGCAACACTACACTATGCTATACTATACTTGCAACACTACATTGCACTGCACTACACGACAATACACTACACTATGCTATACAATACTTGCAACACTACATTGCACTGCACTACACTACACTGCGCAACACTTTGGTACGGCACACTACACTACACTACGCTATACCACACCATATCACGCTACAATTCACTACATTACACTACACAACACTACTCTACATTACACTACACTACACTACACTGCACCACTACATTTCACCACACAACACCACACTAAACTACATTTCAGTACACTGCACACTACTACTTTACACGTCTACCTTATACTACACTACACCACACAGCACTAGAGACCCTAGGGTGTTTACACAGCACCACAATACACTTCACCATTTTACACTATACTTCAGTACATCACACCACACCAATCCAAACCACACCACAAAATTTATATTATACATTACTCTTCTCAACTACAAAGCACTACACTACACAACAGTGTACTACATTGCATCACATTAAATTACACTACATTAAACCACATTACACTACATTACACAACACCACAGAACACTCTATTCCACTATACTACATAAGTGTGCTACACTACATAATACTACATTACGCTACATTGCATTAAACCATACTGTATTACACTACACTACTGTACACTACACCACACTTCTTTATACTACACAAAACTACACTACATTAAACCATATTAAACTACACTACACCACACAACACTCCATTACACTACACAACACAATACACTACGCTACACTACATTAAACCACATTACACCACTACACTGTACCACACTACATTATACTACACTGCACTAGGCCTTGCTACGCTACATTACAGTACACTACACTACACTGTACTACATTACAGTACACTGCACTATATTAAGCAACACTGCACAACACTACACTACAGTACACTGCACAACATTAAGCAACACTGCACAACACTACACTACACTACATTAAGCAACACTACATTACACTACACTACGCTGCATTACACCACATTACATTACATTACACTACAGTAAACTAGACCACACCACGCTAGACTACACTACACTGCATTACACTACATTACATTACACTACACCACTATAGTATAATATTACACCACTAATACAGTGCTCTGCACTCCACTCCACTACACTGCACCGCTGTACTTTACTACCATACACACCACAACACTACATTACGCTACACAATACCACTATACAAACCACATCAGACATGGGGTAATCGTAATCTGTACTTGTAATCGATTACATATTTACATGTAATCGTATTCTATTACAATCTCCTTAGCAGCAAAGTAATTGCAGTCGTAATCGAATACATTCGAAATTTAATCGCGATGACTACTTTACCTGTTACACAATAACATCGTCAAGCAGTAAACTATATTAGAAATGTATCTGTACAGTAAGTTATAATTCAACCTACGTTTTATATTCATACAACTGATCTAAATTGTGTGTGTTTTGCTATTAGATATTAAGTTAACATGTCCGCAGCCAGACTTTTCGAAGGGATGGGTGCTATACCGGTCGCGTTCGCTTGGCCAGTTTCTCTTGTGCCTAGCCCCCATGGCCACGCCCACTCACCCGTCGGCCAGTCCCGTTTTGGCGAGAAATTAAATTCAAGGTGCTTTGATTTCACTTGAGTTTTGACGTCATCACCTGAGTAATCCTGTCCACGCGAGGCCCAAAAGCAAGTGAGTGACGTCATCATAAGTCAAGATCAAGAGGGAAATGTTGACTTAACTCAAGGGAGCCCTGGGGCTGCGTTGATCGGATCAAGGACGCTTTGAGTTCCACGTGTTTACAAACAGATCACAGCTGATACTAGACAAGAGGATTTGTGCTTGCTTTTCCGCATACTTTACCATGGCTGAAGCAGCTAATAATGAAAAGTAAGTAAGTAAACTATGGTCCATGGGCTCTGAAGGTATGATAAAGCAGGCACTTGTTAATTATTTCTAATCTACAGTCGGTAACAACCACCGAGTGCTACCATCACAGTCGAGGCAAGGAACAGCTGACAGTTTTCTGTCCATGCGAACATCCTCCGCTCATCAAGTTGTGCCGCTTGATTAGTCAAGTGGGAGTTCTTGATCAATTTCTCGCGAAAACCCGTCTGAGCCAGTCTTTGCCGTGCCACTGTTGGGTAGATATGTCAGGCGCTCTCGCTAATTGAAGCAACAAAACTTTTACTTAACCCCTACTGCAATGATACCTTTTCCAATTAACTAGGAAATGATTTGTAGTAAAGGATGTTGGAAAAAAGTGCCAAGGAACGTCATCGGCCTGAAAAGTCTGTAAAGTAACGAAAGTTCCCTCTATGAAAATAAAAAGGTACACAATCTACAAAGAACTTAATGTTTTGACATTTTTCCTTAAATATGGTATCCACACACACACAAAACCCTTTTCCCTCTATGAGATTTCACTGACTTCATGTGTATAGAATGAGATTTCTCATTTCGAAGAGAAGCCAGTGACAATTCGTTTTCCTACTTCTATATTCAAACCTCTGATATTAAGAAATAAATAGGGAAAATTACAATATGGTTATGATACTGTGGTAACTTACCAGCCATGACAAATAGGTAACTTAATATGTTTAACAATAATAGCGGCACAGCTGCGATGTGTTATTGCCAAGCTCCGAACTTTCTTGGCGGCAAAACTCACCTGCAGTTGCGGGCGGAGGCAGGTTGGTTCTTTTCAAACTGATTTTGATTCAGTTAACAAATTTTAGTGCTTTCTTTGTCATAAAGAAATGAATTCAAAGAAAAAGTAAATAATACGGTATTATTTCGTGGTAAGGCTCATTATTCTGTCAGTAAGAAGAATAATTATCTCAGCCAATCAGCAACGAGTAGAGCTGGAAGAGGGCGGGGCATCAGTAGGGGACGGGGCACCAGAGAAACTGGCCAACGCGACCGGTATAGTTTCTGCTGAATATGGACCTGTGTAGCAGCCGGCTGGTCAAAGGCCAGCTGCATGCATGCTATGGCGGTCTGGGTGTATGCAAATGCGACGTTGAGAAGCAGCACGAAACTTCTGAACAACGGAGGGTGACTCTTTTTGCACTAACATTAACGGTCGTCTATCTCTCTATCTATCTACTGCCAGATGCCTCAATCCCGTACGGGGTGGCCACAAACAAATCGCTTCCACGTTTTTTTTTTTTTTTAACTATTCATGAGAAGCTTCTATATTATTTTCGTCTATCTAACCAATGTAGAATTGAGGACATAATGCAACTTTCCAGTGAGATGTCAATAATACTATCGTTGCCTAATCACCGTCAGGAAGGCACTGATGAAAATAAAACTGATTTGACACTGACTAGAAGTTTACTTAATCCCACGATTGTACATAAAACTCAGTACAGTAGTATTTCACAAGAAGATGAAGAAAAGGAAAATGTAAAGGTGAATAAAACCATCGAAAGATGGAACACCAAGAATGAAATATCCGCTCCGTAAAGTTGGACAAAGGGTAGAACATTTGACTATACTCTGTTACCTTGACTTCTGATCGATTGTTCTCGACTTCGAATAACTTTATCCTTGCCTGATCATCTACCATTTTAGCAAGTTTGGTCCAAATCGGATCAAAACTATGGATCGACCTTGCCCTGTGACCTTGACCTTTGACCCATTCTTTAAATCTTACTTCTTCATTCCTAGCTGACCCCCAGTTTTTCCAACAATGAAATTGTCCTGTGACTCCAACTTATGACTGATGGTTCACGAAATTGAAGCCTTTTACCCTTACCTCAGTCACAACCCTTCCGCTAAGTCTGTTCTAAATCATATAAAATCCGTGAAGGTGATGCTGCCCAGTAACAAAATAAATAAATAAATAAATAAATAAATAAATCAGCCACATGGCTGACTCAACACCTGCAGCTGGTTTGGTTCAATTCATATCCAAACGGCATGGCTATTTTATTCACAAAATGACGCAAATACTGGTCGAAATTTGTCCCTGTCCTGTGACCTTACCTTTGTACTGGATGTTCTAAAATTCAATCCCCTCAACGCTGTCATGCCCTCAACACTTTCATCAAATTGGAACTAAAGTGGACCAAAACTGTTAGGGTGATATTGACCCGTGACCTTGACGTTTGAATTATTATTCTGAAACAATGTGCCAACCCCATGGTTGACCCTTAACATTTCCACCAAATTAGTCTAAAATCGGATCAAGACTGTTTGAATTATACGTGTACTGGTAACACACACACACACACACACACACACACACACACACACACACACACACACACCTAGTTCAACAATACACCCGCCGCTGTAATGCACGCTGTGGTGTGATAAATTTAAATGCGTGTGTCCTGTCTAAAACCTTGATTAACATCTCTGAATGAGTGATACAAGAGTCGCATAGAGTCTGGCGGCAGACAGATAATACAGCACAGTGGTTGTGTACAACAGAAGGGCGTTAGCAGAATAAGCTAAAATGAAGCCTTACTTTACTTCATCCATTTGCTCCTAGTGTCCTCGGAGTAGGATGGAACTAGGCATATTCAAAAGTCAATAATGGGGGAAACATCCAGGCCCAGAGTACGGACCTGTGAGCCTCGCGGCTATGAGCCGATAAGTGGAAGGCAGAACGCTTAGTACCCTTTCAGCAAAATCCCTCGCACAGGAACCCTGGACAATAATGGATTATTAATGGTGTTGGAACGTTAACTACAATATAGATCACCTGTTTGATTCATTACCAAAAAACCGCAAAGTTACTATACCCTCAAAGAAAGTGATTTCTTTCGTCTTAGATTGTTTATACATGAAGTAATGATGACTGCAATAATAATCAAAGGCATGCAGTCGCAATCGAATACATCTGAAGTTTGTGTAATCGTAGTTGCAGTCAAGTAGCTAGTATGTAATCATATGTATAACTGATTACATTACGTGCGTTATCGCCTCATGTGTGTTTACACTGCATCACACCACAATATTACATCACTACACACGCCACACTACATTACGAGTACATTGCACCACACCACACCATATTACTCTACACCACACCATACCACACCATACTATTCTACACCACACCAAACTACACTACATTTCACCACGCTACATTGCATAATCACTATTCGACTACATTACAATACAATATATTTCAGTACACTACACAGCTCTGTTCTAAATACACTGCTCTGTATTAAACTACATTACAGTGCAGTCCAGTCTAGTATAATACAGAACAGTACTCTAATTTATATCATTGTATACCAAGCACTAACCTGATGGAAGCCAAGTGGTATGAGGGAATAGTTTATTACAGTAAGCCACACGACAGGGGGCCCCACAAAAACCCCATACGACACCACCATCACCATGAAGTTTTTGTTGCTGTGGAGAGAGAAAGGACGTCGTTAGGCGTACTCTTTTAACTTTAACTTGGCCTTACAACTGTCATTTCTCTTTGCTATTACCATATTATTGATGTGGACAGAGGAAAGACGTCGTTCGGTGAACTCTTTTCATTTTAGCTTGACCTACAATTGCTATTCTTCCTTCCCATCACCACGAACTTTTTGTTACTCCAGCTAGTGGGAGGACTTCGTTAGGTGCTTTTTTTTTTTTTTTTTTTTTTTTTTTTTTAATTTGGCCTACAACTCCCATTTCTCCTTGCTGAATGCTGACTTGTAATAACAGATCAGCACAAGAATATGATGCTTTTCACGAAGAAGCCTGGGGAAAGATGTAGAGCCATAGCATCTTATCATTCTGCCTTTGACCTACTGTAGGTAAAATAAGCTGCAAAGGACAAAAATCTTGACCAAGTTAAGGTGAAAGAACTTTGCCTGCCTTTTCAGTTTTATAAACTTAACTTCTGGTTAGTTTTATAACATAATTTTATTTCAGCTATGAGAATATCCTTGACATTAAGAGGAATAAACGGTATCTCTCCAGAGCAGCCAGGGTTCGGGGAGCTTGAACGATGAGTAAATGGAAGTATGACCCATTCAGTAGAGCAAAATTTGGTTAATATCTCATTCTGTCATATTCCTTTTGACTCACTGGACCCTACCTCACCCAATCCTCGGGTGGGAAATAGGTCTGATGATGATATTATGTTAGCCCTTTTTGTTGCTACAGGCATACAAGTATTTTAAGTATTCAATGTAATAACACAGTCTTAAGCTGTGAGAATATGTTATGCATAAGCACCATGAACTGTTTAGTAATGTAGACTGGGGGAGGCCGTTGTCATAATAGCCACATACCATTCAACCCCTTTAGCTGCCACGAAACCCTCCAGTAAATTATTCAAACTAAAAACGGACTATTATTTTTTTCTGTGAGAACATCTAAGCTGTAACTTAGCCCTTTTCCTTGTTATGGACAAATGTGTATTTCCGTCTCTCAGATATCAAGTCTAATACCCTGCAATCCTCATTACAAATAAAATGATGTGTGCCAATTAATATCACAACTTTGTTTCGCATGTAAGTGATAGATTTTAAATAGCCAGAGAGACAGTAATGTGCCCATAATAATGCAGAAGTAAAGACATTGAAATGCGGTGCTCAGAAACTCATGTCCGGCCTGATAAATACGAACGCACACATTTACTATCTTTTTTTCACTTTAACCTGGCCTAAAACTGCCACCTCTCCATCTTGAACCCCCTGTTTCCTTGCTCGTTGCTGTCGTGGGGAGGGGGGGGGGTGCCTTCGGAGACTTCGATTGGGACTTGATGTGTAGGGGAGCTATAGCAGGGTACCTTAATGACCTCCAAAGTGTGTGGGAGCCTGATTGCTAAGTGGATGTCGCACTCGCAGCTATACTCTGCTCTCTCCTCTTTCTTTCAGTCCCTGTAGTTGCCTCAAGTAATTTTGCAAGACTCTTTTCTTCTACTATTGTTTCTTCTTTCCTTTTCTCCTATCCTCTCTGTTCTATCTTTGGCATTAAATAGAGTGGAAATTTCCACATTCATCAAAATTCTCATCATTGACCATGAGTAAGTTGCAACAGGAAGTATAAGGGTGTGCCCGTGGGCTATTGGTCTGGCCAATTGTGGGGATCATGGTGGTTCGGCACCACCCCAGTGTGTGGACCTTTTCAGAGGTAGACCTCTGCAGGGGCGGAACTGCTGCTAAGCGACAGCTTTCGAATCCGGGGATGCTGTTGCATGGCGGTAGGACTCTCGGCCAATAGCGGGTGGCCCATCATTGTGCTGGGAGACTTAGATCTCCCACACGGTGTTGCTATCTCTTCTAGGGTAGGGTAGGGAGTGCATACTTGGAGCTTGATCTCTGCTTGGGTCATTGGCTGGGCCTCTAGACTCTGCGTTCCACCCAAATAATCGTCTCTTTTTCACGAGTCACGATGAGCCTTTTCCTTCCTAAGTAAAACTATGGATACGGTTTCAGGTTCTCCCTCCCCCGGTTCTGCCGATTCTTTGACCCCGACAATGACCCCGGCTTCTCTTCCTGGTGCTGCTTCGACTCCTTCCACTGTTCCCCTGCCTGTTTCTTCCTGCTCATCTACACCAACTCCTGTCTCACAGTTCCTTCCATATACTATTCCATCTACCTGTTTTTCATCCATAGTAACCTTTGCACCTTATCTACCTCTGCACCCTCCTCCATTTATCCGCCCTGTTTCTTCAGCTTCCCCGTTCTGTCCTTATACTGCTTCATGACTCCTTACTTCTGCTTTGACCCCTTTTTGGACCCCAGAACTGGTCTCAGTATTTTAATATTACTTCCCAAAAGGATGACCTGTCTCTTCATCTTTCCCAGCTATGGCAGATTAGCTCTGATGTAATGTTCTCTGTAAGACAGAATGGCTCTCGCCTCCTAAAAGTCCAGAATGCTGCACAAGCAGAGAAGGTCAGAACATTAGTGGACTCGTCATGGAATCCAGTCCTTGTTTTTCCAGATGTTCAGTTAAATTCCTCGACTGGTACTGTCTGCCTTCCCTCGTACATCTCTTTTGGGAGTAGACCTATCTCCGAATGTGATGAGGATGTAGAACTCATCCTCTCTGAACAACATCACCAAATCCTATCTGTACAGTGTTATACAATCCCTCTCAAACATTTCAGAACATTCCCAAGATAGTGTTGAAGTTCCGTGACCTTCCTTCCTCTGCTATTATTGGAGACTCATTTCTTTCCGTCAAGGAATACGTTCCTCCTCCTCGTCAGTGCACTTCATCCTGGCGATTTGGACACCCTGCAAAATACTGCCGGGCTACAGCTATTTGCCCCAACTCCTCGCAAGCTGGACACCCAGCGTCCACCTGCATGTTTACTTTCCAGTTCTGCCCAAACTGTGGGGGGCAACATACAGCCACGTACAGGAAATGTCCCACCTACAGTTTTAAAGCAGAAGTGTCTCACATCAGGTGGAAAACGGGACTTACCCTCCGTGAAGCTCGTCATCAGGCACGTCACTTGAGGCACTCCCCTGGCATCTCCTATGCTCGCGTGACAAGATCCACTCCTATATCATAAGTTCCAAGCTCGTCTGGTGTGTCTCAGATTCTGGTCTTCTCTCAATTTTTTTTGTCACTCTTTCCTCTCTTCCTCGTTCCTCTTCTCCCTTCCCTCTCTTGTTTGTTCTGCTCTCTCCACCCCACCACCTCATACTCTATACTCCCGTTCTTCTCCTCCCTCACCTTCTTCTCCCTGAGCTAACAAACTTAAACGTGCTGTTGTATCCTTTCCATCTCATATTCCTGGTCTGTCCCCCCTTTCCTCTACTACGCAGCCTATACAACCCGTTCAGTATTCCCCCTTCCTCAAGACAACAGCACCAGAATGCTATACCACCAGATCACACTCAACCTTTATCCTCTCCTATGGAAGTAGAATCCTTGCAAAGTATCATCGGTTATCTTCACCATACCTCTTCCTTGCCTACCGTCGTCACTGCAGAAATACATTCCCCCCCTTCCTCACTTCCCCATACTCCCATTCCTCCCACCTCTCCCGAACCTTCCCCTCCCATTTCTATCTCTCCAGCACCTCCTCTTCCCTTTCTTCTGTTCTCACTCCTCTATTCAACCACCCGCCTCCACTATGATCTCTACATCCTCCCTATCTTCCCTGATCTCTTCCGTTCTTGATTTACCTATGCCTCCTGGGTACTCTCTCCCTCAATGCCGTAAGCAGTCTCTGCACTCTTCCCATACTTGATTTTCCATAGTCCTGGTACTACTTCAGCGGAATATTAGGGGCTTCCGTACTCATCGTACAAACCTTCGTTTTCTTATATTCTCCCATAATCCTCTTATTATCTCCCTTCAGGATATCTGTCTTCATACTTCCCCGGTTCCTGTTCCCGGCTATACTTTTCTTGGGCCCCCTCCTACCTATGACACTGCCCTCCTTATCCGCAATGATGTCCCCTTTGGACCTCTTCCTATTTCTTCATATATCCCTCATACTTCAGCTCGTGTCTTTCTCCGTCGGTGGATCATTGTTAGTTCTCTTTATTTCTCTCCTGTTCCTCTTGATTTTCGTAACTTTGTCACGTGCCTTCATTCCCTTCCTCCCCCAATTCTTCTTCTTGATGACTTTAATTGCAGACATTCTCTGTGATCACCACGAGGGGACGTTTATAGAAAAATTACTCTCTTCTCAAGATCTTTTTATCCTTAATACTGGCATCCCTACTCACATTGATCTCCATACTCGTTCCCTCTCTTGTTTGGATCTGTCCCTTTGCTCACCTTCAGATTCTCTCCATTTTCAATGGTCGGTATTAGAAGACACTTTTTAGTGATCACTTCCCCATTAAACTCTCTCTTGCCCCTTACTGTCCTCTTCCTCGTCCCCTTCCTTGGCAGTTCCATGCTGCTGACTTGAAGTCATTTTCTTCTTTTACAGTGCCCCCACTTCCTCCATCTTTTTCATCTCCACAAAATAAAATGTCCTTTTTCTTTTTCCAGGTTTTAAGTGCTGCCCTCACTGCCATTCCCCGCGATACGCGATTGTCAACTGCCAAACGTGTTCCTTGGTGGACTCCTGCTTGTTCACGATCTCTCCATGTGAAACTTGCTGCTTGGAAAAGCAGCCTCCTCATATTTCGCCGAGCTTCCGTTGCCTTCCGTCATACCATTCGCCAGGCTAAACGTTCTAGTTGGAGAGATTATGTTTCTTTCATCTCTGAAAATACGCTTACTGCAGCAATCTTGTCGCGACTTTGTACATTATGAGGCAAACATATCCCACCCCAAGCCCTGGTTCTTCATATCAATGGCCATTCTGTAACTGATGCTTCCTTAGTTGCAGATGCCTTAGTTAATTACTTTAGTCTCATTAGAAGTGGGTCTCATCTCTCTGAAGAATTTCGTTTCCTTAAATCTGATTCTGAATCCATACCAATTTCTTTTATGTTGTCAGCTGAGGGAGCTCTTATTGCTCCCTTTTCCCTTTGTGAATTTTCATCTTCACTTGAATCTTGTAAGAATACGAGTGAGGGGCTTGATGGTGTTCATTATGCTAAGACACCTCTCTACACGTGCCACATCCTTTCTCTTGGCCCTTTATTATAAATTCTGGAAGAAAAGTTTCTTTCCTTCTGACTGGCGTATAGCGATCATCCCCATATTTCTTAAACCTAGTAAACCTGGACACCATCCTCAAGATTACCGTCCTATAGCCCTGACTAGGTGTTTATGTAAACTGCTTGAATGGATGGCCAATACTAGGCTCATGTGGCACCCTGAATGCCGTAGTCTTCTTTCCCCGTTACAGTTTGGGTATCGCAAAGCACGCAGCACCTTAGATCCCCTTCTCAGACTCGAAAATTTCATCCGTTCCGCTTTTTCCCTCAGCCAGTCGGTCATTGCTGTCTTTTTTTTATTTAGAAAAGGCCTACGAATTGGCATGGAGGTATCATATTCTTCATTGCCTTCGCTCCCACGGTCCGCATGGTAACATGGGTGTTTTTCTTAATTTTCTTTCCCTCCGGACCTTTCGTGTCCATCTAAGAGACCACCTTTCCCTTACCTTTACCCAGCATGAAGGTGTCTCTTCTCTACCCAGTTCTGTTTCGGCCTCTTTGTATGTTGATGATGATGTTTTCGTTTTTCTACCTCTATGTCCTGTGCAGTAACGTTTACTCGTTTGCGAACCATACCACAACCTACTCTGTACTTATCGCTCTTCCCTACTGATCCTCTACCACATTTCTTGGCCTCACATTTGACTCTCGGTTAAACTGGAATGCACATATCTCTTCCCTTAAGTATTCTACTCTTCATCGTCTTAATTTGCAACAAACGCTGTCTCATCTTTCATGGGGTGCTATCGCATCACACTTGGACTTCACTCTGTCTTTTTTCTTTCCAAACCAGGTTTACTCTTCTGTCTCCACTCACACTCTTTCAAAGCTAGATCCTGTTCATCATGCTGGTCTTCATTTAGCTATTGGTGCTTTTCGGTCGACTCCTGCTACAAGTCTTTGTGCTGAGTTGGGCATTTCCCCCCCTCTCTTATCGTCGTTCTCTTCTTACTGTCAGGTCCTATTCGCGTCTCCTTCAGTTCCCTACGAATAGTTTATTCCGCCCTCCCAGCCTTCTTCAATGCTCTTTTCGCTTGGCCTCCCATCTCCTTCTTCCATTTCACCTTCGGGTCCCCATCCTTCTTCAGTCAATTGATATTACCTTTCCTCCTATTCTTCCACTACGTCCAGTTTCTTGTCCACCCTGGTTTCTGCCTCCTGCTGTGGTCTGCCCTTCTTTTCTCCCTTGTTCTATGTCTTTTCTTCCTTCAGATATCCTTCGTTCCCATTTTCTCTAATCTATGTCCTGTCACTCTGCCACACATATTTTCACTGACGGCTCTAAACTTGGGTTTGCTGTTGTGTTCCCTGACTCCTCCTTTCACAGTATGCGTCCCTCCATTGCCAATATCCTTACTGCAGAGTTGTATGCTATTCTTTTTGCTCTGAAATCTCTTCTGAGGTTCTCTCCTTCCACGTTTGTTATATTTTCCGACTCAGTGAGCTCACTTCCTTACAAACCACGCCTTTTTCTCATCCTCTAATCATCCATATTCGGGAGTGGCTGTCCAGTCTTTCTGTTAAGAAGAAGTCAGTTTGCTTCTTTTGGGTTCCTAGCCATATAGGAATTACAGGTAATGAACAGGCTGACTCGTTGGCGCGCTTTGATGCTTCCTTCTCTGCAGTAGGTCCTCACTCCGCCCCATTCCGGCTTTTGATTGTTTCCCTCTCCTAACCTGCCTCTTCCGTGATCGTTGGCAGTCCTCACGGGACTAACAGGTTCACAACGAACTTCATAGTGTTGAACCCTCTGTTCTTCCCTGGCTCACATGAACCAACCCCTATCGTCGATGGGAGACAATCCTTGCTCGTCTTCGCTTAGGTCATACCTGCCTAACTCATGGTCATTTGATGAGCCATGATCCTCAGCCCACCTGCTTACATTGTAACTGCCCTATGACTATCTGTCATCTTTTCCTTGATTGCCCATCTACATTCCAACAAAGTCTTGCAGTGTTCCCCTTCCTTTCCTCACTCCATCGGTTCCCATAACTTACTGATTTTCTAGGTGACTCCCATTGTTTCTATTTCTAACATTATCACTTTTTTATTACTACACTTCATATCACACATTTAATATAATTATATACCCCTCTCCCTTCTATCTTAGTGCCATATAGCCATAATTTGGCTTGGTGCTAGCTTTTTTTTTTTTTTCATTATTCCTTCCTTCCTTCCACTTCATCTTGATGAGTTTTAACAATAGATCAACACTAGAATATGGTGTTGGTCACAAAGAAGTGCTGTGCAAAGGATGCAGAGCCTTATCAACATCTTTTTTTTCCTGCCAGTGATGTACAAACGCCAAAAGAAGTGATGACCCAATTCCCAGTACCTTTCGCTCAGAAAGTGATATCTGGCAACTGTCATGGCCTAGTTAATAGTTATATTTCCTACGCTGCACACTGGAAGGGGCAGTATTTACATAAACAACAAACAGCAACATACTGTATAAGTGTTGTTACTGTGTATATCTCACATTATGTGAGAGGAAGCACAATATAATAAAGTTGTGATTTACCTGTATGAAAGAATGTGAAGTGCACAGCCTATTGCTCAACGGTTTCAAGGTTAGAGAAATTCTCGTGATGCGTATTTTACATCCTAGATCAGCACTACTGAAAGAAAAATGCCCCATAAAACAAAACTCACAGATAATAGTAATGTTGAAATCATGAGTGCCATTAAATAAGAAAAATAAACAAAAAATATATTGCTATCCACACTTATCTTCATGCCGGATGATATTTACTCGGGAAAACAAAGCCGTGAGCACTGTAAGCAACAAAATACATCATTGACACGAAACAACCTATCAGTGCGAGTAGATTAACCCGCCACGTGCCAGTGCCGTTTTAAAACGGTCTGACATAATTCCATGGCCAGTGCCAGTGCCATTTTAAAACGGTCTAAAATAAAAACATTCACTGTGATCGCATTTTTCAAGATTCGCGGGTAAAAACTGGCAGGCATGTAAGGTAACTGTTCCTCTACCATCCCCCAGCCTGTCAAGGCCATACACTCACTTACTCCCCCCCCTCACACTCGCACTGCCTCACTGTCTGTGTCCCTCACCTGGTGCTGTACATAGTGAAGAGATTTTGTAAATATCTTCATGTAAGTGTAAGTTGTAAATATTTTCTAGTAAGTGTAAGGACTATATAGTGAAATCAAGTTGTAAATACCTTCTTGTAAGTGCCAGGACTGTGCGTAATGAAGTCAGGTTGTACCTATCTTCAAGTAAGTGTAAGATAATGCATTCACAGTGAGAAAGACATGCATATTGTGATAGATGCTGAAGTAATAAGTGATCAGAAAAGTGTACTGAACATTGCTATACCTTCCCAGCATAAATACCTGAGTATATCTTACATAGAAAACAGCTTTCTCTCACATACGTGGTGAGTGTGAGAGAGCGGTTATACTTGTACACAAGTATGCAGGACTCAATAAAACTCATTTCCGAGCCTCGGTGAGCATTTTAATGGCAGAATTCGTTGTTTCCACATCAAAATCTATCATTTTAGCCCCCCTCCCCAAAAAGGTAGAAAAATGGCCGGCACTGGGGTGACCCATAGGACTAAAAATAACTGGCACGTTGCAGATTAGTTAGCAAATACCTGTATTCCAGTAAGACAAATATCCAGGCAGCTTAACATCAAGAAGAGGGCAGTTAGCGAATGGACAAAAGATATAGAGGCAGAATATAAAAAGCTGTCAAGTGAAGCCCGTTGTTGCACAACAGCAAAACACATATATTGCTATGCCCAAGAACAACACTAACCACCTGGGTTGTTATCAAGAAACAAATAAATCTGCCGGTATTCAGTAAGTGAAACCAGTGCAATTACTGGAGGAAAACTGGTCATTCTTAATCAAAAGATGAAATTCCAGCATGTAACATGTGGGAGTTTCATGAAAGAACTAAACAGGGAAAGGGTGACTGTCAAAAGCAAAAGTGCAACAATGAAGAGAACTAAAGACGAAAAGGATTGTAGTTAAAAACACACACACATACGCACACACACACACACACACACACACACACACACACAAATTGGGGGGGGGAGGGGAACCGTGACAAAAGCCGAAACAAATCCACTCCCATCCATGGCATGATAAGGACTATCGTAAGGCCTGGTGTGCAGTGTTGCCAAAGGAAAATATATAGAAATCTGCTAGATTGGTCTCACAAGTGGTAAAAATCCTCCAGAACAAGGGAAACTAAGGGGAAAAAATGCTAGGCAGGACTTAAAAAAACACCAGATAATTGTAAAAAAATTAAAATTATAGAAGCTAGATTGCTTTTAAAACCTCCAGATTTAGCGGTAAAATCGCTACATTGGTAACACTCCTGGTGTGAGTCGTGACGACGAATAGACACGTGCCAGATGTCACTTTTTATTTCATTATTGATTGATCTAAAAAAAAAATGCTAAGCATAACTAGTGTTTTCGCAAGATTAGTTTTTATTCATTTTTTAACAAGATAAATAATATTTCCAGGCAGGCAAAGATTGTTTCCATCTCCTAACTCCCAATCAAGTGAACGCTGCCAGACCCAGGGAGTTTTGTCTGAAACTTAACCCGCCCCGTCCCGTCGACGTATGGGTACGTTGCAACGATTTGCATTTGCCAGTCCCGGGGACATACCAGTACGTCGTGCAATTGCAATGTGCATAATTTCGACAATTTTCAAATTTTGCACTTGATTTGCGGTACGTACCCTCGCCTGACCTTCCCCTACCTGCCACCAGGCGGGGACACTCGGCGACCCCGCGCGACCCGCGCTAGCCCACCACTCGTCCACTCACCTGGTAGCCACGGTCCTGCTCAGACATGGCTAAGAGGGGTCTCTCAGACAGCGAGATTCAAGTCACCCTGGACACCTTTACCAGCAACAGTGATTCCTCACTGGACGACGAGGAGATGGACAAAGAATATGTGCAGCCAGAGGAGGAAGAAACCACCAGCAGTGACGAGGAAGTTCCGTCACCCAGGAAGCGGCAGTACGTGACTTACCATGCTGCTAGAGAGGGGCAGGAGGCTAAGAAGGCACGTGGTATATCCTATCCCTATCCCCAGCGTGATTTGGAAGCAGAATTCGAGGACGAGGACGAGGACGGAGCCGTGGGACGTGCTGCCACATGGTATGGACGGGAGGTGATTACACATCGTGGCCCAGAGCGCACACCACATCGTATGAGCAGGTATGGGCCTAGCATTCTGTTTGGGGAGCTAGGAAGTCAAGTGGAGGGAGTGGGGATTGAAAGGGAAAGTCCAGGGATTAGGGAAAGTGAGAGTGACGTGAGTGAGTCATTGCTCTTCCTACGTAGTGTGAGGCGGCATAGTGGATCACGTGGGCCAGTGCGGGTGCGTTCCTTATCACGTGGGGTTGTGAGGGAGGGGGAAGGTGGGGAGGAACCACTCCAAAGCACGTCTTATGCTCCCCAATATCCCCTAACACGTGGTCGAGCTAGATTGCGTGAGAGAGCACGTGGTGTGGTAATGGAGGGGGAAGGTGGGGAGGAACCACTCCCCAGCACGTCTTCTGCTCCCCAATATTCTCCTATTTCATCCCCACAGCCCCCTAATGTTCCTCAAGGCCGTGAGGGAAAGGGAAAGGGTAAAGGCAGAGGGAAGAGGAGTGACAGTGGGGAAGCCCTCCGTACTCCTTCTCCCCCACCTCCCCAACCAGGACCTCCTCCCCACCCAGACGAAGGCGGTGATGGGGCTGATGGGGACGAGGGATTTGTGTCGTGGGATTGGGAGGATGGGAGTGATTTTTCTCCCCTCATTCAACCCTTCACTGAGCAAGGGCGATCTGGCTGCATTGCACCAGGAATTCACAGTAATTCCACCAGGTTGGATTTTTTCCACCTGTTTTTCAGTGAAGCATTTGTTGAGCAGATTGTACGCCAAACAAACCTGTTTGCAAGCGCCCAGCGCCTAGAGAGTGAAAGATTGGGAACAAGGAGTAGGCATTCTATGATCTATGATTACCCTGTCTCCCTTCCAGAAATGTTCTTATTTTTTGCCCTGGTCCTTTTGATGGGTATTATAAGAAAGAATAGAATTCCTGCTTACTGGACTAGGGACCCTGTTATGTTTACCCCCATATTTGGTCAAGTGATGAGCCGTAATCGGTTTCAACAAATTCTAAGTCGCCTCCATTTTTATGATGCTCATGACCCTGCAAATGCAAACAACACTGACAAAATGAGACGAATTCGGTTGGTCTTTGATCACCTCAGGCAAACCTTTCGTTCCTCATTCTATCCCTATAGAGATCTCGTCATAGACGAGAGTCTCGTGTTCTGGAGAGGCAATATTTCATTCAGACAGTATATACCCAGCAAAAGGCACCGTTTTGGGTTCAAGATCTTTGTTATGTGTGACTGTAGGACTGGATACGTGCAAGACATAGTCTTGTACACCGGTGCACAGACAGACATAATAGAAGATCGAAGTATTGGACTGTTGGGAGCAGTGGTAAAGACGATGATACAAGACTACCTTCATCGCGGTCACGTTCTCTACCTCGACAATTGGTACACTAGCCCTCTTCTCGCTCGTTATCTTCACACACATGAAACGGGAGTCTGTGGAACCGTAAAGGTGAACCGGCGTCACATGGCCAAGGTAGGGTGGAAACTTGCAAGGAGTGAGGTTGTCTTCTTCAAAGCCAACAACATCCTTGCCACAATGTGGAACCACAACAGAGAAGTAAGCCTCTTGTCCACGGTTCACCGTCCCTTGATGCACCGTATTGATTCTGTAGATTACCGTAGCGAGAGCAGGCGTCGTGTTTGGAAACCTGAGTGTGTTATGGATTACAATATAAACATGCGCCTCGTGGACCAGTCAGACTCCATGATATCGACGGTAGAGTGTGCCAGGACAACGATGAAGTGGTATAAAAAACTGTTCTTTCACTTACTAGATATCACTGCTCTGAATTGCCACCACCTTCACGCCATGACCACAGGAGTTCAGGAAACATTTGAAGGGTTTGTGAGGGAGCTCACAAGAGAAATCTTTGCAAAGTATGCTGTTGAAAGGCCCCAACATCGCACCCGCACTGCCCCTATTGCCCAAACTCCCCAGAGAATATCCGGCCGCCATTTCCCCACTCCTATCCCTCCCCAGCCAAACAGACCTAGGCCCCAACGCAGGTGTCACGTGTGCAGTAATTCCCAGGTGAGACTCACGACACAGAGGAAGGACACCCGCTATGAGTGCGTGCAGTGTGACGTGGGTCTCTGTATTCACCCATGTTTTAGTGAATATCACACGTTGATGCAATTTTAGCATGGTGTGAATGCGAGAGAGGGGGGGGTGAGTTGGGAGCAGGGCAGTGAAATGGCGGGGGACAGGGCGACTTGGAGGCGATTTGTTTGTGGCCACCCCAAACGGGATTGAGGCGTCTGGCAATAGATAGATAGATAGATAGAATGCGAAAAGACGCTGAAATTATGAGGTAAATGCGACAGACAGACGCTCAGTGAAATTATCAGTCATGTTGATCTCCAAATATTAGTATAAAGTGCATACGGGTAGAACATAAGTGAAAACATTGTGTGTAAGTATATAAATCTGCCCTGAGTTGAAACTTACATAGAGAGGGTTGTATGATGCGATATTCTGTCGCTCAGTGCAATAAATACGGCCCGTAATTATATAATTATTATTATGGGACATTCTTACGGGTATAATATAAGTTCAAATTATTGTATGTGATGATATATATTCTCAGTCAAATATTCATAGCGTGTGTATAAAGATAAGATTTCCTGACGCTCAGTTGAATGAATAAGGCACGTATTAGTCAAAATAAAAGTCAGCAAGTGATAAAGTGAATAATTAGTATATAAGTGTGTGTGTGAATTAGTATATAAGTGTTTGAGTATTATGTTTGTCGAAACATTCCTTGCGAGGGTATTTTCAGGCGATATTCTCACGCTCACTTGAATAAATAATGGCAGTAAGTATGTACAGTGCATTATAGGGATGTAAATGTGTGTAATGTAAGTGGGAAATTATAATTGGAGTGAATAAATAAAGTAGATGATGAAACACTAGTGTTCGAGATCGTGGTTGCTACGTGAATATGCGCTAGCATATCGCTAAATGCCCTCGTAATGAATGAAAATAATTGAAAACCTTTATAGTGGTGGAGGAAAGGTTCTATGTAAAGGGGAAAATATTTGGAAAGTGATAAAACAATTTGGTATGTTGAAATACGAGTCATAGCGAGTGCGCTTACTAAGCTGATGTGCGCTATACTTATGCTGCATGTCATCATAATGAATGAAAACATCTGAAAACACTTACAAACAGTTGTAATTGGTAAAATGTCATTGAAACAGAAGTATACAAGTAGAAAAAATGATAGGTTGACTCATACCAGAAACTTAGCATATAGCATGTTACGACTCGGACCAAACTCGCTATGCTCGCGCGATGGTACAATGCTTATTTTTCATATATATGTGTCTGAAATCCATTATATTGTTACTGTTATTGTTTATTAGTTCAAATTCAATAAATATAGAGGTGTTGTGTGTTGTTTCTCCCATTATTCCTTACCATAGAAAACGTAAATGCATATCCAGCCCATTACAGAACACCATACCTGAGGGGGGGAACCGCACCTGTACGGACCACTTATAGACCGCGGGAACCACTCTCTTTGTGATTTTCCTTCGTTTCTCGACCTAAGCGGAAGTTTTAGCAAAAAAAAATTTTTTCCAAAAAAGCTCGGGACTGGGGGATGTCATAGGTGCGGAAAACCTCGGGACGTGATGGGTTAAAGAAACCGAATTATCACTTACTTGGGTGATCGTACATGGGATAAGAGGCATAACAACTAAAATCTTGATCAAGATAAAATGAAAGTCCTGTAGTTCTCCAATATTTTCTCTGTCACATTATGGACTGTCTATCGTGTTGTGCTAGATGTTTTAGGCCGGCTTCCCGTCCTAGCAACACCTAGAGTATGGCTGGGTTCCCTTTCTAGACCGGAGTCAAGACACAGCGTAAGAGGAACAGGGCATAAAAACACAGGGCAACAACCTTACATGTATATTACCAAATTGTATTATTACTACAGGACAGCTAGATGTTCCATAAGATTCTATACAAAGGCATAGCTCAGACTGGCAGAAATATTGTATGTATAACACAGCATACTGGCTGTCTCGAGAATAAGCAGACACTTCACTTACGTGAATCTGGGAGTACACTTAATTATTGGGCTGCCTATACTTTGTAATGATTATACACATGTCCCGTGTTTGCTGAGTGGAGCAGGAGAGCGGCATATTATTACTGTCTCAGCTTACACTGCGTGGAGTTGGAATAGTTCACCTCTGTCACTATGCTCCAATTGTCACTTTCACTTTCACCTCACGGGCATGGAAGTCACAGTCACGGCAGGGGTGCAGGGCAAGGGAGTGACTGCTCGGCGGCTCACAGGTGTCAGCTCAGGGTCGGCTGAGTCCTCTCAGATACCTTCTCATCTAGGGGGCACGGTACTACTCTTAGGGGCGTCGTCCTCCGGAGTGGGCTTCGATTGGGTGTGGTGAAGTCCCCCACACTAGAGGGGCTGGGTATTGGGGTTCGGCCCTCGGGACTGAGGCCGAAAAGCTCTTGTAGGCACTCTTGCAGACACCTGGTGTGGAAAGGGCATCACTCTTTGTCAGGACTGGAGAGGTCACACCCTGGGGTACTGGGGGTGGCGTGGAGAGCCTGTTTGCTGCGGTCCCGCTCCTGCTGCTTTGCTGTCAGGGTAGGGCTGTGGTGTTGCTGACAGTTGTTGGTTGCCCACTGGTGCTGGCTGGATTGAGTGCACCCCCAGGATCAATACAGGTCCTCTCCAGCAGTCCAAGAATGTGAGGCTCTCCTCCTGAAGGCTGCCTTGGGCTAGGGAAATAGGGGTGGGGCCTGCCTTACCACCGATAGGGTGGCTCAAGCAGGGTTCTCCCTCTGGTCATGGAATCACAGGGGGCGAGGGACTTTTGGGGCGTCCCTCCCTGGTGTGGCTACCGGCCTTTGCCGAGGTCCCGTTGGTATGGCAACCGGCTGTTACCGGGGCCCGACTCCCTGACGGGGACTGCAAACAAAGGGTGACTGCCTGCGTGGCTACAGGCTGTCGCCGATGTCCTGTATGAGGGGCGACATGTAGGCGACAGGCGGCTATGGGCCGTCCCCTGTCTACTGGCGAAGCTACGGGCTGTCGCCGCTGCCATGCCCCTGGAGGCAACTGCAAATGGAGAGAGGGCATGCCTTTTTCTCCCCATGTGCAGCAATCAGCCATCACGGGTTCTGCAGGGGGGGGTTGGACAGCACTACGAGTGGCTATAGGCTGACTCTTAGATGCTCAGCTACCAGCTGTCGCAATTGGACAGCTGCAATCCGCTGCTGACGCAGGGCTACCGGCCGTTGCTAAGGCACGGCTACAGGCCACTGCTTGCATATGGCTACGGGCCATTGCTTGAGCACGGCTATGGGCCACTGCTTGTACACGACTATAGGCCATTGCTTGTACACAGCTATGGGCCGCTGCTTGTGCATGGCTACAGACCATTGCTGGGGTGCTGTCTGGAGCTAGTTTATTAGCTCCACCCCGATCCTGGCGAGGGTTGGATTGGTTGGAGGGTAATGCACCCGGACTGAGGTGTTTGCGCTGGGTGCACTCCGTGGAAAAGGGGCGCGCGGCCGTATGGGACATATGCCCATATCGCACGGACGTTGCACGCTCCCTACCTATCCCTCCGTTGTCGCCTCCTGGGGGTGTCGTGATGCCCTCTGTTTTCACGGCTGCTATTTCATAATTATCGAGTATTCTTTCACTTTAATCGTTTCTGGAAGAGCTGTAGGGATGTAACTTCTCAACATTTATTAGTAATTTGAGTTCAGTCAATACTGTTGGCAGTAACGCAGTTTCTACCTTTTATGTGAACCATTACAAAATTAGAGTGAGTGAGCTGGGATTTAGATGGAGGAGTACTGGGTCGCTGACACAGTTAGTGAGTGACACTCTCCAGTTTCCAACTAAATCTATTTGCATATTTCTAGTTGTCTATTTAATATTTACCATTTACATATGCAGTAAATATAACAAATTAGAGGCAGCTGACATTTCTGAATTTTGGTATGTGTAAATTTATTATGGTATTTTTGTTAAAAATGCGGATTTAATATTAAATATATAAATGAATAAATAAATAAAAATAAAGAGGTGACAAACGAAGACTTAGCATACCATGTTATTTTGCTTCCCTTTGAGAATATCCCAGGAAGAAGGCTTATATTAATCCTACTGGCTGCATCAGAATAATTAAGGTAGTTCGAAGTTTTGTTAAGTCTCAGTCTCTCCTTAACACACGACCACGATAGCTTATGCTACTTTCTGATCCTCGGGTATATTGATGATTAAACATGGACATGGCGAATGTGAGAGAGAGCATAATGTAGTAAGAGGAAAAGAGTGCTAGACAGAGACTGCATTCAACGGAGCAAATAACACGACATCCAATGCTACTTCAAGGTCCTCAGTTATACTCGTATTAGTAACTCGACAGAGACAGGAGACAGGAGTTGGTGTTTAAAAAGATAGCGCCTTGGGAGCCACCCAGCTTTACAGTGGATGTCTCATGGCTCCCAGCACTAAAGGCCAAGGCGCCGGAGGCGGAGGTCCACCACTTGCATCGTAACATCATCATTCGTCACTTGGGGTTCCATCAATTGTACACCGACGGCTCCGAGTCAAGTGAATGTGTGGTCGACTGAATGTGCACTTAGGTATCGGTTGCCGACTCATACATCTGTGTTTACATTCGAACTTTTTGCTATTGACAAAGCCATAGACTATGCTCTCAATTCTAGGCATGACTCATTTGACATATTTTCAGATTCAAAATCAGCCCTTCAGGCAATTGCATCTTGTACTACGGACTCTCAGGAGATCCAGGGCCGCATCGTTAATAAGCTGCATTCATGCAACAAGTCATTCACGCTGATCTGGGTGCCTGGTCATTGTCGTATCTACGGCAATGTGCAGGCTGACTTACTTGCAAAGTCGGCTGTAAAGCTCGAGGAGACTTGGGACGTTCCTCGTGATCTACGGTGGAGTCTGTCTCTCGGAAAGAAATCAATAAATCTGTGGCAAAGTCAGTAGACCAGACTAAATATTCCGACCTGTAAGCCGTACCTGGGCTACTGGGACACCGCCAACCGCCCCAGTCGCCTGGAAGAAAAAGTGTTGGCACGGTTACGGCTCAATGCCACCATTTTAACACATATGAAACCTTATATGGAAAGACGCGCTTCCCACCGCACTGTGACATCTGTGATGCGGTGTTATCTATCAGTCATATCATCCTGCGCTGTCGGCGATTTATTCGTGAACGTGCTTCACTTATAAATTACTGCGGCGCAGCAGACGTCCCCTTCACCTTTCCATCATCCTGGGTGATGGGGACGATGTTATGACTGATAAACTGATGGCTTTCTTGAGAGAGACCAGACTGATCAGAGTGATGTGACTTTTTTACTGTGTGGTTATGGTTTTTATCAACGGTAAATATGTATATATTGTAATATTAATTAGGGTTGACAGTTGACATATTTTAAATAGTTCCTCCTCCCACTGACCTATTTCTAATATAGATGTCCCCTACATTAAGCCAAGTTCCTCGCCTGACAGTCACCAGCTGATGAGTGTAAGTGTGCAATATAGGAAGGTATTGGGCACTTGCAGTCAATGGTGGTCTGCTGGGCGAGGTTCTTCACTTTTTGTATAAATTATGTAAATACATTATACCATCTTGCTTAAGTTATTCTAATTAGGGCCGACAGCTGACGTATATGGAAATGTTCCTGACTCGTCTGGTTCCCTTTCATATTTTGATGTCCCCTGTATTAGGTTGTGCCTCGACTGACAGGCACCAGGTGATGAGTGCAGGTATGTCATGTAGAAAGCCATTACATATCTGCAGTCGATGGTGTTCTTTTGGTCGAGACTTTTTTACCATTAGTGTAGGTCTAGTTATATGTCTCTTAGGACTTAGTATAGAGTAGCGATTTGTCTGTCAGGTGATTAGTTTTAGGGTCTTTATATTAGGCATTTTTGTTTATAAGTAATATAAGATTTAAAATATAAAAATTTACCCAAAAAATAATAAAAATAAAAATACAAAAAATAATAAAATAAAAATTATTATATATATATATATATTATGTACGTGTGCATGAAAGTGTGTATGTTCATATGCATGGATGTGTGTATGTAGGTATGTATGTATATATATATATATGTTCGTATATATATGTCAATGTATATACATATATATACTTTTCCCTTAATGACCAGGGGCTCCGGCCTCAATGGTCGATAGGCAAAAAAAAATTTTGTGGTGAGGAGACAGGACGTGTGTGCTGGGCAAATCCCAGGTCCTGTACTCCCCACTTACTATTTTTTAATCAGTCCATACACCACTGACCGGGCTAATGTATGGCCTGGCCTGCACTATATGTGCAGGGAATCTTTCAACAACAACAACAAGAGAAATGTCAGACGGACAGCCTGTAATGCTGCAGGAGAGTAAGAGTGTTAGAGAGAGACTGCTTTCAAGAGAGCAAATAAGACGACAGCTAATGTTACTCCCGGGTTTTCAGTTATACTGGTGATTCAACAAGGACAGGGGAAATGTGAGACAGAGTGTAATGCAGTAAGAGAGTAAAGGTACTAGAGAGAGAGACTATTCAAGGGAGCAAATAGCATGTAGCTTTGTACATCGTAATCATGAATAACGACGAAAACGCAAAGGACTTAACTTCGCTATCACTAGACTGATTTAAACACATACATTATAGTATCAACACTTCTTCCAGCGGTTTATCCGGCACTATATTCTCTCTTCTTTTGTTCTTAAAACCGATCTTGGGTTCTCCCAAGTATGAACTGGATATGCTAACTACAGCTTCACTGGCTCTACCCATAATTTATCTATATTAAAGAGCTATTTTCTCGACTGTGGATACACCTGGATTATTTATTTAAAACCAGATGATTATGTTTAGCTAAGGTAATGTCCTAGATGGGAGTTGATGTACTGAAGGGATTATACCCTTTTTAGACTCTAGTTTGGCCTAAAATTTTCATCTCTGTCTTGAAAGCTGTGTTGTAACAATGGATTTATACCAGAATATGATGCTAGTCATGAAAGAGTGCCATTAACCTGGGATGCGCGCCCCCCTAAGGAGTGTGAATAAATTCCAGGGGGGACTCAATCCCGGGGGAAAAAGTAGGAATTTATTTATTTATATTTGTAATTCTCTTAACAAGTGCGTAGTCAATATCAAGATGATTATGAAAGAAATGTAAAAGATGCTTGGACGGTTTTATGAACTACGAAAAGTAGCAATATTTCTAGATTCCCAGCAGAAGGCAGATCTCCATGACAAGTTCCAGTCTGAAGGCTTTCTGCTATCTCTAGCTTACCTTGTGGTCAGCTTCGATGCGCTGAATGCAATCAACCTTAAACTATAAGGGAAAAACATCACCATCATCATGCACCACGACACCATTCGAGCCTTCATGGCCATAATCGACCTCTGGAAATGTCGAATTCAGGATGGAAATACAGCCAGTTTTAGTAACTTTGATTCTGCTCTCATTCACAGTTACCTTGATTCTAAGTTTTGAAAAAATAATCACTTATCTGACTGACTTGAAAGCAGAATTAATCAGATATTTCCCAGATATATTGTAGATGAGAAGCGTGAAGCCTGGAAATTCACCAGGAACCCGTTTCAATGTGAGGCACTTGATGTTTGGGATGAAGTGCAAGAGGAGTTTCTTAAGTAAAAGTTCAACTCCTCAGCTGAGGAAGACTTCAAAGAACTGGATCTTGAGACATTCTGGGTCAAGTACCTTCCTGTTTACGTTCTGATCTCAGATCAAACTCTTCGGATTCTGACAATGTTTGGATCCACGTATCTTTGTGAAGCTGCATTTTCCATGCTCGTTGCTGTCAAGACCAAGTACAGATGCCGGCTGAACGTTGAAGAGGACTTACGTTGTACACCTTCTGGCATTCGAACATGCATCCAAGATCTGGTAGCTAAGAAGCAGTGCTAGGTATATCTTGTCACGAATCAAATTCGCGACATTTCCCTTTTGTGAGAAGCCACGAACTATTAGTGGAAAACTCACTGTTTATCGTTCAGTTAACCGCTCATTCGGACGGAAGCTTTGTCAAATCAATTTTTCATTGTCATACGTGATCGTCTCTGTGTGAGACATTAGCGCTTCCGCTGAGTGATTTGTTTGGGCGCGTTTCGCTCACTTGACCATTAGAAAAATGCGGCCTACTGCTCCCCCTTTTTTCCCACGACTTATTCAGTCCAGTTGTTGCTTTGACGGAGAGAGGTCCTGTGCTCCAGAAGTGTGAGAGGAGAGGTCAGCTAGCACCCAAGCTCCACAAGATCACAGTCTCCAGTGCTCCCACCTTGGTGATACAAAGCATTCATCGACTAGTATTTCCTTCTTGTATTTTTCTAGTCTTAAGAGTTTAATTAAGGTGTTTTTCCTAGGCGTAAGTATTTAGCTTTTGTGTGAGTGAGTGAGTGCGATCTCATTAATTTGATTTTGAATTGTAACGTTAAATTTATTTTGTAATCAATAAATTTAGCAGTTCTTTTTCTTGAGCTTAATGTAAAGTAAACTCTTGTTTCATTTCTCCATAATTAAGCTTATTTTCCATATAGCTCCTAGCTTGCATAAACGTTTTGCTATTCATAACTGGTACTTAGACCAGTCTTGCTGTATTAACTTAAAATCCGTTGTGCCACCTAGGAGTTAAGCATCAGCAAGAACCTGATATTATTATTTGTATTAGTTATTTTTTGTCAGGGGTGAAGTAACTTTCTCCAGAGGCTAACAGTACTAATTCAGCATTTGTGAGTAATTAGTCTCTGCTGTGTACTGTCGAGAAAGTTTATAAATTCTCGTTCTGAGAGAATCGTGTGAAGCAGGCCAGCGTAAAGTAATCGTTGTTTGATTTAGGAAGACAATCATTGTCCCTGCTCTTCAATATTATTGAATATTATTATCAATTAAATAATATTTAGCATTTATTATTTTAAAAACCCAGTGATATTTTAAAAACCCCGTGACAATTGGCGACCTCGCCAGGATATTAACTCCTAGCTCTAAAGCTATTCACGAGATAGTGCTCACTCGTTCATATTTAGGTATTTATCATTAAAGTTTATAGGCACAAGTTTACTGGTGTTTACCGTGAATTTAGCAAGTGAATTTTGCTTGATTAATCCATAGAGTATTTAACTTATTTAGTACTTTATTTTTGGTAACGCCAGACGATTTTATTCGCTCCTGGGTAGCCCCGTACCCATTGTGTTAACTATTGAGTTCTCAGTTATTTGCATTTTTTGCTTTAATCTTTGCCAGTTAACTAGATAAGGCTAGTCACCACTAGCTTGTGTCTGTATTCTTTACTTGTGTTTATTAGTATTCGTTTGCGAAGCAGTCAGTGCTCAATTTCGGTTTGCTTAATAAATTAGCGCCATGGCTACCGCTGTATTTTTACAGGAAGCCAAAGAAATGGGTCTTACAGACCCAACCGAAATTAAAGAGTATATACTCTCATGGCATAATCAGGAGCAGCGTGAGAAAGAGCGCGAATACGAGCGCGAACAACATGAACATGAGCGAGAACAGCGCGAATACGAGCGCGAACAACATGAACGTGAGCGAGAACAGCGCGAATACGAGCGCGAACAACATGAACGTGAGCGAGAACAGCGCGAACACGAGCTAGTACAAGAGCGAGAAAAGCGCGAATACGAGCGTGAACAACGCGAGAGAGAACGAGAACACGAACGTGCCGAGCGAGAAGCACGTGAAAAACATGAATATGAAATGCTGAAGCTCAAGTGAGATTCCTTGGCTTCAGACACATCTGGTGCAGATGGTCCAAGCTCCACGAGCGTTCTCCCTGCACATGTCCTGGCGACCCCACACATCAAGCTTCCTTCATACAAGGAAAGCGAGCGAATCGAGCCGTACATAGCTCGTTTTGAGGACATGGCAGACATGTATCAACTGGATGAGGCAGCTAAGCGGCTTCAGTTTCTTAGCCTATTTGAGGGCCCTGCCCTCGATATTCTCCACAGAATTCGTGGAGACAATCTCACATATGAGATGATGAAAGCTGCACTCATTAAGGCGTATGGTCTCACAGTAGACGACGCCAAAGTTCAGTTCATGCGAGCTCATCTCCAAGACAAGGAGACAGCTGTTCAGTTCCTTGATCGTCTCACAGCTTACTTAAATGAGTGGATGGAGAAAGATGAAACTCCTTCCACGCGTGAGGGGATAACTGACCTTATGCTGCGTACACAGCTAGAGAGGTCGTGGCCTGCTGAGTTCATAGCACAGCTTAAGATCTGCCAGGTGAAAGATGCCAGCCAAATGGCAGAAAAGGCTGACGCATTCTTTACAGCATACGGGTATCAAACTCGTAAGCAAAACACCTGGAACAGAAAACCTGATAAATCTGGGAAATCGTCTCAGACTGAATCCCAGCACCAAGGCCGTTCTCAGAGTAATGGCCAAGGTCCAAAACCGCAGTGGAAGGACCAGGGGCAAAACACTCAGAAACCTGAGTGGAAGCGGTACAAGTACCCTAACCAGCAGCAGTATCAGCCACGCAACCGACCGTCGGGACAAACTTTTTCACCACCAGCTCAAAAGAGGCAGGAAGCGAACGCAGCCTTCATTCCTCAGCAGCAGCTCGGTGGTCACGTCCCTACCAGTATGGGTACTTCCCCACAGTTCGCTAGTCCCACAGTGACAGTGAACCCCCCTCCACAGATGGCCAATGTTTCATCTTCTCAAGTATATAATTCACAAGGCACAATGTTTGCCACATCAATTCAGCAGCCTCATGAGTGGCTAGCTGCTTCCTCCACAGGCCCTCCTACAGGTGACAGTACCTTCCTTGTTCAGCCAGGGTTTGTGGGAGGCATTCCTGGGAAGGTCCTGAGAGATAATGGTTCCTCAGGTTGCTCTGTTAAGCAGAGTTTAGTTCGGCCTGAGCAGTATACAGGTCGACAGATCCATGCAAACCTTATTGATGGATCAGTGAGATTGTTCCCTGAGGCATGTATCCAGGTGGCATCTCCATTTTATACTGGTATGACACTCGCAGTTGTCATGCCAGAACCTTTATTTGAACTCATCATTGGCAATATTACCGGTGTCAAGGATAATTGCACCGAACATGACGCTACTCAGACTTCGGCTGCTGCGGTAACACGAACCATGGCTGAGGCTCCAGACTGTGTCACCCCAGTGATCACTGAATCGCCGCAAGATCTGATGTGTAGTCAACTTGTTGTACAAGAACAACATTTTGACCCGACACTTGCTGCCGTGCGGAACAAACAAAAGGGTTGAGTGATTAAGTATTCACGGGGAGGTCGAGCCAAGTTCTTTCGCAAACAAGGATGGCTCTACCGTGAGTCACGAACACCCGAGGGCGAGGTTCGACTGCAGTTTGTCGTCCCCGCCAAGTACCGCCAAGCAGTGTTAGAATGGGGTTATTGTTCAGCCTCAGGAGGTCACATGGGCAAAAGGAAGACCCAGGGCCGTATCCGAGCTGACTTTTTCTGGCCAGGGATGGGACAGGACATAGATAGTTTTGTCCGTTCCTGCAGTGTGTGTCAAAGTAACACCACTAATCAGGGATATGTCCTTCCTGTGCCGTTCATAACCACACCTGTAATCTCTGAGTCAGTTGGGAGACAGGGTAGTGGTGAAGTGGGTGCAGACCTGACGTCTCGCCCATTGGCCCCATAGGACACATTATGTCCAGGGCCTGTACATACATATTATGTACCGTAAGTTAAAGGGGAAGTTGAGAGGCGACTTGAGGCTATGGAAGACCCAAGTTTGCACAAGGATTCTCAGCTCCCCAATACTAATATAAGCACTGTAGGTTAAGGGGGAAGTTCGAGAGAGAACTCCGCAGAGGCGACTCGAGGCTATGGAAGACCCGAGTTTGCACAAGGATTCTCAGCTCCCCGATATTAATATAGGTACTGTAGGTTAAGGGGGAAGTTCGAGAGAGAACTCCACAGAGGCGACTTGAGGCTATGGAAGACCCAAGTTTGCACAAGGATTCTCAGCTCCCCGATACTAATATAAGTACTGTAGGTTAAGGGGGAAGTTCGAGAGAGAACTCCACAGAGGCGACTTGAGGCTATGGAAGACCCAAGTTTGCACAAGGATTCTCAGCTCCCCGATACTAATATAAGTACTGTAGGTTAAGGGGGAAGTTCGAGAGAGAACTCCGCAGAGGCGACTTGAGGCTATGGAAGACCCGAGTTTGCACAAGGATTCTCAGCTCCCCGATATTAATATAGGTACTGTAGGTTAAGGGGGAAGTGAGAACTCCGCAGAGGCGACTTGAGGCTATGGAAGACCCGAGTTTGCACAAGGATTCTCAGCTCCCCGATATTAATATAGGTACTGTAGGTTAAGGGGGAAGTGAGAACTCCACAGAGGCGACTCGAGGCTATGGAAGACCCGAGTTTGCACAAGGATTCTCAGCTTCCCGATATTAATAT
Source organism: Coenobita brevimanus (assembly GCF_032717465.1). Classification (NCBI taxonomy): domain Eukaryota; kingdom Metazoa; phylum Arthropoda; class Malacostraca; order Decapoda; family Coenobitidae; genus Coenobita; species Coenobita brevimanus. The sequence goes on along the minus strand of NC_136979.1, from coordinate 21,934,172 downwards.
AAGTACTGTAGGTTAAGGCACAGGTTGAGGACCCGTGTGCAGTTCGAGGCTATGGAAGACCCGAGTTTGCACAGGGATTCTCGACTTGCCGACCATAATCGTGTGCTATAATTAATGGCGACCTCGAATGTACATCGTAGCACTGACTGCTAGGCAGAGAGAGTAATTATAACATAATAAAATTTTGTCTCACTGACACTTTTGATGCTCCACCTTAATTGGTTTTCCAGGTACAGCAATGGGTGTAGCAGTTTTGCTGTGCGGCCCAGCTGATCGTCTGCCGCACGCTGCCACCTCTTTTCCTCTGCCTTCATCGTTGTCATATTATTATTTATTGTGTCATTTTACACGTAGGTACAGTTACACTACAACTGTCACACCTACACCATGTATTACATACACCACGCTACACAACAATTAGTTGTCAGTGTAAATGTAGCGAATTTTCGCTCAGTTTGACCTGAGTACAGGATTTTCACCGTCGTCACGGAGTTTTTCCCTCAACCTTGCTTCTATTAACGTAAATACGAGGTTTTTTTGCTCACTAGCGACTGCGACTTTCTCCTGTAGCAGGATAGCACACACACCACAGTGTGAATCTTGTGTGACTGAGTTAGGATGTGTACATATATATATATTTCACAAATTTTTTCCCATAAGGAAAAAATTTAATTTTGTAGGGGCGTAATGTCACGAATCAAATTCGTGACATTTCCCTTTTGTGAGAAGCCACGAACTATTAGTGGAAAACTCACTGTTTATCGTTCAGTTAACCGCTCATTCAGACGGAAGCTTTGTCAAATCAATTTTTCATTGTCATACGTGATCGTCTCTGTGTGAGACATTAGCGCTTCCGCTGAGCGATTTGTTTGGGCGCGTTTCGCTCACTTTACCGTTAGAAAAATGCGGCCTACTGCTCCCCCTTTTTTCCCACGACTTATTCAGTCCAGTTGTTGCTTTGACGGAGAGAGGTCCTGTGCTCCAGAAGTGTGAGAGGAGAGGTCAGCTAGCACCCAAGCTCCACAAGATCACAGTCTTCAGTGCTCCCACCTTGGTGATACAAAGCATTCATCGACTAGTATTTCCTTCTTGTATTTTTCTAGTCTTAAGAGTTTAATTAAGGTGTTTTTCCTAGGCGTAAGTATTTAGCTTTTGCGTGAGTGAGTGAGTGCGATCTCATTAATTTGATTTTGAATTGTAACGTTAAATTTATTTTGTAATCAATAAATTTAGCAGTTCTTTTTCTTGAGCTTAATGTAAAGTAAACTCTTGTTTCATTTCTCCATAATTAAGCTTATTTTCCATATAGCTCCTAGCTTGCATAAACGTTTTGCTATTCATAACTGGTACTTAGATCAGTCTTGCTGTATTAACTTAAAATCCGTTGTGCCACCTAGGAGTTAAGCATCAGCAAGAACCTGATATTATTATTAGTATTAGTTATTTATTGTCAGGGGTGAAGTAACTTTCTCCAGAGGCTAACGGTACTAATTCAGCATTTGTGAGTAATTAGTCTCTGCTGTGTACTGTCGAGAAAGTTTATAAATTCTCGTTCTGAGAGAATCGTGCGAAGCAGGCCAGAGTAAAGTAATCGTTGTTTGATTTAATAAGACAATCATTGTCCCTGCTCTTCAATATTATTGAATATTATTATCAATTAAATAATATTTAGCATTTATTATTTTAAAAACCCAGTGATATTTTAAAAACCCCGTGACATATCTTAATTAGTAAGAAAGTAACCTCATTAAATATATTGGGTATATTGTTTACACAGAATTCATGCTCAATAAAAAGACTTAAAACACGCATTTTTTTCAGTTTTTCCTTTAAGTAAGGGGCGGAACTTTATTAATTTGGATGAAGATGCGAGGGGGGCGTGAAGGGAAGGACAAACTATTTACAGGGGGAGTGATAATAAAAAGGTTAAGAACCACTGCCATAGACTTATCCTTTTCTGCCATTGGCATACGTGAAATAAGCTGAAAAACGACTGAAATCTGGGCGAAGTTAGTGTGAAAGAAGTATAGTAAGAATGGAAAAAAGATCATTACTTACTGAATGCGTAAAAAATTCCCTGTGTCAGCTGCCACCAAGTGTGTGTGAAGTGTCAGAATGTTTGGGGAATTTTTTTTTATATAATTATCATTCAAACTAAGCAAGATATGAGAGAGAGAGAGAGAGAGAGAGAGAGAGAGAGAGAGAGGGGAGAGAGAGAGAGAGAGAGAGAAAGTTTGTTTCAGTGTGTGTGTGTGTGTCTTGGTATGTTTGTGTGCGTGTCTTATCATTTGTTGAGTGAGTGTGTGTGTGTGTTTTGGTAGGTATGTATGCGAGTCTCATCATTTGTAGAGATTGTGTGTGTGTGTGTGTGTGTGTGTGTGTGTGTGTGTGTGTGTGTGTGTGTGTCTCGTGGTAAAACTAGTGAGGTACACAGAGTGGCATTTAGTCGGCTGCAGGTAATCAGTCATAATCTGGCGATTGAGACGGGCCGTTGGAATCGGCGTGGACGGGGACGTCTCCCGGTAGCAGAGCGGCTCTGTCCTTGCGGTGCAGTGCAAACAGAGTTCCATGTACTGGAGGTGTGTCCACTGACTCAGCACATACGTACAAGATATAACTTTACTTCCTGGAGTCAAATAATTGGTGACGATGCTCAGTTTCCTATTGAGGTGATAGTGTATAAGGTCCTTTCTTGTTTTGGCTAGTGTGTACTATAATGTTTATCATAACCTATGTTATTTAAAGTGTATTTAATTCATTTTGTATGCTCTTATTCTAACCATGATATATCATTGGGATTTTTTTTTTTTTTCCGTAAAAAAGGTGATTGGTCAAATTGTAGTTACTACTCAGAAGTGTAATGATTTCCATCTATCATTAAGGCTATATAGATGCACTGATCAACCCTTTAATACTTCGCTTGTTTTGTGGACCATAATTGTTTGCTAATATCTGATGTACTGTTTATCATGCTAAGGTTTATTGTTGCTTGAAATCCTCTACGTGTAACTGGATATTGTGGTCAATAAATACTTACTTACTTACTTACTGTGTGTGTGTGTGTGTGTGTGTCTTGGTATGTATGTGTGAGTGTCTCATCGTTTGTAGGTGTGTGTGTGTGTGTGTGTGTGTGTGTGTGTGTGTGTGTGTGTGTTTTGGTATGTATGTGTGAGTGTCTCATCGTTTGTAGGTGTATGTGTGTGTGTGTGTGTGTGTTTTGGTATGTATGTGTGAGTGTCTCATCGTTTGTAGGTGTATGTGTGTGTGTGTGTGTGTGTGTGTGTGTGTGTGTGTGTGTGTGTGTGTGTGTGTGTGTGTGTGTGTGTGTGTGTGTGTGTGTGTGTGTGTGTGTGTGTGTGTGTGTGTGTGTGTGTGTGTGTGTGTGTGTGTGTGTGTGTGTGCGTGCGTGTGTGTGTGTGTGTGTGTGTGTGTGTGTGTGTGTGTCTTGGTATGTATGTGTGAGTGTCTCATCGTTTGTAGGTGTGTGTGTGTGTGTGTGTGTGTGTTGGTATGTATGTGTGAGTGTCTCATCGTTTGTAGGTGTGTGTGTGTGTGTGTGTGTGTGTGTGTGTGTGTGTGTGTGTGTGTGTGTGTGTTTTGGTATGTATGTGTGAGTGTCTCATCGTTTGTAGGTGTATGTGTGTGTGTGTGTGTGTGTGTGTGTGTTTTGGTATGTATGTGTGAGTGTCTCATCGTTTGTAGGTGTATGTGTGTGTGTGTGTGTGTGTGTGTGTGTGTGTGTGTGTGTGTGTGTGTGTGTGTGTGTGTGTGTGTGTGTGTGTGTGTGCGTGTGTGTGTGTGTGTGTGTGTGTGTGTGTGTGTGTGTGCGTGCGTGCGTGTGTGTGTGTGTGTGTGTGTGTGTGTGTGTGTGTGTGTGTCTTGGTATGTATGTGTGAGTGTCTCATCGTTTGTAGGTGTGTGTGTGTGTGTGTGTGTGTGTGTGTGTGTGTGTGTGTGTTGGTATGTATGTGTGAGTGTCTCATCGTTTGTAGGTGTGTGTGTGTGTGTGTGTGTGTGTGTGTGTGTGTGTGTGTGTGTGTTTTGGTATGTATGTGTGAGTGTCTCATCGTTTGTAGGTGTATGTGTGTGTGTGTGTGTGTGTGTGTGTGTGTGTGTTTTGGTATGTATGTGTGAGTGTCTCATCGTTTGTAGGTGTGTGTGTGTGTGTGTGTGTGTGTGTGTGTGTGTGTGTGTGTGTGTGTGTGTGTGTGTGTGCGTGCGTGTGTGTGTGTGTGTGTGTGTGTGTGTGTGTGTGTGTGTGTGTGTGTGTGTGTGTGTGTGTGCGCGCGCTGCCCATATTTAGGCGTGGTTCCATATAACTAGGAAAGAAACGTTTGAGTGGAAAGCGCATGGGAGTTTTACATCTGCCTTAACAAGTAAGATGACTGCCTCAACTGATTTGCACCAACAGTCCCGAGCTTTGTTTTGTATTATTATCTTTTATAAATATACTGTATTTTATTCTTATGAGACGATTTTGTTCAGTTTAGGAGATTAGTTAGATCCTTGAATCCCAAGACGTTTATGTCTATGTATATCTATCTATCTATCTTTTTATATAAAACAGAACGGAGGAAGGAAGAACAAATGAATAAACGAATATAATCCATACACCAGATTATTGGCGTCCTCCCGTATATATATATGACCAGCTTCAGACGATTTTATGTAGCTCAGATAAGATTGTCGAGAAGTCTTCACTAAAGGCGATATCTAACCCTTCCAGTTCGAAAAGTCCATTGTACGGTGAATTACATCGTCGTATCATACCAAGAATAAAATGAATACAAAGAAAATAGCGCCGTCGGAGAAAGACCTAAAATCCTTAAGCCTTATCCTTATCAACTTAAGAGAAACAACATTTCTTTTTTCACCAAATATTTTGCATTTGACAATTTAACTCTTTTTAGGTCATATCTTGTCAATGTACTCCAACTAACGCTACACGACTCCATTAATCTGAGAGTAAATTATAAGTGCGTGACTCACCATGAACCCCCTCACCGGTGGAGCAACTGTAGCATTTTATTTCAGCTGAGACTGTTAAAAAAAATGGATGTCATTACTCTGCGGTATAATATTTAAGTTTTAATTTACCTCTAAATTCTTTGCACCGGTAACATACTTAAGGATATTAAGATGCATTGAAGTTAAACAAATTGCTGAGGGCGAGGCGTCACGAAACATCCCATTCAAATCTAAATACAGTCACTGATACTTCCAATCGACTATTGCCGCGTATACCAACTCCTTACATCACCTCTGAATGTAGTAGTACTGTGGTCGGGTGTGTATCTATGTACGTATCTATTTTATGCATTTATATAAGTTAACAAAATGTATTTGCATCAAGCTTGACATTTTCATTTTGAGTTGGGATGGAAAGAAATTACTTGATTTTGGTGAAGACTGATCCGAAGTCAAAGTCATGTGTGAAGGCTAAAGTTCGGTGCATAGAGTATTCTTATTATCGTCTGGTCCGATTTGGATCAAATTAATCATATGCATTGTGTGTGACGATGGGAAGACTGTGTGTGTGTGTGTGTGTGTGTGTGTGTGTGTGTGTGTAATTCACCGGGTCGGTCAGGATCACTTGATGGTCGTGATCGTCAGCTTTTACCCTCCCGGAAGGGAGCTGAGAGCTCATATAGTCCAATCTAAGGGCAAGGCTGTGACCTTCACACACCCACACACCCGTCCCCTTGCTCAAGGGGGACAGTAACCACCCACTTCGTCAGTGAAACTTTTCGCAACCTGAGCGAGGAGCGAACTCCCGTCTACCAGATGGCAAGCGAGAACGTTACCACTGCACCAGCGAGTGTGTGTGTGTGTGTGTGTGTGTGTGTGTGTGTGTGTGTGTGTGTGTGTGTTTATGCAAGGAAGAAGGAACCAAAGGCCAGGAGCCAGCAAACCATTCCTTCGAAGAAAAAAACAAAAACAATACAACAGAGAGCCATATTATAGATCCGTTCATTTCGAGATGCCTGGACACACTGCATTTGAAAGACTGGAGATTATAAGAAGTAGGAAATACAGACAGAGGGAGATAGTTCCAGAGCTGACCTGTTGCATAAATGAAGGACTGGGAATAACGGTTTACCCTTGCATTAGGGAGATGGACAGAAAAGGGATGAGAGTTCGTTGTTAGACGGGTGCTACTCGCCCGCCGAAGAGTTGAAGGGATGCAAGGAGACATTCCAGAGGTAGAGCGACCATTGAAGTAGCGACAGAAAACAGATACAGATGCAACAGTGCGGCGAAGACACAGAGGTTGAAGGAAGCCAGTCAGACGAGAATGGTTAACGATAGGAAAAGACTTTCACTTCACCTTGCTGAGAAGAGCTGTATGTGGGGAGCCTTCCCACACGTGAGACTTGTACTCTACACGGGGGCGAATAAAACCTGTGTATAAAGTCAACGACTGTGCAGGGGTAAAGAAAATACGTAGTCGGCTTAGCACACCTAATCTCTTGGAAGCAGAATTTACAAGAGATGTAGTATGATCTTTCCAAGATAAATACCGAGAAAATGAAACCCCATGTAAGTTTAAGGATGATGCAGGATTGAGGTGGATATTAATAAATATTAGTGGGTACTCCTGTGAAAGATTTTGCCGGGTTGATAGGTGTAAGAACTGAGTCTTTTATGCATTAGAAACAAAAGTACTTTTACCCCAGTCAGAGATACGAGCCAGGTCAGACTTTAGGTGTGTCATAGCCTCATCCCTTGTTTGTTGAAGTAACTGCTGAGATGGATGTTGCGGGAACCGAATGGAACGGTGAAGAGTGCAATTGTCAGCGTATGAGTGGATAGGGTTACATGAACAGCTTAGATTACTGAAGAATAAAAGGAAGAGAGCTGGTGATACACAGAGCCCTAAGGAACACCACTGTTGATAGATCTAGAAGAAGAATGGTGGCCGTCTACAACAGCAGCTATAGGACGAGGAGAAAGAAAGCTATAGATGATGGCACAGACAGAAGGATAGAATCAGTAAGAGGGCAATTTGGATTTAAAGATTTATGCCAGACTCGATCGAAAGCCTTTGAAATGTCACGTGCAACGGCAAAGCTCTCACCAAAGTCCCGAAAGGAGGATGACCAGGAGTTTAAAAAGTAGGTGAGAAGATCACCAGAGAAGCGTCCCTGACGGATCCCTTACTGACGATCAGAAAGAAGGTTGTGATAGGAAAGATGCTTTAAAATATTTCTGTTAAGAATAGACTCGAAAACTCTTGGGACACAGGATGTTAAAGCAATTAGGCGATAATGAGAGGGTTGGGAATGGTCACACTTGCCTAGGACTGGTTGAATGAGAGCAAACTTCCAGCGAGAAGGAAAGCTACACGTTGACAGGCAAAGGTGAAAGAGTTTACTAAGGCAGGGTAAGCATAGAGGAACAGTTCATGAGGACAACAGGAGGGACCCAATCAGACCCATATGCCTTGTTAGTATTGAGGCCAGTGATGGCAGAAAATACATCGGCTGAAGAGATTTTAATGTCAACCATGAGGAAGTCAGAAAGGGGAAGTGATGGAGGAACGGCACCAGAATCGTCTAAGGTGGAATTGGAGGAGAAAGTCTGAGCAAAGAGATCTGCTTTATCAGTAGAAGAAATAGCTACAGAGCCATCAGAGTAGAAAAGAGGAGGGAAAGATGATGAGGCAAAGTTGTCAGAAAGGTTTTTGGCAAGGTACCAGAAGAAGTGGGAAGAATTCGAGTTGGAGAGTTCAGAGCATTTCGTACGAATGAAATTATTTTTAGAAAAGCGAAGAACAGAGCACGATTCCGGGCAGAAACATAAAAATCATGTGATTCAGGGGTGGCCTGACTCCAGTATCTTTTGTAGGTCCTATCCTTGTTGTGAACAGCAGCATTTGAAGAAGCGTGCATAAACCAGTTATTTTTTTTGTATTAATCAAAGGATATGAGAAAGGAATGTAAGCTTCCAGGTCCGAGAGAATAACCTCTGTAATGGACAAGGCACACTCAGATGGCTCCCGGCCATGGAAGCAATAATCATTCCAAGGAAAATCAAAGAAGCACTGCCTGAGGGCTTCCCGATCAGCTGCTCCAAAATGCCCACAACCGACGCTTGTTGGGAGGGTCCACAGATCTTACTGGAGGGACAGGACAGGTTAAGGTGATAAGGTTGTGATCGGAGGAGTCCAATGGAGAGGAAAAATTAACAGCGTAAGCAGAAGGGTAGTTGTAAAGAAGAGATTATGTACAGTATGTCGGAACTCTTTCCAAGGCGGTCAGCGCTACAGGTAGGGTGTTGTACAAGCTGCTCTAGGTTATTAAGGACAGATAAGATGTAGGCTTGTTCACCAAGTGCATCAGTGAAAGAAAAGGAGAGCCAAAGGTGGTGGTGGTGAACACTGAAATAAAAATGTCCTAGAATGGATGTGTTCCATCTTAGAAGTAAGATAGTCAAAGAATTTTTCAGTCAGTAGAATTAGGGGATAAGTAAACAGCAGAGATATAGTTAGTCAGAGAATGACAAGAAAGCCGAAGCCAGAGTGTAGACAATTCAGAAGATTCAAGTTCAGGAACATGAGAGCAAAATATGTCGTTGTATACATACAGTATACACACACAACTGCTGCCTTTGGCTTTGAAACGAGTATAGAGAAAGTAGGAGATACAATGAAGGGTTTGCTGTCTCAGTTAAGAAGAGAAGGTGAGGTTTAGGGGAGGAGAGGTGGTGAACAAAAGAGAGAAAGTTAGAAGAAAGGCCGCGAATGTTGCAGAAATGGAGAAAAAGTGGGTCAGACAATGGTTCCAGGCACCTCACTGGGTCGTCACCGGTAGAAGGGCGAATGACAGGGGCATTTATGATCCCCCCTACACCCCGAGACCTCCGAGGCTTGGTTATTAGATGTCATTTTATTTTTTCAAATTTTAAATAGGAAGTGAAGCGTGTAATGTGCATGTAGTTTTGTGCTGACAGTACGAGGAACTTATTTTGGAGAGCATGCTGACCTTATCTCTGTGTTACTGAAACACTGAAAAGGTTCGGCAAAGGGGGATGGTCAGGAGCTACTCCCGAGGGCTGATGAAACGGGAGCTTCAGCTCTCCTTGTCATCAGCTTTCCATCCACCTTGGGAGTATCGCCTTGTTCAACTGGGGCTACAGTCTAGTCCCTGTGTGTGTGTGTGTGTGTGTGTGTGTGTGTGTGTGTGTGTGTGTGTGTGTGTGTGTGTGTGTGTGTGTGTGTGTGTGTGTGTGTGTGTGAGAGAGAGAGAGAGAGAGAGAGAGAGAGAGAGACCCGCAAAATTTTGTAGTAAATTAACATTTTCATTAATAACTAAAATTTGCTTTCTTTTTTTTTTTGGTCATTAGAAATACCTCTGGCAACATATTCGGTAAGAGAGGAGGAAAATATTACGGTCACAATGAAATACGCTTGAGACTCAATGGTTTAGATAGTTTGACAAGCACTAAGAAAAAATGATGAGATTAAATAGATAATTATCGTTTAAGCAGGCACAGATTAAGAGGACTAGACAGATCATTAAGGCAGAAACAGATTGACGAGACTGAACAGCATTATCGCTTAGGTAGTTACAGATTAAGAATACTAGACAGATAATTATTGTTGCAGTAGGAACATATTTTTGAGGCTTAACAGATAGTTATTGTTTAGGGATGAACTGATTAATGAGATCAGACACAAAATTATCCTTAAGACAGCAACAAATTAAGAAGTAACATGTTATTAAGGTTGAACAGAATTATTGCTCAGGCAATAATAGATTAATGAGACTGAACACATAATTATCGACAATAAGGGATGACATGAGACTGAATATTTATCTTTTAGTCAATAAGATAATAAAGTCTGAACAAGCAATAATTACTTTTCAAGGAACAAGTGGCTCATTAGAATAGCACAAATACTGTGATAATCCTTGAGATAGCAAGTGAGGTAAAAGTGATATGAGGTAGTAGGTTAAGATGGTTTAATCATGATAAGAGGTGCTGGGGAGAGGAGAATGGTTGAGGATGGGTATAAAGTAAGGTGCCATAGAAATGAACCGATCTTTACTTGTATGATTCACTCTGTATTATACATCTATACTCTAACGCCACTGTTTCACCCAACTACCTTATCTCACTGTACAGTCTCTTGGTTTATTTCCTACTAAGCCCATCGCTATGGAAAAATAAAAAAGTTGAGGAGGGTCACAGGAATGAATGTGGCGGAAAAAAGGTGCAGCGACAGACCGTGGAATGAGGTTGTGCGTGGAGACCTCCGGGATAGGGGAATGATGAGGGAAATTGTACAGGAACACAATGTATGGTAAGCTGCAAAGAAGAGAACAGACATGCAATGCTCGGAAGGTTAATGGTCTCCAATTGCAAATATATGAGTGTCACTGTGTAAATTATTTTCTTCCAGGCAAAAGCAATAATTGTCTTTCAGGTAGGAAATAATGACACTCCAGGCCGGAAGAATTCACTGGAGCTAATGAAGTAGAGTAATTATCTTCCAGGCAGCACTGAGATAAAATCACTATTTTTCAAATAGCGTTAGATTAATGGAACTAAAGAAATTATTGCCTTTAAGGCAAAAAGAGACTAACGGAATTAAAGTAATGAAATAAAAGCATTCGACGTCCGAATGCAAAATCGCCTGCTAAAATGTGCTGTCGGAGAAGGTACACTCACGCACCAAAGTTTCTGTACCCCCTCGGTGGAAGGAAGTGGAAGTTAGGGTTAGAGAGAGGGCAGGCGAACGGACAACCGTGAGTGGTAGTTTGAAACTGAGCTACGAGGCGAATAGTGAGAAACCTAATGAAAATGGATTCGAAACATTTCCATGTTATTCACCTGCAAAACATTATGGGTTCGTAACATACATAGCATATACAGTATTATAATATAGACTACTATGTTGTCATGGTGTCTGTGAACCTGACCCATCTGTTTCGGATCCTCATGATACAAAAAAAGCACCGAGTGAGTTGTACATCAGCTGCACCTGGTCATTATCACTGCAGTGATAATGTTTCTGACTGTTATTCCTGGATTGTCTATAGGTATACTATAGAATGATTGTGAATTTAATGCTGATTCCCACAGCAGCTGTGCGGATGGTTATATATGTTGCAGTTATTTTATGTGGACGAATAATCCACATTGTGATGGGCAGCGGAGAGCATTCGCCAATAATTTACTATAACCAGATGAAATTAGATGCAAACAACACAAAATATTATGAGACAATGAAGATATAGCTGTGATATCCTGCTCCGCCTTGTTATCCAGGCCTTAACTGTTGCTTCACCTCATACGTGCATTATTTTCCTTCAGTCTCTGCCTCTTTTATTACCTTTACTTCCCGGTATCCTCGTACTGCGAGCCTTCATATTCTTTAGGGAGTTTCTAGTCGTCCGGTCCTATAACGCCTGCTGTATTACATTATTCCTCGCATCATCATTCCCGTACAAACAACATTAGCACAAGACTGCTGAATCTGTTATTACCATTATTGGCGCTGCCACTACTAATCCCCCTTTTTCCATTGTGTCTAATTTCCCTCACAATACTACTACTGCTACTCCACTATAAATCTGTATAATAATACATGACTGTCCTTATGGCTGTGTATCTGATAATCATATTGTCCCTGTCCCACCGTCGATAACTCGTCACTTACCCCGCACCGCTACCCCAGTTGCACTCCCCTCTCTCCCATCCACCATGGACTCGACTCCTCCCCCACTCCGACACCACATTACCCCTCACCTCATCCCTGGGCCAACAGGCCTGTTGTTCACCCTTTACTGGTGGATATACATGGTATGCATTAATAATAACAAAAAAAATAAAAGGAATTTGGGAGCCGAATAAAAATAATGATAATAATAATAATAGGAATTTGGGAGTCGAATGCTAATAGCCAGCCAGAATATGCTGTTTGCCAAGTCCAAAATTTAGGCCATATTTTGATACCATTAAGGTTTTATGTTGATAGCTCAAGCCGTTGATGAGCTATAATGGTGCTAAAGGCAGGCGATAAAAACTAGTTGACCTTTGGCAGTTATTTTGATGACCTTGACCCTGACTCCCAGTGGCCATTTTCGAACTCGTCCAAGATTTTGGCCATATCTTGATACGCTGAAGGTTTCATGTTGATAGCTCAAGCCGTTCATGAGATAGGAACACACACACACACACACACACACACACACACACACACACACACACACACACACACACACACACAGAAGCAGACAAAAACATTATCGCTCCGCCTTCTAAAGGTGGGGAATAATAAAATAATACTAATAACAACAAGAATATCGATGTGTACTGTAATGTTTCTAACATTACACTTAAAAGCTGTAGACCCAAACATGCCTATATTACGGAGCACTGATATATTAACCACAGAACCGACCACAGACCGTTCTTATTATTACCACTGGACCTTCCCTATAGCACTTCACCATGGTAATACAACCCATTGTAGTCCTTTGTGCGATCACTACACGTTAGGGAAAAAATGACAGTTTACATCATGCCTACTACCCACTAAAATACGCATGTGACGTTTCAAAGAAATACATCAAGTTAGCGGACAAACAAACATACGACTGGACATAGACTGAGGCCGAATGTCTCGCATCAGTATGTGACGACCTGGCAAAACTGTTACCATCCTGCTTTGCATGTGTCATCATAGTTATAATAATAATAATAATAATAATAATAATAATAATAATAATAACAATAGTAGTAGTAGTAATAGTAGCAGTAGTAGTAGTCGTAGCATTAGTAGTAGTCGTAGTAGTAGTAGTAGTAATAGTAGTAGTAGTAGTAATCACATTCTAATATGCATGATACAGAGAAGGATAAACACCATAATCTCCCTGATAAAACACGTGGAAACAGCTGTGACATATGAAACCAACCAGTACCATAATATGCTGTAATGTTAGAGTTATAGTAATGCTAAATTAATGTTTGACAGCAGCTCAACCTTCTGTCATGGCAAACATTCTGCATTGCATCGACACATGCAATTACAGTGTTTGTCTTCCTCTGTGCCGTGCCTAATAACATGTGATGATGAAGATGATGATGATGATGATGATGATGATGATGATGATGATGATAATGATGATGATGATGATGATTCATAAAACTATGATGAAACCTGCAAAGCAGGATGGTAACAGTTTTGTCAGGTCGTCACATACTGATGCGAGACATTCGGCCTCAGTCTATGTCCAGTCGTATGTTTGTTTGTCCACTAACTTGATGGATGTCTTATTTTAGTGGGTAATAGGGGTGGTGCACACTGTCATTTTTTCCCTAACGTGTAGTGATCGCACAAAGGACTACAATGGGTTGTATTACCATGGTGAAGTGCTATAGGGAAGGTCCAGTGGTAATAATAAGAACGGTCTGTGGTCGGTTCTGTGGTTAATATATCAGTGCTCCGTAATATAGGCACGTTTGGGTCTACAGCTTTTAAGTGTAATGTTAGAAACATTACAATACACATCTATGTTCTTGTTGTTATTAGTATTATTTTATTATTCCCCACCTTTAGAAGGTGGAGCGATAATGTTTTTGTCTGCTTGTGTGTGTGTATGTGTGTGTGTGTGTGTGTGTGTGTGTGTGTGTGTGTGTGTGTGTGTGTGTGTGTGTGTGTGTGTGTGTGTGTGTGTGTGTGTGTTCCTATCTCATGAACGGCTTGAGCTATCAACATGAAACCTTCAGCGTATCAAGATATGGCCAAAATCTTGGACGAGTTCGAAAATGGCCACTGGGAGTCAGGGTCAAGGTCATCAAAATAACTGCCAAAGGTCAACTAGTTTTTATCGCCTGCCTTTAGCACCATTATAGCTCATCAACGGCTTGAGCTATCAACATAAAACCTTAATGGTATCAAAATATGGCCTAAATTTTGGACTTGGCAAACAGCATATTCTGGCTGGCTATTAGCATTCGACTCCCAAATTCCTATTATTATTATTATCATTATTTTTATTCGGCTCCCAAATTCCTTTTATTTTTTTTGTTATTATTAATGCATACCATGTATATCCACCAGTAAAGGGTGAACAACAGGCCTGTTGGCCCAGGGATGAGGTGAGGGGTAATGTGGTGTCGGAGTGGGGGAGGAGTCGAGTCCATGGTGGATGGGAGAGAGGGGAGTGCAACTGGGGTAGCGGTGCGGGGTAAGTGACGAGTTATCGACGGTGGGACAGGGACAATATGATTATCAGATACACAGCCATAAGGACAGTCATGTATTATTATACAGATTTATAGTGGAGTAGCAGTAGTAGTATTGTGAGGGAAATTAGACACAATGGAAAAAGGGGGATTAGTAGTGGCAGCGCCAATAATGGTAATAACAGATTCAGCAGTCTTGTGCTAATGTTGTTTGTACGGGAATGATGATGCGAGGAATAATGTAATACAGCAGGCGTTATAGGACCGGACGACTAGAAACCCCCTAAGGAATATGACGGCTCGCAGTACGAGGATACCGGGAAGTAAATGTAATAAAAGAGGCAGAGACTGAAGGAAAATAATGCACGTATGAGGTGAAGCAACAGTTAAGGCCTGGATAACAAGGCGGAGCAGGATATCACAGCTATATCTTCATTGTCTCATAATATTTTGTGTTGTTTGCATCTAATTTCATCTGGTTATAGTAAATTATTGGCGAATGCTCTCCGCTGCCCATCACAATGTGGATTATTCGTCCACATAAAATAACTGCAACATATATAACCATCCGCACAGCTGCTGTGGGAATCAGCATTAAATTCACAATCATTCTATAGTATACCTATAGACAATCCAGGAATAACAGTCAGAAACATTATCACTGCAGTGATAATGACCAGGTGCAGCTGATGTACAACTCACTCGGTGCTTTTTTTGTATCATGAGGATCCGAAACAGATGGGTCAGGTTCACAGACACCATGACAACATAGTAGTCTATATTATAATACTGTATATGCTATGTATGTTACGAACGCATAATGTTTTGCAGGTGAATAACATGGAAATGTTTCGAATCCACTTTCATTAGGTTTCTCACTATTCGCCTCGTAGCTCAGTTTCAAACTACCACTCACGGTTGTCCGTTCGCCTGCCCTCTCTCTAACCCTAACTTCCACTTCCTTCCACCGAGGGGGTACAGAAACTTTGGTGCGTGGGTGTACATGCTACCTACAAACCAAATTTGAAGACGAGATATTTTGGCAACACACACACACACGCACACACACACACACACACACACACACACACACACACACACACACCGATATAAACTATATAGCTTCGTCTTGCTAAAGGTGGACGATAAAAATTCGCAATACTTTGTGAGATTCAGTGCCATGTTTTACAAAAAACAAATCCATATTAAAATATCGCCTCACCTTGCTAAAGGCGGTTAATAATAATTATCTCCCAGGCTAAGGAGATAACTGGAACTATGCAGATACGTATAATTATCTTTAAGGTAGCAGGAAATTATTGGAACTATGCAAATACATAGTAATTTCCTTTACGTAGCAGTGATATATATATATATATATATATATATATATATATATATATATATATATATATATATATATATATATATATATATATATATAAAATTATCTTTCAGGAAAAAAAAATGAAATAAGCATATAATAATCTTTCAGGTTACAGGACGGAAGCTACACAAATAATCATCTAAGAGTGTAGTAAAATGGAACCAGTTATTAACCCTCAGGCAGTAGTGAAATACAAGCAATGTGTAACTTTCTGGCAACAGTGAGTTGAAAAGAATAGCTTTTAAGATGCAGTGAGATGAAAATAATGATTATCTCTCAGGAAGCAGTGAGATGAAAGTAATAATATTTTCTCAGACAGTAATGAGAAGTTAGAAATTACGTTTCATGCAGCAGTGAAATGGAAGAAATAATTTCCTTTCAGGCAGCTGTGAAATGGAATCAATAATTATCTCAATCAACTGTAACAACAGAACAAATAATTATTTCTCAGGTAACTGTGAAATAGAACCAATATTGATCACTCAGGCAGCTGTGAAATAGAACCAATAATGATCTCTCAGGCAACTGTAAACTCAGGCTGTGAAAAGGAGTCAATAATGATCTCTTAAGCAACAAAACAAAGGAAGACTGACGTAGCGAGAGCCTTGATGCCGGAAAGGACGTGGAAGCGTTCACTGGTAGAGGAGAGGGATGGCGGTGAAGGAGGCTTAGCTGGAAAATACACCAACACGGCCACCAGCAGCACACCAGACACAACCGCATCTGAGGTCGCGGAATAAACACCTTCAATGATCTGATGAGTCTTATTCTAGATGACATAGGAGGCTTCGTAGCACCTTTCCTTTAGCTATTTATTCTGTACATTCCACATCTATATCACCTTCCTTGCTATTGATGCAAACTATGTTGATATTAAAACAATACTAGTAACATACAGAAGGATGCTAAGGAGTAACGACGATAATAAATAGCTGAGGAAGAGGAGCTACGAAGCCTCCTGTGTTGCCTAGAATAAAATCACTTATCACCATCATCAGCATTGCCCTTACTCAACACCTGAAATACTAAAGCAGTAAAAAAAAATATATATATATATACGATTACAATACCTGTGTACATTAGTCTCATAACATCATTCTGGATGTCCTCTGCAGTGACATCGTCGCTGGGGAGGCGAATGAGCAGTGGTTCCAGGTAGCTGCCCAGACACCCCAGCTGACTCGCACCCAACATCACAGCTGCGGACCGAGGGAGATATGAAAAGACTAGAATGTCGATGGATAGTTTTGTGGTTTTAATTCCTTTAATGTGACAATTTAGTTGTACTGTTACCTTTTTAGACGACTTAGTAATCAGAATAGTGGATAAAGAAGGCAAAATGACTTTCCTCGAATGCTAGAAGTTGGGTCTTTTTTTTTTTTATTTAACCCCTTTCATTTTTTTTTTTTTTTAATCTTATCACCTCCAGCCGATTTTGCTAACTTTAGAGAAATCATCTGCAGTGACAAGGTCAGAAGCAATTACTGCTAACCTCTTTTAAACCTGATTTCTCTTCCTAAGCTGAATCAAATAATCTGAAAATAGCTCGAAAATAATAATTATTTGGTAGCTTATAAACATTTTCCTTATTTTTTTTTTTCCAGAGTTATAAAGACATCAACGATATCTCTCATCACTTGAAAACTGTAGCCATTTATCTTACTCTATTTTTTTTTGAAGGTATAAAGACAACTACGATATCTGTTATTGTTTGGTAGCTGTAGCCATTTATCTTGTGTTATTAAATTTTCCAGAGGTATAAAGAGTTCGTGTCCTCACCCAATGCAGTGGTTCTCTCATTTAAAGGGAACCAGTCAGAGGCGATGAGCATGGGTGCAGCCAGAACCAGCGTAGCAGCCACACCCAGGATAATGGAGGAGAGGTGACACAAGCTGCGAACATCACCAAGGACTCACGTTTACTGATAGTACTCCTATATTCAGTTAGGGTAAAATGTGCTCTGCCATATCCAAGGAACGTTTAGATTATCACAGTATGTATTTGTGTGTTCAATTCAGTGTCCTCAACTGGTCAATATGCGCATACTGAAATCTGTGTGTGTGTGTGTGTGTGTGTGTGTGTGTGTGTGTGTGTGTGTGTGTGTGTGTGTGTGTGTGTGTGTGTGTGTGTGTGTGTGTGTGTGTGCTTTGGGGGATAAATAATTTCAGTGCAATGTCGACCCTATTCAGGTCCAAGGTGGGGCATAACTAATATTTTTCACAATAAACACATTTTAGCATGTGGGCATATATCTTTCACACAGTATGAAATAACTGCAGATTTACTGCACCATGGCAATGTTTTGGTTGTGCATAAGTACCGTATGTAAGAGGTGAAAATAATTTAAGAACTAACATAGTAAAGGCAGGGGTTGTTTTGGTGAAGACCCTGATGAAACAGCTGAAAGCTGCCAAGGTAGCACAGGTAACCATGCCCACCCGCAGACCGCAGCGCTGTGTGGCCCAGGCCATGGGGCATACAAATATTACGTACATGATGGTGCCCCAGTTGATTATCATTGCCACCGTGGAGGGACCCCAGTTATCGAAGGCAGCATCCATACTCTCACTAATGGGCCCAAACGTGCTCCACAGCACAGCCTGGTGGGTAATAATCATGGTTTTTGTAATATCCATAAAAACACCACCAACAAAAACACTACTACTACTACTACTACTACTACTACTACTTTTTTTTTAACATAATACAAATCACCTCCATCCATCGAGGAATTATATTGTGAAGATCAAAACCAACCTTCCTAATACAGTTCACCATTTGGAGTTGTAATGTGAAGGTTAAACACTAACCCTTATATTACAATCCGTTGGCCCCAAGCACGCCAACAGCTGTGGTTACCAACCATCTACTATTGCTGTTATTATTTTTATTTTATATTTATTGATATTACAGTGTAAATAAAGACATTAAACTATTGGAGTCGCTGGTCTATGCGACTCTCGACCACTGTAGCTTCGTAATCCATACCCGCCAGAGAGACAGGCCTGAGGGCTGATGATCTTGTGCCCCTGAGACGTAACAGAGCAGATCTCACGAGGGAGAATGACAGTAGACATCTCATCCAGGCCATAACAGAACTCTGCGGTTGGCGTTTCTTCTCAGAAAGAACCTCTGCCAGTCTCGAGTAGAATCTCACTGCCTCTGGACCCATCCCACCTGATGTCGTGAACACAAGGGCAGTGAATCGACCGTGGTCAACATGTTGGATCCTTTCTTGATAATTTCTATTTTTTTTCCTGCTCATTCCTTTTGTGTGCAGCTTCGAGAGACAGTTCACGATGACATGCTGCCATGGAATCGAATATCCTGATGTCGAAGAACGCCTTCTGCCCACGTGTCCAGAAACCTCGAGCACTGACATCCACTCTTGCGTTATTTGATGTGTTTGCTGTTCTGTGGGTTAAGTGCTCGCCGTCCAGGGGTAGCAGAGCTGGCTCAAACGTGACATCATGGCATATTTCCTGCAGCATTTTGGCAGTGAGGTCGCGTACTTCATCGTGTCGGATGCAAACAAAGCCTCACTTCTTGCATACTATTGCATGGTTTGCATCAAAGGCAGTGCCACAGGCACAGTGTTGAGGTAGGTTCTCTATTGGCCACCCATATCTCAAGGCTACGGCGTCAATAAATTCTTGTTTGTTGATGTGGAAGCCTTTTGCCTTGAGAGGCAGGGTTGTGAGCCAGTTTGATGCCCCAACCTCCTGTCCAATTTCAACTCTTCTGCACAGGTCTGGTGTTGGATGCTCGATTAAGTTATGCAGCTGGTCTTTTTGTCTTGCTTCACGTTCCTTGCTTATCTGTGTCTTTATGTCTTCCTTTGGTGGTCGATTTCACTAGTCTCAACCTGGGCGCAGATCTTCTGTGACAAGGATTCAGTGAGCCTGAGTGAATTTCTGTGTTCAGAGCTTGCCACGGCTACTGGATTTATAATGCCAAGGCCTCCCATCCTGAGTGGTAGTGCTAGAAGGTCCCTCTCTTCTGGTGTGGGGATGTGGCCATTGGTTAGAGATGGGAGGAATGAATCCCTGATTGCATCCTCCAGTGGTTGTAGCAGCAACTCGATGTCTGGTATGGTCCTCATCACGAAGGTCCACTTGTGCTTTACACCATAGGTAAATGCACTGTATGCTGCATGGAGTTCTGTTTTTGCATGGCTGGATAGTGTATGAATTTCTTCTACCCATGTCTTTACCTTATCGCTTACATATTTGTCTGAATTCCTTAGTTCCAATCACAGCCCTTAGATGCCTCTGACCTTCCTTGGTCACTGTCACGTTTGTGCCTCTAAATGCTTCTTGTGCACCTTGATAGTAAGCTGGTTTCACGATCAAGATGGACTTACTTGCATTAGGGTAGTAACCTATTTCAGGGACATGAGATGTTACAAGGTCCCACCATTTCCTCATATCCTCAAGCCTGCCAGCATCTGTGAGATCATCGGCATAGGCTACCTGTTGTACATTGGTGGCCTCGTATTTGATCTGTTGTTGCAGCACTGCCATCGCCAAGGCGTACATACATGGCAACGGGTTCCCCTTGGGTAGTTCCTTCTGTGGACTGGATTACACCGACGTCGTGAGCAGCTGTCTTACCCACAATGTAGAGGTCTGCTTGTTCTTTGTAGGTGTTTTCCACATATTGGGAAAATGCTGGGCATTTACTACTGCTACTACTACTACTACTACTACTACTAATAATAATAATAATAACAATAATAACAATATTAACAGCAATGTTTAGAACACCGTAAAATTGTCCGAGGACAATTTTGATGAAAAACTTGCCACGGCTATTGCCTACTAGAAGTTAAGCTTTAAAGGGACCTTGAGGTCAATGTCACAGATCTTGAGCATTTCACCTTGCGTCACTAGTCTATAAGTCGGTCAAGTCTGGTGACAGTAACTGTAATCTTTAATGGAAATTATATAAAATTTGAAATTTTAGGAAAGTCCCAATTTTTTTACCTTAGGCGATCTCAGAAAATAATCAACCGATTGGAACCATACTTCTTTCAGAAATGCGTCCGCCTTAAGGTTACGTTGTGGTAAAATTTTAGCTTTCTAGCTTAAGTGGTTCTTGAAACAGTGTGGCTGACTCAATTTTCTGTGTTTCAGATAAAATTCGGAGATCTGGTTGACGGACTGCCACCATATTTAGCCAAAAGGAGCGGACAATTGTCTAAGTTGACCAAGTTTGAAGGCTCTAGGCCAAATAGCCTTTGAAATATTGTAATTTTAAAATAAGCAATATTAATAATAATAATAATAATTATTATTATTATTATTATTATTATTATAACAATAATAATAATGGCAAAAACATGCAAACTTCCTACAGGGATCTGCGAAGTATAAATAATAACAATAGCAAGAGTAACAGTAGTATAGTAGCAGTAGTAATAGTGGCAGTAGACATCGCAATCGTCCTGGCAGAAGTAGTAGTAGTAGCGGGAGCAACAGCAGCAGCAGTAATAGCGGTACAGAGTAATCCCATTTTGTTGGGAAGTTAGTAGACCTTGTAGGGTACTCACTGGACCTTGGGTATGAAGATTTCATCTCTTTGCTGTATCCTTCTGAGATATTTTAATTGTAATCTGCCACACCACAGGACACCTTTATTAGTGAAAATATGCTTTCAGTAATATTGTATATCATAATACTCTAACCTGTGAAAATAACCTTTCGTTATTAACCCGCGACGTCCCGTCGACGTTCTTTAATGTCCACACGTTTTGTCACTGCCAATCCCGTTGACGTACATAAACGTGAAAAAATTGCAAGGTCCCTAATTTGCACAATTTTCAATTTTCGCGAGTCATTTTTGGTACGTATACACGTGACACCTTCCTCAACAAGATGCCAGGCAGGGACAATGCCATACCCAGCATGACCTCCTCCCCCCCCCTGCATGCCATTGTCTCAGCAATTCACCTGTTATCAGTGACCTGGCCAGTATAGCCATGTCATGCCACGGTACGAAATTCAGGGCCAGAGTGATTCTCCAATCAATGACAATGTGGAGGACAAACTTTACATAGCATTAGAGGAAGAAACAGTTAGAAATGATGATAAGGTACTGTGGCAAAAAAAGGTCAGGTATTAGTGAGTGAAACAATGCTTATACTCTTGTACTACATATAAATTCGTACCAAGTAAATAAATAAATACCGTTTATGAGTGGTGTGAAATAGTTATCCTCCCATAGAACTCGTTTTCTTTGGTGCCAGCCTGATAGAAAACCCAGTAAGGTAAGGAGGTACTCCTACCTGTAATGAGTATTTTAAACCTCAGGTGAGCGATTTCTCTAAGAATTTTCGATGTTTCTCACCAAAAGCGAAGGTTTGAGCCAAAAAAAAAAATTCCTAAAATGGTCGGGATTGGGGCGAGTTAGTGGTGGAAAAGTGGTCGGGATGGAGCGGGTTAATATCATACCATAATACCATAACCTGGATGAAATTAAAATGCATTTATTCTAACAATCTGAAATTATCTTTAACGGTCACACTAAGCATGTCACACCAACTACCCACTTTCTGGCCTAACCTGATCACACAATTTCTTTTTCTTTACCTACGTTTCATAATACCGGGTGCCCAGAATCTATGAACACAGCTTGCTTAAGATAGCTCAGAAATCCACATGCTTGTATTAACTTAAGCAGCTGCCTGGAACCGCTCATAGCACCTATCGCCACTCCCTTTTATCACGATTATGATCACCCTAAGGATTCGGTGAAGTAGAGTCCAAAAAAAAAAAAAAAAAAAAAAAAAAAAGGGAAAGAAAGTAGAAAAGATGGAAAACTATCAATGGCATGTCCAGTAAAATGAGCCACACATTCGCACACTGTTCAAAGCTCTGAAATTCTGGCTCTATCTTACAGGACTTATCATTTGCACTTTTTTCTTTATAATGCACTTTACATTACTTGCCAGATAACCAACCCGTCAACTATCAGTTGACGCATAACTATAAAAGGGGTTGTAAGCTCTTGCCATTTTTTTGTATGTATCCAGAAATATATATATATATATATATATATATATATATATATATATATATATATATACATATATATATATATATATATATATATATATATATCTATATATATATATTGCCAGACGCCTTAATCCCGTAAGAGGTGGCCACAAACAAATCGCCTCCATGTCGCCGTCCCCCACCATTTCACTGTCTCGCTCCCAGCTCACACCTCCCTCTCATATACTTCTCCACTCCATCCCTCCATCTCATCCTTGGCCTCCCCCTCCCTCTCCCCCCTCCACCTCACTCACATATACTCTCCTCGTTAGTCTCTCACACTCCATCCTCTCCACATGGCCAAACCACCTCAGTGTGTTTAGCCTAACGCTTCCTATCACAGTAGTAGTTGCAGCAAACTCTCATCTCTTTTCTGTCCAACTCACTAATGCAAGAGTTAACAGTTACTCCCAGTCCTTCCTTTATGTAACATGTCAACTCTGGAACTGTCCCCCTCTGTCTGTATTTCCTGCTTCCTATGATCTCAAGTCTTTCAAACGCAGTGTGTCCAGGCATCTCGAAATGATCGGATCTTGAATTTGGTTCTCGCTTGTATTTTGTGTTTCTCTTGGAAGGTACAGTCACTGCGGGCTCGTGGCCTTTGGTTCCTTCTTCCTCGTATTAAAAAAAAAAATTCACATCCACACCACAAAGACCCTTCACTTCCTCATTTGTTAATCTGTCTCTCCATGTGACTCCACATGCTCCTCACAAATAACTCATTTCCACTGCTCTCACTCATGACATCTGTCTCTCCAACAAGGTCCAAGCTTCACTTCCATACGTTAGAGCTGGTATCACAATACAGTCATGTAGTAACGTTTTCACTTCCATGCTCACTTCCCTGTTTCTTATCACTGCTTTCAAAGAACCAGCAACTTGTTGTACCCTTTCAAGCACTTCACCCTCCAAACTTTCATCCTTACTCATCACACTACCCAAGCACTTAAACGCACTCACATTTTCCATTTCTTCCTCATCCAACCTCACTGTACATTCTCTGGCTTCACTTCTCTCGAAGACCATAACTTTACTCTTCCCTACATTCACCTTTAGATTCCGTTTCTTACACTCTCTCCCAGACTCATCCACCAAGCCTTGCAGCTTCCCCTCGTCTTCACTTAACAACACAGTATCATCCGCAATACATGGAGTTTCCAAACTCTGCCCTCTATCATTAGGGCCACTCCAACATCCACTGCCTTACCTTGTATCTCTTTTATAACCCCATCCATGTACGGATTGAACAACCATGGAGACATGACACATCACTGTTTCACTCCAACCTTCAAGTAGAAAATATTCACTGAGTTCACTATCCACACGCACTGCAGCTTTAGCACCCTCAAACATACTCTTCACAGCATTCAACAACTTCCCATCTACTCCATATATTCTTAATACTTTCCATAATCCTTGCCTATCCACCCTGTCATATGCTTTCTCCAAATCCATGAAGACCGCATACAACTTCTTTCCTTTCTCTAGAAACTTTTCCACTAAAGATCTACAGTAAGAATGAATATCTGATCTACACAACCTCTTCCATTCCCAAAATCTCTCTGTTCTCTTCCTACTAATTCCTCTGTTATTTCCCTAACTCTGTCAATAAGTATCCTACCATATACTTTTCCTATTACACTAAGAAGACAAATTTCCCTATGATTACCACATCTTTATCCCCTTCTCCTTTGTACAGGGGACTTCCAATCATCCGACTCTACCTCCCTCCCAGGCCAATCTGCACATCTTCCACATCCATTCTACTACTCTCTCCCCCCCATGCTTCAGCATTTCACCACACACTTCATCAATTCCTGGGGCTTTCCCCATTTTAACTTCATCGCTTCCACAACTCCCATCCTACTGATTTCTTCTTCTCTTCTCTCATCCCACCGTCTCCCAGCCATTCCCCAGCCACTTATTCGCGCATATATATATATATATATATATATATATATATATATATATATATATATATATATATATATATATATATATATACACACACACACACACACGACGTGCTACCCAAAAGTCTCCGAAATTTGAAAGCCTGACAGAAACTGCTTGTTGTACAGTCGGCCTAAGAAGTGATGGCAGAGTATCCAAAAGTTTTCGTTCAAGTGATAATATATACATTTCTCCTTGTATCATCTAAAATAAAAATTAATCTATGTATTTGTATTACAAAACAGTCAGTGAAGGTGAAAGTACATGTTCATTTCAAATTTGACAGAGTTTATTATTTAGGTCGGTAAGAAATCATCAAATGGAAGAAGGAATGTTGCCTCCCTTGCATTATTTTACAGATATTTTTTTGGCAAATGCTCAGACGAAGTTGCGTCCATGGTGCCACCTCTCCATGCCTTCCCTCGTGCTACACGGGCATCTGGTAGCGCTCATAACTGGAATGTCACTCAACCATATTGCAGAACTTCTGCCTATCAGAATTCTTTCATTCCCCGAACTGCATCTCTCTGGAACTCGCTTCCCCAGAGTTGTTTTCCTCCAAATTTCAACCTACAACTGTTCAAGTCTAACTGTTACAGATATTTTATGAACAGAGGACACCAGTAATCTGGTGTATGGATTATTTTTCTTTCTCCATTTGTTTTTCCTTCCTCCGTTCTGTTATTTATAAAAAAAAAAAAAAAAACTTGAAACTTCAGAACTATCGTTCAGGGGGAGGCAGGATTAATTTGCGGAGCTTAAATCTTTTATGGCCAAAAACAATAATTCATGAAAAGCCTAAAGCTGATATGATTAAGAAATAAATACCATTAAGATAAATAACTAATACTGATGAAATTCTTTCTTAGAACACAAGAAAATGACTTCAGTAAATGTATTTCCGTTTCTGCTGTCTCCATGAACGGCGGAAGGCGGGAAAACAAAGTAAGTAGGCTATTGGAAATGGACCAGCCACGAGCACGAAGGGAGACATCTGTTGGCCAGAGGCAAACAATTATTGCACTACATATGGCAAATATTCCAGTAAGAGAAATCTCTAGAAGACTTAACGTAAGTAAGAGAACAATACATCGCTGGATAAAGAATCGTGAAGACAGAGAGAATCTCAGAAACTTACCTAGAAGCGGAGCTCCTCGTTGCACCACTAGGCAGCAAGACGAAATGATTATTGCTACTGTTCAGGAACAGCCATTAACAAATGCAGCTGCCATCAAGCAAAGGACAGGATTACAGGCAGGCCTTCAGACAATAAGAAACAGATTGCATGAAGCTGGTATTCACCACAGAACACCTGCAACCAAGCCAGACTTAAATCAGCAGCACAAAGACGAAAGGGTAGGGTTTGCTCTCCAATATTCGGCAATGGATCAGTCATTCTGGGATGCTGTCATATTTTGTGATGAAAAAACTTTTTCATCTGACGATCACGGACAGCTTCATTGTTGGAGACCCAGTAATACAAGGTAACTAACGTTGTAATCACATCTCATCTTAATGCAGAAAACATAGGCTGGGATCCGCCTTATTTATACTGGTCATTATAATGCTTTAACGCATTATATCTCCATTTGCTGTACTTTTGAGTCATTATTTTCCGCTTTCATTAAACTGGTTATATTTAGTGAGATATAAATGTAACGGCCTTATAAGTTTTATGTCAAAAAAGCCAGCATTTATAATACATTCCTGGTTATGCTCTGCCTGATGATTAGTTACCATGATTTTCCCAGTTGAATGCTGCTTCGTTAGTAATTAAACTGTTTACTTCCTGTTCATTTTAATCTGTCGAAATCATTGTTTTATTTATGTATGTATATATTTATTTTAGGTTTGAAGAGCAGAACATATGCAAATCAAGACAAAGCGGCAGAATAACAGCAGGCTTATGGGGGTGGATGGCTGCTAGTGGTCCAGGGGAACTTATAGTCATCGAGGAAAGACTGAACAGTACCCAATATGTGAACATTTGAGAAGAGGTGTTGTTACCCACAGTTAGAGCAATGCTATTACCTCAGCCACTTCCTGTCTACATTGCAATGGACAATTCTTCTGTTCCTAATGCGCAGATAGTAAAGCAGTGGTTTATGGAACATCCTGATGTTGTGAGAATTGAGTGGCCAGCAAAATCCCTTAACCTGATGCCAATTGAAAACTTGTGGGGATGCATGACACAGAGTTGGGACAGAAACACCATCAGAACAAAGGAAAGTTTGATATCTCATGCAATGAACATATGGGAAAACCTTCGTCCAAAACGTGGAATGCCAAATATATGTCAGAGATTAGCAGCCTCAGTTCCAGAACGACTGGCAAGAGTAATAGAGTGCAGAGGTTCATACACAAAGTACTGAGCTGAAGACTTGCAGAGCAATTTTGCAGTTATACCAGTTTGACGAAAGTGGTTACCTGAAAGAGGAACCTTTAGGAATTATTAAAGTTATTGCAATTAATTTTCTTTTATAGTATCATAGTACAGTTTCATAACAGAAAATGTATATAAAGTACCGGTAACTAAAATACTAAGGACGTCAAATCTTAAAGTTAGCGAAACCTAATTTATCTCTATTTGGTAAAAAATGTGAGGAAAATATTCACTAGTCCATTGTAAGGATTAACTGCATTCAGAATTATTTGTGTTGCCTCTCCTAATTAAAAGATATAATTTTGACAGCAACATTTATTTCCCTAGAATTGAAAATGTGTTGTTACCCACTGGAAAGAATAAAGCAGCAATAATTTTGATGGTATACACTGAGGGTATAATGAGGGAGAAATGTTCTGGTGCAGTCACATATATAATATTCTTAATACCAAGCCTTTTCTGTGTGTCATCCTATTTATTATATCAAGCTCACAGCAGTGAGCATTTATTTCATTCATTGCCAGACGCCATGTATCCCAAACGGGGTGGTCAAGGGCTTAGAGTTAATTGTTTTACAGGGAGGGGCACTAATCCTCCACCAACCCCACTTGACACGTAGGGATGCCAACAGCATTTGGTGTTCCCAGGAGGTCACCCATCCAAGTACTAACCAGATTCAACGTTGCTTAACTTCGCTGATCGGATGGGAAGCGGTGTACTCAACGTGGTATGGCCGTTACAAAATTAAATATTGCCTTCTGATACTAGCCCATTCTTGCTTGATCATGAGAAAATAACATTAGATTGCTGCTTCAGTGATGGGTATACTGCTCGGAGTAATACCTAACATTCAAATTTGAAAGACGTGCGGAATATGTAACATTTAAATTCGAAAGACGTATCAGGCACTTTGAAATTCTAATATATCATTGACTCATATTGTCAACCCTAAATAATATTCAGCAAGATGAACTATAATATATTCAATTGCAAGACGAAATTTGCAAGAAACCGGGAACGTAATATTAGGCTACTACCTCATAAACACGGTGGGTGTATACTGTCCTAAGTAATACACAACATATCAAAATTGTAAAGATGTATCAGATGCTTTTAATTCTATCACTGCCTTATATTGCCCATTCTTAATAATGCCCAGCATGATAGATTATATACGTATTTTATCAGATGCTGTGACTTGGTAAGAGTACGAAAATATTATTTATATTCAGTCGTTTTTCATCTAACGTATGAATGACCATAGTGACCGAAACAATCTGAAACTTTGCCATCACTTCTTGGGCCGACTGTACAAACGCCCAAAAAAGTAATGACCCGATTCCCAGAACCTTTCGGTCAAAAACTGGTATCTGGCAACTGTCACGGCCTAGTTATACTTCCTATATTGCACACCGGAAAGAGCTGTATTTAGGTAAACAACACCAAAAAGCAATATGTACGTTTTGTTCCCGTATATATAATCGCATTACGGAAGAGGAAACCACAATATACTAAAGTTGAGGCTTGGCCGCACGAAAGAATGTGAAACGCACAGCCTATCGCTCAACGGTTTCAGAGTTAAAATGAGGAGAAACTCGTAATACTGCACATTCTAAATCAGCAATACTAAAGAAAAGATGTCCCCTAAAACAAAACCCGCAGATAATGGTAATGTCGAAATCACGCGTGACATCAAATCAGAAAAATAAACATTTAAAAATTATATTATTATCCACATTTAATTCTCTATGGGGGACTATATTTACGCAGGGGAACCCGTGAGAGATGTAAGCAAGATGGATCAACACGATACTACAGCGTGTCAGTGCAAGCAGATTATTGCTTTTTATTTTGCAAAAATTCCAGCAAAGCAGATATCCCGACAGCTTAACATCAACAAGAGGACAGCTAACGAATATAAATGCGATGTAGAGAGAGGTTGAACACCAAGACAGACAAATTATTGCATCTGCCCAAGAAACCCCCGACTACCTGTATACTGCTATCAAGAAGCAAATTTGTCAGTATTCAGTGAAGTTAGTGAAACCAGTGCAATTACTGGGGGAAATTTGGTCATTTTTATTCACACGATGAAATATCAGCATGTATCAAAATATGTCGGGCAGTTTCATGAGAGAACTAAAGAGGGAGGGGGCGACAGTTAAAAGCAAGAGTGGGAGAATGAGGAGAACTAAAGACGAAAAGGATTGTAATAACAAAAAAGGGGGAGGGGGGAATCGTGACAAAGGCCGATGCATCCACTCCCATCCATTGTGTGATAATGATTGGCACCACGTAAGCCCTGGCTAGTTTGCAGTGTTGCCCAAGGAAAGTTGTAGAAATCCGCTAGATTGGTCTCAGAAGTGGTAAACACCCGCCAGCCTGAAGGAAATTAATGGAAAAAAACGCTAGACAGGACTTTAAAATAACGCCAGATATGCAGAAAGTACTTAAATTCTTACCAGCTAGATTGCTTTTAAAAACCTCTAAATTTAACGGGAAAACTGCTAATTGGTAACACTGCTAGCATGAGTCGTGAAACGAGTAGAAACGTGCCAGTTGTCGTTTTTTTTCATTATTGTTATTGACCTAAAAAAATTTAAAAATGTTTAAAGTCAAAATGTTCTGACTGATATCGTAATGACTAATTGTGCTGATACCCTTATTGGCGAGCACCAACTGTCAAAATGGATTTGAGTTTTGAGCATGACTATGTAACTTGCAATACTTTGGTGATAGAAACTTCGTGTACAAACAGCTAGATAAGGAGTTTATTACAAGCTCACAGTAAAACAGTCTGCCCGTGTCGGCTGTCTGATATGAACTGATGCAATAACGCCGTCTTCAGGCGTGGGAAAGGGTGCTGACCTAGCAAATTTAGTGGGGGCATGTATGCATTGGGGGGGGGACATATATACATCGGGGGTAGACATATTGTGGAGGGGGTACAACTAGTCAATGTTCCTCCCGAGTTATTTTGACAGATATTGACTTTAAATTTTGTAAGCAAACCCAGCGCTACCTAAGTCGAGCCTAACTCAATAGAGAAGAAGAAAGAGCTTATGGCATACTGAGACATAAAAGTGATCCTATGTGTTTATTTGACATGGAGAATCCAAATCTGCTGTCAGCTGACGCCTTTGGTGGCATCATCTAGCAACAACTTCATTTAAGGCCATCGAGAAATAAAAGTGGTCCCATATATAGTTATTTGACATTGCTAGTTAGGCTACTTCTTACAGCAAACTGTTTGAAAGAAGAGACTCACCGCAGGTTCCAGAACAAATCTACTATTGCTTTTCACTCTTGCTACCAGAACATGAGGGTCTTGAGGATTTTTAGAATTTTACCTTGTGTCCAACAACAATGGTACAGCTGCCCTTTCGTTTGACGCCAAAACTTCAAACAAAATCCCCGTCTGGTTGGTCACATGACGAATAATATTATTTAATTCCTCTAATAGCAGAAAATCCCCCAAGGCAGCCATATGGCGCACGAACGAATGTATATAGATGCCACTGAGATAAAGGCAATACCATCCTGCCAACCCGTTTTCGCGACACTTGAAACTCAATATCAGTCAAAATGGATATCAAGATCATGACTTAGAAACGTAGCGAAAACGCGACTCATGTACGCTTTGTTTGTTTGTTATAATAGTGTTAAGTGGCGTTGTGCAGGGTGGATCCATTAGCTGCATTTTATTTTTATCTTTGTGTTTGAGCTAGTTTGCGATTTTTTTTTTTTTTCCCCAAAAAAATTATGTGAAAGAGCAACATGAGTGCATCAAGTTCTGTGTGAAACTCAGGAAGAACGCAGCAGAAACTCCTAAAATGTTAAAAGAAGCATTTGGTGGCAAAGCTTTGGGGGTTACACAAACCTATGATGGTTTAAGCTTTCTAAAAAGGGACAAATGTCAACAGATGATGATGCACTTTCTGGTCGCCGTTCCACAAGTTCAACTCCTGACATTGTGGCCAAAGTTCATGCAGCCATTCTTGTAGATCGCAGGAGGACAATCCACGATGTTTGCGACTTTGTTAGCCCATCATATGGAACTTACCATCGCATTTTATCTGGCAACGTGAGGTGAAAACGTCCAGACAAATGATACACACACAAATGGGTGCTTCACACCATATTGGCAATGCAGCCGGGAACACAAGCCTTGCAGTATTTAGCATAAACATGCTGGTTGTCCCGCACCCCCCATGTTCATCAGATTTGGCCCCCTGTGATTTTTTCCTCTTTCTGAAAATGAAAAACCAACTGAAAGGATTAAGATTTGATACCACTGCGGTTATCTACGAGAAAATCGCAGTTCCTAAACAAGCTGATGTTCGGACCTCCAGAACGCGATCCGATCATGGGAGAAGCTCTGGGATCGACAGCTGCATGCCCAAGGAGATCACTTTGAAGGAGACGGTGGTGATTAGGACTTGCCGTAAGCTTTTTTTCCTTCTTAAGTCAACTTGCGGGAACTTTTGGGTAGTACCTCGTATACAGTATACACACACACACACACACACACACACACACCCACACACACACATATATATATATATATATATATATATATATATATATATATATATATGTGTGTGTGTGTGTGTGTGTGTGTGTGTGTGTGTGTGCATCCGCAACCTTGGGTCTGATGGGCTTCAAGATGATCACGAGAACAGCCCATATTCATTTGGAAATGTTTGTTTCTGAATTCTTCGTCCATGTTTCATACTGAATCACACCACAGCGTTTTGTTCTTATTTATTCATTTAGTCGCCGAAGATACTGTGCAAAACTCATCCCACCAACTCAATTCGTCTTTAGTTCTCTGTATAATATTTAAAAACAATTCCTTACTTTTTGTTTAGCTCGGATTTTTGTCTTTCCCTAACGAGAATATACAATAACTGATTTCATTAACGCTTGAAGTAGTCTAAGCAAGCCTTAACGATTGGACGTTATTAGAGTTATTAACATAGAGAGAGAGAGAGAGAGAGAGAGAGAGAGAGGAGGCATTATAAGTTTCCTCTCTGTTATTCTATCTACAGTGTATACCTAGGCTGCTTCCCCCAAGGAAAAGGGAGGTAGCCGAGACAGGACGACACACTCCCCATTAACTCATCCATTCAAACACATTCATTCGCATCTTAGCCCCAAAGGGGAGAAGGGACAGATCCTCACCGCACCACACCGCACAAGGGTCAACTGCGCAGTGCAATCAGTGACATCCGCAGCAGGGCCCGACAGCAGAGCTGGTTTACCCCTGCGACATCATAATAGACCCATCCCCTTACCCGCACCTGACCTGACTAGCTGATCAGACTAAATGCGGGAGAATATCCCCTCGGAGCTGCTTCATCATTTATTCATTCACAATTTCTCTCCATTTATTTCTGTCACGCACAGCCACTCTTCCTTGCTCAACAGACATCCTTCTCACATCCAGCACTCTGTTCACACTGTCCATCCATCCTATTCGTGGTCATCCTTTCAGCCTTACACGTCTCACATCAGCTCTAGTTATCCTTTTCACCAATCGCTCATTATCCATTCTCTCCATATGCCCAAACCATCGCAACACCCTCTGCTTAACTCTGCCAGCCATCTCCCGAACAACTCCAGTTCTCCTTTGCACTTCATCATTTCGAACTCGATCCATACGCGTCACTCCACACATACTCCTCAGACACCTCATCTCCATTACATTCAAACTTTTCCTCTCTGCTACACCCATATTCCATGTTTCAGCCCCATATAACGCAGTCGGTACCACAACACCCTCATACAGCCTTCCCTTTACATCCATTCTAAGCAAACGACATCTAAACACTTTTTCATTCCTCCCAGCACCTTCCCTACTTCATTCATTCTAAACTTCACTTCTGCATCTATTCTTCCATCCACAGCAACATGTGACTCTAAATATTTAAAACACTCTACCTCCTCAAGCAACCCGCCATTCAAAGCTATATTCATCCCCTTACCATCTACCAACCTCGTACACTTCATCACTTTACTCTTATTCTCATTTACTTTCAATTTCCTCCTTTCACACACCCTTCCAAACTCCTCTACCAACTGTCTCAATCTCTCCTCTGAATCAGCCACCAGTGCAGTATCATCTGGAAACAGCAGCTGCTTCAGATTCCATTCTCCACCATCAACATTCATCAGACTCAGACCTCCACCTAAAACTTTTGTATTCACGTCCCTTTCAACACCATCCATATAAATATTAAACAACCAAGGTGACATCACACATCCCTGTCGCAGCCCCACTCTCACGGGAAACCAATCACTCACAGCATTTCCCACTCTTACACACGCTGTACTATTTACATAAAAACTTTTCACCCCTTTCAGTACCCTACCATCAAGTCCATACAATCTTAAAAGAAGTCCACAAAGCCTCCCTATCAATTCTGTCATACGCTTTCTCTAAATCCATGAATGCCCAAAACACATCCTTGCCTTTCGCTAAATACTTTTCACACACTTGTTTCACAGCAAACACTTGATCCACGCATCCCCTCCCTCTCCTAAAGCCACACTGCTCATCACCAATCACTCCCTCTGTACCCTCTCTAACTCTCATAATTAACACTCTACCATAAACCTTACCTATAACACTCAACAGACTTATACCCCTAAAGCTAGTACATTCATACTTATCACACTTGCCTTTATACAACGGGGCCACACAAGCACTTGCCTAGTCAATTGGCACCATACCTTTCACAAAGCACACATTCAACAATCTTACTAACCACTCAACAATAGTCACGCCATCACCCTTCAGGCATTCCACAGCACACCCATCCATACCTGCAGCTTTCCCTGTTTTCATCTCCTTTACTGCCTTCTCCACTTCCTCCTTCGTGATCAAAGAATCATTCAACTCTCCCAACACATTTATTCCTTGCACCCTTCCATCCACCACAATCTCAGCCACCCTTTCCTCCTCTACATTTAACAGTCTTTCAAAATACTCTGCCCATCTCATCCTTACTGCATCCATCTTAATTAACATCCTTCCATCCTCTGGTTTTACTCGCTTTTCCTTCTCAAACTCTCCCTTTCTCACCCTTTTCACCTCCTTCTAGAACATTTTCTTATTCTGTTGAAAATTCTCAGTCAGCCACCTACCCCACCTCTCATCTGCTGCCACTTTAGCATCACGCACAGCCCTTCTCTCCCTATTCCTCTATTCCTTATGTCTCTCATATGACACCTCATCTTTCCTCTGCAGCCACACTTCATATGTACGTCTCTTCTCAGCCATAGCCATACTTACTTCCTCGCACCACCATTCACTTCCTTTTCTTACACCACCACCCACACGTCTCACACCACACACCTCTTCTGCATGCCCCACAACAGCACTCTTAAACAACTGCCATTCCTCCTCCACACTGCCATTTACCAGATCTTTCACTGCGTTCCACTCATCTTTCAATTTCTCCTGATACTCTATCATTTTCTCTCTTTTATCCAACTCACTCACTTTCAAAACCTCCCTGCCACACCTAACCCTCCTAGCTCTCACCCATCTCTTACCTACTCTTAACTTTTCCCTCCACCAGGTAGTGGTCAGACATACCTCCACCCTCCCCTTTCAGAACTCTCCCGCCCAACAATTTTCCTATTACATTCCTAGACACAACCACATAGTCCATCAATGCTCTATCAACAACCCTTCCACCCTCCTGTCTCACCCACGTATACATAAATGTCTTTCTTCTCAAACAGCGTATTTCCAATCACCATCTCTCGCTCAACACACATCCCTATCATTCGTTCCCCATTTTCATTTCTTCCAGGCACACCATGCATACCAACTACACCTTCAACTGCTACATTTCCCACTCTAGCATTCGGATCTCCCATCATTACCGCATTCACATTCGCTCCAAAGCTCTGCAGACATCATCATCATTCCAGAAAGACTCCCTCTCTTCTTCATCCCTTTCACTATCAGGTCCATATGCACTCACAGTCACCCACAACTCACGTTCAAATTTCGCTTTCACCCACATCAGTCTCGATGACACCTCCTTCCATTCAATCACACACTGCTGTATTTCCGGACTCACTAATAAAGCCACACCTTCTCTTGCCCTTCCTCTATCAACACCTGAAAATCTTCCATTCACACTTCCAAACATAGACTCACCCTTCCCTTTCATCTTCGTTTCACTCAAAGCTAACACATCCAACTTTCTTCTCACAAACATTCTCCCAATCTTCTCCCTTTTAGCCTCAAACGTACTACATCCACGCACATTCATAGACCCAATCTTCAGGGTACGGGGATAACTCAGTCCCCCATCCCTTTCTCTGGCCTGCCTCTTTTTAGAAACTAAAAAACAGAGGAGGGGGTCCCTAGTCCCCTCACCCCGCCCTTTTTAGTCGCCCTTTACGACACGCAGGGAATCCGGTGGCAGTATTCTTCCTAACACAACCTGGCCGCAGAGTAGTAGTACCACCCCATAGTGAGGGCCAGATTGTGTCCCCCCCCCCCTGCCACAGGGGGGAAGGGATGTCTGAAGTGGCGGATTCAGTGAAGGAAGGAGTTCCAGTGAGTCCACGCTCTCCTTTTTTCACATGTGACATATTTTCTGGTTTTGTTTTGTCCCGAGGTTTATCTGGATGTGAACACGGTGAACTGCAGGCTGAAGCTGGGTTTCTTCTGCAGTCCACCATCCTTCTTTGGGGGGGTAGGGAGGGAGTTGAAAGAAGTTTGAATAACCAGGCAACTCAGCAGCCCTGTTATATCAGTGCCACCACGTGAAAGCGTATCTCCTCAGCAACATATTATTCCTACAGTAAGTTTTCAGAATTGTTGCATGACTAATAAAAATACATTAGAAACTCAAATTCATAAACACATTAACACTCTATAAAGTTTACATTTTATAGTTGTGAAATAACTGTGATAAACTCTAAACAGTTTTTGTTATAACTAAATTTTAGGCGCATGATTTCTCAAGTATGAATTAAAACTTTTGGATCCTCAGCCACTCCTGTAACCCTTTCAGCCCGATGACGTACATTTAGTTTTATTCAGGCTTTGGTGTTGGAGTATGGCGCCTTCACGTGGTGGCATAGATATAACTGGGCAATGGAGCTCCCAGTTATGGAAACGTCCATCAAATCCCTTCGTAACCTCCAAAACGAAAATGGTTGGCTGCATGAGAGAGAGCAACTTCAACGTGATGTCCACCACACCTACCAACGGTACCTGACTTCTCATAGTAAATGATTTGATTAAAGTTGGGAAAGGATCTCTTACACTGAAGGGATTCATTAAGGCAGTATTTAATTTCTTCAGTTAGAGAACTTTGTCCTAAAAATGAATAAGTTCGTCTGATGGTCGTGAGAATGCATCATCGGGCTAGAGGGGTTAAGAATGAAAAGTTTAACCTCAGCAGAGGTACATGTTACTGTATACAGGTTATTGTCACTATTCTCTCCATCTTTTTTATTTTTCATTTTTCTATGTGCTCGACTCTGGGCATAGGCATCACAGCCTGGTCCCAAGGCCCAGTAGTCCTTCTACATATCATACTCCTCTCTACATGTCACCACTTCGGCGCTAACACCCATCCATATTGAATACATGCTAGGGCTGCCTCATACAGGACTGGTGTATTGGTATTAGCGGGGGTATTTTTACGACATGTCGGCGGGTCTTCTGGTAGATCTGTAAAGTCTGCTTTACATGAAATTCAAATCTTTAAACTGTTCCCTGCCCCAGAGAGGATTTGAACATGGGTCCAGTAGGACCTCAGGCCACCTCTCTACCGATTGAGCCACCGCCTCCCCCAAACTCATCATCATTATCAT
The DNA here is from genome assembly GCF_032717465.1 of Coenobita brevimanus. Taxonomy (NCBI): domain Eukaryota; kingdom Metazoa; phylum Arthropoda; class Malacostraca; order Decapoda; family Coenobitidae; genus Coenobita; species Coenobita brevimanus. The sequence goes on along the minus strand of NC_136979.1, from coordinate 21,897,346 downwards.
TATCATCATCATCACCATTCCAGTCTCCTTTCCCATCTGAGTATGGGGTGAAGGAGAGCAAATGATCGTTAAAATTAGCCTAGTGAAAACGCTCATGAACGATAATTGGGATCATGTTTAAAAGTACACAACATGCATGTGTTATGCAAGGATTTCCAAGTGTAAAATTGCCACAGGTTTTTATTAGCAAATGGATGAGGCGCCGTGTGACTGGAAAGAGAAGTGGTACAATGCATCTGTTGAACGTGCTTTATCAGTAATACATATTCTGTTTGTCCTATTAGGATAGTAGGAGCCTGAGACTTGGTTACGCAGTCTCGATAGTAAGGCGACGGTGGCCAGTCATTACTCCCTGACTAGAATTATGTGAACAATAAACCTCAACCCTCTCCAAGTCATTAGGTGCCACATCCGGCTGAAGCTTCTTTATCTTCTAGATCACCGGGCCTCCGTTTAGTTATATGGTTGCCCCGCCTCCCATATATATACTATATATATATATATATATATATATATATATATATATATATATATATATATATATATATATATATATATATAATATATATATATATATATATATATATATATATATATATATATATATATATATATATATATATATATATATATATATTATTTATTATATTTATATATATATATATATATAGTCGCAGACGCTATATTTTCCTAACTTCGCAGTTGTTGTTGTATGTATGATTGTTAGGTTTTACAGATAGCTGACGAGTCACTGTTATCAACATATATCCGATAACAGGGTAAGCACTTCTAATCTCTGCCTCAAACGTAAACGAACATTGTTCTGCTTGGCGACTGACAATGTGCAGGTAAATTTTTATCTTTTAATATTTCTTTTCATACCATTTTAGATTGAAATAAGAATAATATTGATAATGAACACTACTTCACAAATGACATGTAGCTAGCAAAGGAAACAGATAAATGAACCCCGATAATGTTGCACCTGATGATGATAACAGTGACTCCAAAAACAACCGGTAGAGAGAAAGGACGTCAGCGAAGATCCAGACGTCGATGACGATGACGATGATGATTTTGGATGTTATGAATGATAATGAATGTGCATGTTGCTGCTGCTGCTGCTGATGATGATGATGATGTTGATGATGATGAAAATTACTCCCTCCAGCAACTTGGATGTAACTAGGAAAGGATGAAAGAAAAAGAGAATTCGGATGATGATGTTGATAATGATGATGATGATTCCACTTGACAACTTACATGCAACCAGCAGAAAGAGGAGGCTACGAAGAGAATCCAGAACCTTGAAATGTATGTTCTAGTTTGCACTTGTGGTAGCTTCTCGTCTGCCTCCATCCTCTGCTCCTCGACCCCTCTCAGCCCCACGTCATTCTGCAGACTGCCGTAACCCGAAGGTGTGCCCCTGAAGGTCTTCCTTATGGGAGTGGTCTCCGTGGACGTGGTGGTGGGCTGCTGCTGGCGCTCTGTCACATCAGAGTAGCATTAGTGGTCAATATTTACTTTACGGGGTTCTCTGTTTCAGCGGTTTCCTCTTCCTCAAACTGCTTTTTTCCTGTTTCGGTTTATTTGATGTTGAAGGTTGTTGGAAACATCTATCTATCTATCTATCTATAATCCCGACGCCCTAATCCCACAAAGGGTGACCACAGACAAAGTGCCTTCAGGTCGCTCTGTCACCCACCGTTTGACTGCCCTTCCCCCAACTCACTCCCCTCTCCCTCATATACAGTACCTTTCAACTCCATCCCTCCACCTCATCCTCGGTCTTCCCCTCCCTCTCCCTTCCTCCACTTCACCCACATACACCCTCTTAGTCAGTCTTTCCTTCCCCATTCTCTCCACATGTCCATACCACCTCAGTGTATTTCTCCTAATTTCCTCAGCCACATCCGCATCCACCCCACAATGTTCCTTCACTTCTTCATTCGTCAACCTGACCCTCCATGTCACTCCACATGGTCCTCTCAAGTAACTCATTTCCTCTGCTTTCAGTCTTGACTTGTTCCTTTCTTGCAAGGTCCATGCCTCGCTTCCATACGTCCGGGTAGGTTTCAAAGTACTATCATGCAGTGACTTCTCAACTTCCATACTCACCTCCCTATTTCTCATCACTACTTTCAGTGAACCAACAACCTTCCTTCCCTGCTGTACCCTTTCAAGCACTTCATCTCCAAAAGTTCCATCCTTACTCATCACACTACCCAAGTACTTGAATACACTCACATTCTCCATATCCTCACCATTCAATCTCAATGTGCTTTCTGTAACTTCATTCCTCTCAAACACCATAACTTTACTCATGTTTATATTCACTTTCAGATTCCTCTTCCTACACACTGTCCCAAACTCATTCACCAAACCTTGCAACTCCCATTCATCTTCACTCAACAATACTGTATCATCAGCGAACAGCAACACCGGAATCTTCCACATCTCACCCTCATTCATTAGAGCCACCCCCACATCCACTGCCCTACCTTGCACCGTCTTTACAGCTCCATGCATGTACGGTATATATTAAGCAGCCACGGAGACATCACACATCCCTGTTTCACTCCCACATTTAGATCAAAGAACTCACTCAGTTAACCATCCACTCGCACCATAGCCCTAGCTCCTTCATACATTTTCTTCACAGAACTTAACAATTTCCCCTCCACTCCATATATTCTTAATACCTTCCACATACCTTGCCTATCTATTCTGTCATAACCTTTCTCCAAGTCTATGAAGGCAGCACACACTTTCTTTCCCTTCTCTAGATACTTCACTAAACATTTTAGAACAAATGTCTTATCTAGACACCCATTTCCCTTCCTAAATCCCCCTTGTTCTTCTCCAAATAGCTCCTCTGTTATATGCCTAATCCTATCAATGGGTGTTCTACCATATATTTTTCCAGTCACATTAAGAAGGCAAATACCCCTATGGTTACCACATACTTCCCTCTCCCCTTTTCCTTTGTATAAAGGAACAATTATACCTGATTTCCAGTCCTCTGGAACCCTTCCTTCTTCTCAAGCCAATCTACACAATTTCCATATCCACTCCACAATAATCTCACCCCCATACTTCAGCATTTCGCCACACACTCCATCAATTCCTGGGGCCTTTTCCATCTTGATCTTCTTCATTGCATCCACTACTTCTGCCCTACTGATCTTTTCCTTCCTCCTCTCATCTCTTCTTCTCCCAGCAATTCCCCAACCACTTGTACTCGCACTGCTCTCACTCTCTACATTCAACAAATCTTCAAAGTGCTCCTTCCATCTCCTCAATTTCTCTCTCTTCTCCACCAACAATCTCTTATGCCCATCTTTCACTCCCCTACTATTTCCCCTTTCACACTGTCTTACTTTCTTTACCTCCTTCCAAAACAGTTTCTTACTCTTCCTCCATTATACACTCAGGTTCCTCCCAAACTCTTCGTCCACTTCTCCTTACTCTTCTTCACCAATCTCTTCACCTCCCTTCTTCTGCTCGCATATACCTCTCTCTCCTCTCTCTCATTTCCCCTACCTCTACTCGGTAGTCATTCACTATATGCCTTCTTCTTTTGTTGCACAGCTCCTTTCACCTCATCATTCCACCATGCTGTCCCTTGCACACCCCTGCATCTCCTCCTCACTCCACAAACCACCTCACACGCTGCACCTATCTCTTCCATGAATATTTTACATACATGTTCCACCTCTTCCATCTGCTGTAACCAATCTTTCTTCCACTGTCCTCTTATACTCTGCCATTTTCCCACTACCTTGCAACTTCTCCACTCCTCTCACATGGGCTGTTTCCTCCTGTCTTCCCCTTCGTTTCTTCACCTATTTCCTTTGCAGCCTTGCCTTCTCCATCACTAGGTGATGGTCCGAGATTCCATTCCCCCATCCTCTCCACATTCTTGCATTCAACACTTGCCTTCTCATTCGCTCATCGACACACGTGTTCAACAAGTTCACCGTCCATCCTCCTCATGATTCTCCATGTATACCTGTGGATCATCTTATGCCGAAAGAAGGTGTTGGCTATTGCCAACCTCTTACCAGCACAGATGTCCACCAAAGCACTACCATTCCCATCTACTTCATCTAGCACACCCCACTGACCAACCACTCCATCGACTCATATATTCCCAACTGTGCCATTCATGTCTCCAAATATCAAAAATACTCTCTCGCTCCTCTCAAACTTGTCCATACATGCTTCTACACTTGCCCACAACTCATCTTTCACTCTTGCCACTCAGCCCTCTATCAGCGCATACACACATTGAATCTCCCAAGCTTGTATACCTACTTTCATCCTCACCCATACAATGCTTGCACCCACTCTTCCATACTCTCTTATATTCTCCATCCACTTCTTGCTTATCATCAGACATACTTCTTCTCTTGTGCGCTCATTCTCATTAACTCCTTCATATATTCCTAAACAGTATTCCCATTCTCTTACCCTTTCACCTTCCATTTAGTTTCAGTCAATCCACATACATCCAAGCTTGCATCCTGAAGCACCTGAACAATCTCTCTTTCACTTCATTATTCACTCCACTCACATTCCACGTCCCCACCCATAGAAAGTCTTTTCTCCGTTCCTTAGTCATAAACATATGGATTATGGTCCGTCCTAGTCCGAGGTGCTTTATTCGCTTGGTTAGTTAGTTCTTTTTACTGGGTGGGGCACTAACCCATCACCAACCCTTTTAGTTGCCTCATACGACAAGCAGGGATATTTTTTCTTTTTTATGCTAGGAAGAAGGAACCAAAGGCCACGAGCCCGCATACTGTTCGTTCCAAGAGAATTACAAGATACAAGAGAGAGCCAAATTCAAGATCTGATCATTTCGAAATGCCTGGACACACTGCATTTGAAAGACTGGAGATCATAGCTAGCAGGAAATATAGACGGAGGGAGACAGTTCCTAGTTGACCTGTTGCATAAATGAAGGACTGGGAGTAATGTGCATTAAAGAATTGGACACAAAAGAGATGAGAGTTTGCTGCTAGACGAGTGCTACACACCCGTCGTAGAGGTGGAGGAATACAAGCAGACAACTCAGAGGAGTGACCACTGAAGTAGTGATAGAAAAGAGATCAAGATGCAGCAGTGCGGCAAAGAGACAGAGGTTGAAGGGAGCCAGTAAGAGAAGGAGAGTTAATGAGACGAAAGCCTTTGACTCCACCCTATTGAGAAGAGCTGTATGTGGAGAGCCTCCCCACACATGAGAGTTGTACCCCATACAGGGGCAGATAAAACCCATATATGGAGTCAACAACTGTGCAGGGGTAAAGAAGGAATGGAGTTGGCTTAGCACACCTAATCTCTTGGAAGCAGATTTTACAAGAGATGTAATATGATCTTTCCAAGTTAAGTCCCGAGTAAATGAAACCCCAAGCATGTTCAAGGATGATGCAGGATTAAGCTGAATACTATTAAACATTAGTGGGTACACGTGTGGAAGATTTTGTCATGTTGATAGGTGTAAGAACTGAGTCTTAGATGCATTAAAAACAACAAGATTATTTTTACCCCAGTCAGAGGTGCAAGCCAAGTCAGACATTAGGTGTGTCATAGCCTTATCCCTTGTCTGTTAAAGTAACTGCTGAGATAGGGATTGCGGGAGCCGAATGGAAAGGTGAAGGGTGGAATCATCAGCATACGAGTGGATAGGGTTAGATGTACAGCTTAGAAGGTCATTGATGAATAAAAGGAACAGAGTTGGTGATAGGACAGAGCCCTGAAGAACACCACCGTTGATAGATCTAGGAGTAGAACAATGGCCGCCTATAACAGCGGCTATAGAACGACTAGAAAGGAAGCTATAGATGAAGGGACAGATAGAAGGATAGAAACCGTAAGAGGGCAGATTGGAAATTAAAGATTTATGCCAGACTCGATCAAAAGCCTTAGAGATGTCAAGTGCAATGGCAAAGCTCTCGTCAAAGTCCCGAAAGGAGGATAACCAGGAGTCTGAAAGGTATGTGAGAAGATCGCCAGTGGAGTGTCCCTGATGGAACCCATGCTGATGGTCAGAAAGAAGGTTGTGATAGGAAAGATGATTTAAAATGTTTCTATCAAGGATTGTCTCAAAAACTTTTGAGTTACAGGATGTTAAAGGAACTGGACGATAGTCAGAGGGTTGGGATTGGTCACCCTTCTTTGGGACTGGCTGAATGAGAGCAAACTTCCAGCAAGAAGGAAAGGTACAAGTTGATAGACAAAGGCAAAAGAGTTTACCTAGGCAGGGTATAAGCACAGAGGCACAGTTCTTGAAGACAACAGGAGGGACCCCATCAGGCCCATATACTTTGTTAGTATTGAGCCCTGTGATGGCAGAAGATACATCAGCCGAAGAAATTTTAATATCAGCCATGAGGAAGTCAGAGGGGGGAAGTGATGGAGGAACAGCACCAGAATCGTCTAAGGTGGGGTTGGAGGAGAAAGTCAGAGCAAAGAGATCTGCTTTATCAGTAGAAGAAATAGCTACAGAACCATCAGAGTAGAAGAGAGGAGGGAAGGATGATGAGGTAAAGTTGTTAGAAAGGTTTTTGGCAAGGTGCCAGAAGGAGCGGGAAGAATTCGGGTTGGAGAGTTGAGAGCATTTAGAATGGATGAAATTATTCTTAGCAGAGTGAAGAGCAGGCTTTGCACGATTCAGGGCAGAAACGTAAAGAAGATATGATTCAGGGGTGGGTTGGCTCCAGTAGCTTTTATAGGCCCTCTCCTTGTTGCAAACAGCATTAGAATAGGAGTGATTAAACCAAGGCTTTCTTGCATTAGACAAAGGATATGAGAAAGAATGTATGCTTCCATGCCCGAGAGAATAACCTCCGTAATGCGCAAGGCACACTCAGATGGCTGCCGGCCATGGAAGCCATAATCATTGCAGTGAAAATCAAAGAAGTACAGCCTGAGGGACTCCCAATCTGGAGTTCCAAAGTGCCACAGTCAACGTTTCTTTGGAGGGTCCACAGCCCATACCAGAGCGAGAGGACAGGTTAAGGTAGTAAGGTTGTGATCGGAGGAGCCCAACGGATAGAAAAGATTAACAGTGTAAGCAGAAGGATTAGTTGTAAGGAAGAGGTCAAGTATGTTAGAGCTCTCTCCGAGGCAGTCAGGGATACGGGTAGGGTGCTGTACAAGCTGCTCTAGGCCATTAAGGATAGAAAAGATATAGGCTTGTTCACCAGGTGGATCAGTGAAAGGAGAGGGGAGCCAAAGGTGGTGGTGAGCATTGAAATCTCAAATGGAGATTTCAGAGAAAGGAGAAATGGATAGAATGTGTTCCATCGTAGAAGTAAGATAGTCGAAGAATTTTTGATAGTCAGTAGAATTAGGAGATAAGTAAACAGAGCAGATATATTTAGTCAGAGAATGACAGAAAAGCCGAAGCCAGAGTGTAGAGAATTAAGAAGAAATGAGTTCATGTGGAGAGGATGGAGGGTGAAAGACTGACGAAGAGAGTGTACAGTATGTGAGTGAGGTGGAGGGGGGAAGAGGGAGGGGGAGGCCGAGGATGAGATGGAGGGATGGGGTGGAGAGGTATGTGAGAGAGGGGGGTGTGAGTTGGGAGCAGGGCAGTGAAATGGGGGGGGGGGGACAGGGCGACGTGGAGGCGATTTGTTTGTGGCCACCCCAAACGGGATTGAGGCGTCTGGCAATAGATAGATAGATAGATAGAGTTCAGGAACACGAGAGTAAGATAAGTCGTTCCGTATATATACACAACAGCCACCTTTGGCTTTGAAATGAGTATAGAGAAAGTTGGAGGATACAAAAAAGGGTTTGATGTCAGCTGCCTCAGACAGCTGAGTCTCAGTTATGAAAAGGTGAGGTTTAGAGGAGGAGAGGAGGTGCTCAACAGAGCGATAGTAAGAGGAAATGCTGCGAATGTTGCAGAAATGATGAAGAAGTGATTCAGACAGTGGTTCCAGGCAGCTCTAGTCGTCACCAGGAGACGGGCGGATGGTGGGGGGCATTTATGGTCCCCCCCTCCCGGGGACTCCAAGGCAGTGTGATCTGAAGCCATAATTTGTTTTTAAATTTTGGAAAAGGAAGTGTAGTGTGTACTGTGCATGTAGTTTGATGTTGCTAGTTAGAGAAACTTGTATTGGAGAGCATGCTGGCCTACTCTCTGTGTTACTGAGACACTGGAAAAGTTCAGCAAAGGGGGATGGTCAGGAACTAGTCCCTATGGCAATGAAACGGGAGCTCCAGCTCTCCCTGTCATCAGCTTTCCATCCACCTTGGGAATACAGCCCTGTTCGACTGGTGCTACACAGGGCGTATTCTTGAAACTCCCTACCCCCAGGGGGTAGATCCTTAGCTAATCTCATCTAATCAAACCACAAGGAATAATAGCGCATTCAGATGGCACTACTTCGCCATGTGGAACAAAAAATGGCGGCCATCACTCACCACAACACCTCGCCCCCTTCATTATGTATCTAATGCAGGGACAGATGAGGTTAATTTAATATCTAATAAGATGTTTCTGACAACCTGCAACAACAAATCATTCCACAACGGATAAAAAAAATTTGACGAGGAGGAGAATGCTGAAAATGAGAAGCACGTAAATTAAATACTTAAATACATTAGTAATTAAGTACCAACTTAAGCCCGTCGACTTCGTAATGGGTTAGATACAGGACTTACTAAGTTGTTCAGTACGAGATATCATTCCCTGGGTGAATAAAATAATTCAAAAGTAGCAAGAGTAAGAGAGTAAACACGTCATCAGATTGAAAGGGTTAATATACATTTTTTTTTGTTAGCATCCGGAGTTCTATATTTACTGTAAATAAACTGGTTCAAGCCTTTGATTGTGGATAAACAATGCATTAGGACCTTGTACAACTCTCACTCTCTGCTGCTAATGAGGTCAATCGCTCTTCCAAACTCTCCTTTAAACTTTTCATCAATCAGCACATTTTCACTGATAAACTTATGAATAATAAGCTCATTCACTTGTGCCAGGTCTTGACGCAGTTGTTCTACAGCCTACGAAAGCTAAATCTGCAAACTGTGGGTCTTCGTCTCAGCCTCACCATCAATGCAAGTTTCGGTAACAGCATCATTCGGTTCTGCGGGATAAGCAATGTTAGCCATCCCCTTACCGGTGATATTGAAGTTAGCTTCATCACCGAGAAGCATAAACTGCACTTCAGGAGGACTCTGGTGCCCTTGCTGCTGTTGGTGCGCTTGAGCGCCAGGTCTGATACCAAAGACGTTGACACTCATTTACTTAAGGTGGAAAACAACTAAAGAATGATGTGGTATTGTAATTCCCTCAGCCAAAGCAGAGAGAACGACTAAGCCAAGACGAATGCAGATGACATAGTTTAATTGTTGGATGCAATAGGTTCAACAGAGAATGTTACACTTCATGCAGACTTCGAATACTATGGGAGGAGTAACTCCAAAAGAATTGAAATATCAGCACAGTGGCTTCCAGGGCTTATACCAGTGGGTCTGATGAATTCTTAGACCCTTAATTGATTCGAGATTCATTACACCACATTTCTGTTCCATTGGATTTTGGGTAGGGTGTTTCTCATCAAACCGAGTTGATTTAGGATAAAGGGAACTCGTTTTCTTATTTTCCCCTTGTGTGTCTGTGTTAATAGCACAGAACTGATCATTAATGGCGCGATTCATTTTTTTTTCAGGGTGTTTAACTGTTGCATGGTAAAAGAAAAAAGCCTGTCCCTTTTTATGTGATAATGTTTTAAAAAAGACCCTTCCCCTTTTCCTCGATTGCTCGACTGTGTTGCCCTAGATCTTTTTGCTATTTATCAGCCGATTTTTTTTTTTTTTTAATCGTTATCTGCTTTAGAGATGGACCTGGCATTTCCAGCATGAGAGCTGAGGACAATAGTCAGTAAAGTTGGAATAGAACTGAAGCCACCGTGCTCAGACAGCTGCTTATCCTGATTCCTGCTCAGTTGTAGGATAAAGGGAACTCGTTTTCTTATTTTCTCCATGTGTGTCTGTGTTAATAGCACAGAACTATCATTAATGGCGCGATTCATTTTTTTTTAGCTTGTCCTGTCAGGTATAATTTTTGCTTCATTTTTTCTAAAGGAAAAATATTTCTTATTGTACTTCCACTGTATATTTCCAACCATAGAAGCCCATCATAAATAGCCTGCAATTCGCTGAAGACATTCGTGTTGCCAGCCTGCATCTCCAGGAATAACTGACGATGTCGGTCAGTATGGACATTTGGATCAGATGGGTGAATAATGGGGCTTCTACACCCTTCGCCGGTCGTCAAGTATTGAACGATGTCAGGTATGCTACTCCAACGATTAAGGTGGATTTCATATATGGGCTTTGCTATATTTGACCACTTGACTTCCTTTGGTTTATTTTCCACTACCATTCAGTATTTTGTTAAGTTGTACCATCATTACGACGTTATTCCCTTCATTATCTGTGTGAGGTGAGGATAAAATTTTAGGTACTATTGGAAGTTGTGGTGTTTGAATAGCAAGAAGTTGAGGCTGAATGGTGGGAAGCTGAAGGTGAATGGCAGGAAGCTCAGGGTGAATGGTAGGAAGCTGAGTGTGAATGATAGGAAGTTGAGCCTGAATAGCAGGAAGTTGATGCTGAATGGCAGGAAATTGATGCTGAATGGAAGGAAGTTGCTGATGAATGGCAGGAAGTTGATGCTGAATGGCAGGAAGTTGATGCTGAATGGCAGAAAGTTGAGGCTGAATGGCAGGAAGTTGAGTCTGAATGGAAGGAAGTTGATGCTGAATGGCAGGAAGTTGAGGCTGAATGCCTGGACCTATTTTCTCATTTGGTTCAATCGGTGATTTCATAAGTTTAACTTCATATTTTTACGTCTTGCTTACCTAATTTCATCTCTCGAAACTGCCTCGGACCAGGGCAGACCAACAGGTGACGACCTAGGACAATAGAAAGGACATGACACGAATTGCAACGTGGAATGCAAGGAGTGCAAATGATAAGGTGAAAGAGAAATAGAGAGATTGTCCAGTTGCTTGGGGGTACAAAGGTGGACATATGTGGTTTGACTGAGACTAAAAGATGAGGTGAGAGTGTGTGAGAGAGTGGGAGTATGAATGGAGTATATATGAGGAGGTAGGTGAGAATGAGGGGGCAAAAGGGGGTGTATGTATTGTGTGCAAGAGGTGGAAAGAGAGTGTAGGAGAGTATGGATCAGTTGGTTCATGGATTGTGTGGGTAAGATTGAAAGTAGGATAATAAACGTGGGTGACTGTGTGTGTATATGCGCCAATAGAAGACCGTGCAGGCAGAGTGAAAGAAGAGTTCTTGGACAATGTGGAAGCGTGCCTGGAAAAGTTTGAGAGGAATGAGAGAGTGTTCTTGATTGGAGATATGAATGGAAAAGTAGGGAATGCGAAGATGGATGGAGTAGTTGGTGAGTGGGTTATGCCTGTAGAAGTGGATGAAAATGGTAGTGCTCTAGTGGACATTTGTGCGGGGAGAGTGTTGGTGATAGCCAATACCCTCATTCGGCACAAAATGTTCCACAGGTATACTGTATGTAGCGAGTGATGGGAGGGGTGGGTGGAGAACTGGATGAACAGAAGGCAAAGATTGATTACATGTGTGTGGATGAGAGAATGAGAAGGTATGTAATGGATGCAAGAACATACAGAGCTTGGGGGTGTAGACTTTCTGACCACCACTTGGAGTTGGTGAAAGTCAAGGTACAAATGCGATGGATAAACAGAAGATGAGAAGGACAGGAGGAAGTACGCATACAAGGAAGGTAGAAAGGTTGCAAAAGGACGGAAAAAAGGCAGAATATAAGAGAGAAGTGGAGTTGCGATTGAGTAAATATGATCTGGGGCAGATGGGGGACGTGGAATGTGTGTGCAAGATATTCACAGAAGGAATCTGTGTTGCATGTGAGGTGGTGTGTGGGGTGATGAGAAGACGAAAGTGGATGCAAGGAACAGCATGGTGGAATGAACAGGTGAGACAAGCTGTGGCGCAAAAGAAGAAAACATATAGTGAGAGGATGGGAAACAGAGGCATGGAGGAAGTTGAGAGACGGAAGAGAGAGTTATATGCAGAAAGGAAGAGAGAGGTGAAAAAATTATTAAGAGAGAATATGAAGAGAGTCGATGAGGGATTTGGAAGAAATATGAATGCAAATATGGAGGAAATTTAAGAAAATATTCTGGAAGGAGGTAAAGAGGGTTAGACAGCGTGATAAAGAAGCTATTTTTTTTTTTTATGTGTCTAACTCTGGGCATAGGCTACACAGCCTGATATCAAGGCCCAGCAGTCCTCCTACATACCATACACCTCTACATGTCACCACTTCGACGTTAACACCCACCGTCCATACTGAATACATGCTAGGGCTGTCTCATACAGGACTGGTGTATTGGTATTAGCGGGGGTATTTTTACGACATGTCGGCGGGTCTTCTGGTAGATCAGTAAAGACTGATTTAATGAAATTCAAATCCTTAAACTGTTCCCTGCTCCAGCGGGGATTTGAACCTGGGTCCGTTAGAACGGCAGGCCACCTCTCTGTCGATTGAATGGTTGGCTGATGGTGAATGGAGAAAAAGTGAGCATATGGAAAGAACACTTTAAAGAAATGTTGAACATAGAGGATGAAAGTAATGTGGGTAGTGTGGCTGGGGAATGGTTAGGAGAAGGAGGGAGGAGAGAAGGAAGAGATCAGTAGCATGGAAGTAGTGGAAACAATGAAGAAAGTCAATATCGGGAAAGGCCCAGGAACTGATGGAGTGTGTGGAGAAATCCTGAAGCATGTGGAAAGGTAGTAGTAGAATGAATATTGAAGATGTGACGATTGGCTTGGGAGGAAGGTAGAGTCCTGGAGGATTGGAAGTCAATTATAATCATTCCACCATACAAAAGAAAAGGGGAAAAGGAAGTGTATGGTAATCACAGGGCCTTTGTCTTCTTAGTGTAATAGGAGAAGTACGAATATATATATATATATATATATATATATATATATATATATATATATATATATATATATATATATATACTTATTGAAAGAGTCAGGGAAATAATAGAGAAATTAACTGGACAAGAATAGGAAGGTTTTAGGAAGGGAGGAGGTTTTCCACTAAAGACCCTGAGGTCTTTAGTGGAAAAGTTTTTAAGAGAAGGGAAAGAAGTTATATAAGGCACTCATGGATTTGGAGGAAACATAAGACACAGTGGACAGACAAGGAATGTGGAAAATATTAAGAATATATGGATAAATTGGAAGTTGTTGAATGCTGTGAAGTAGGAGGGTGCTATTGCTACAGTGCGTGCGTGTGGATGGTTAACTGAGTGAATTATTCTATTTGAATGTTGGACTGAAACAGGGATGTGTCATGTACCCATGGTTGTTCAATCTGTATATGGATGGGGTTATAAAAAAAAATACAAGGTAAGGCAGTGGATGCTGGAGCAGCCCTAATGAGAGAGGGCAGCATTTGGAAACATGCTGTCCTGTTGTTTGCAGATGATACTGTATTGTTAAGAGAAGATGATTTACAAGGCTTGGTGAATGGGGCTGTAGGAGTGTGTAAGAAATGAAATCTAAAGGTAAATGTAGGGAAGAGTAAAGTTATGGTCTTCGAAATGAAGCCACTGAATGCTCAGTGAGTTTGGATGGTGACGAAATGGAAAATGTGAGTGCATTTAAGTACCTGGGTAGTGCGATGGATAAAGATGAAAGTTTTGTAGATGAAATGATTCAAAGGGTACAACAGGGAAGAAAGGTTGTTGGTTCTTTGAAAGCAGTGATAAGAAAGTCGGAAGTGAGCATGGAAGTAAAAAAGTCGCTCCATGATAATATTGTGATACCAACTCTAATATGGAAGAGAAGCTTGAACCTTGTTGGAAGGACACAAATCAAGATTGAGAGAAGTGGTGTGGAAATGAATTATTTTACAGGAGCATGTGGAGCTACAGGGAGAGAGAGATTGACAAATGAGGAAGTGAAGGAGCGTTATGCCGTGGATTTGGATGTGATAGAATGCATTACGAGAAATACACTGATATGGTATGGCCTCGTGGGAAGGATGGAAAGCAAGAGACTAATGCGGAGAGTGTATGTGAGTGAGGTGGAAGGGGGGACAGGAAGGGGGAAGCCAAGGATGAGAGGAAGGGTTGGAGAGGTATATGAGAGAGGGGAGGGGGGGTGAGCTGTGGGGAGGGCAGCGAAATGGTGGGGGACTGGGCAACATGGAGGAGATTTGTTTGTGGCGACCTGTTACGGGATTAGAGTCTGGCAATAGACAGATTAATAGAAAGGATATCAATTCATCTCGTTTATTGTGGGTGACGTACTTCCACATTTAAGATTGCAAGGTTCTGTTGAAACGTTCTACGATTTGAACTTTCGTTTCACTCTTAGCTGCAAGTCAGTGAACTCGTTGCCCTTTCAATAGGCCTTGGGTCATCTTTATGTCTGCAATTTTCTGGGACCGTTCTCTAAATAATCGCTTAAAAGCATTTGTGATCTCAATCCCTGTTTTATTTTTAATGGGTAGAGGTCAAGCGTATTTGGTAAAGATAGGTATGACGATTAGAATATAATTCGTATTGTTATTCTGTGCTTTATAGCTACGCATATCTATCAATTCCTCCTGCCATTTATCATCAATACCTAATACCAAGACTTTCTTCGTTTTGAATCTATATCTGATGGGCTTATGGAGTGTGTACACAGTTTGCTGACTCATCACAGTTCCTGAAGGTAGTTTACTCCTTCAAGTTAGGTCATTGATTCTTGAATATCCCCTATAGGGGTTACTCGTATAGTATAACTTCTTAACTGGTCGTCTATGCGTATTTTTTTAACACTCCTAATCTGGATCTTGATTTCACGCCCGTGATACCCCCTGGGGGTAGGGGGGTTTCAAGAATACTTCCCCAGTATCCCTGCTTGTCGTATGAGGCGAATAAAAGGGTTGGTGGTGGGTTAGTGCCCCATCCCGTAAAAAGAACTAACTAAACAAGCGAATAAAGCGCCTCGGACCAGGACGGAGAATACGCTGATGACTAAGGAGCGGACAAAGGACATTCTGAGGGTGGGGACATGGAATGTGGGAGGAATGAATGATGAAGTGAAAGAGAGAGAGATTGTGCAGGTGCCTGAGGATGCAAGAGTGGATATATGTGGATTGACTGAAACTAAATGATAAGGTGAAAGGGTGAGAGAATGGGAATACGGTTTAGGAATCTGTCCAGGAGTTAATGAGAATGAGAGGGCAAGAGAGGGAGTATGTCTGATGATAAGCAAGAAGTGGAAGGAGAATATAAGAGAGTATGGAACAGTGGGTGCAAGGATTGTATGGGTGAGGATGAAAGTAGGTATACAATCGTGGGCGATTGTTTGTACGTATGCGCCGACAAAGGACAGAGTGGCAAGCGTGAAAGATGAGTTTTGGGCATGTGTAGAAGCATGTATGGACAAGTCTGAGAGGAGTGAGAGAGTGTTTTTGATTGGAGACATGAATGGCAAAGTCGGGAATGTACCAGTGGATGGAGCGGTTGTACCAGCTTAAGTAGATGGGAACGGTAGTGCTTTGTTGGACATCTGTGCTGGTAAGGGGTTAGCAATAGCAAACACCTACTTTCAGCATAAAATGATCCACAGGGATACATGGAGAGTTATGAGGAGGATGGATGGAGAACTTGTTGAACAAAAGGGAATGATAAACTACGTGTGTGTGGATGAGCGAATGAGAAGGCAAGTGGTGGATGCAAGAATGTGGAGAGGGTGGGGGAATGAAATCTTGGACCATCACTTAGTGATGGCCAAGGTCAGGCTGCAAAGAATATGGTTGAAGAGACGAAAGGGATGACAGGAGGAAACAGCTCCTGAGAGAAGAGTGGAGAAATTGCAAGACAGTAAGAAAGTGGCAGAGTATAAGAGCATAGTGGAAGAAAGACTGGGAAGGTATGAGTTAGAGCAGATGGAAGGGGTGGAAGACGTATGTAAGATATTCATGGAAGAGATAGGTGCAGCGTGTGAGGTGATTTGTGGAGTGAGGAGGAGATGTAGGGGTGTGCAAGGGACAGCATGGTGAAATGATGAGGTGAAACGAGCTGTGGGACAAAAAAAGAAGGCATATAGTGAATGGCTATTGAGTAGAGATAGGGGAGAAAATGAGAGAGAGAAGAGAGAAGTATATGTGAGCAGGAGAAGAGAGGTGAAAAGATTGATGAAGGAGAGTAAGAAGAAAGTGGATGAAGAGTTTGGGAGGAATCTGGGTGTGAAATGGAGGGAGAGTAAGAAATTGTTTTGGAAGGAGGTAAAGAAAGTAAGGCAGTGTGAAAGGGGTAATAGTAGGGGAGTGAAAGACAGGAAAAATAGATTGTTGGTGGAGAAGAGAGAGAAACTGAGGGTATGGAAGGAGCGCTTTGAGGATTTGTTGAATGTAGAGAGTGAGAGCAGTGCGAGTACAAGTGGTTGGGGAATGGCTGGGAGAAGGAGAGATGAGAGGAGGGAGGAAGAGATCAGTAGGGCGGAAATAGTGGAAGCAATGAAGAAGATCAAGATGGGAAAGGCCCCAGGAATTGGTGGAGTGTGTGGTGAAATGCTAAGGTACGGGGGTGAGATTGTAGTGGAGTGGATATGGTAGTTATGTAGATTGGCTTGGGAAGAGGGAAGGGTTCCGGAGGACTGGAAATCAGGTATAATTGTTTATTTATACAAAGGAAAAGGGGAGAGAGAAGTATGTGGTAACCATAAGGGTATTTGCCTTCTTAATGTGACTGGAAAAATATATGTTAGAATACTCATTGATTGGGTTAGGCATATAACAGAGGAGCTATTTGGAGAAGAACAAATGGGATTTAGGAAGGGAAAAGGGTGTGTAGATCAGATATTTGTTCTAAGATGTTTCGTGGAGAAGTATCTAGAGCAGGGAAAGAAAGTGTATGCTGCCTTCATGGACTTGGAGAAAACTTATGACAGAACAGATAGACAAGGTATGTGGAAGGCATTGAGAATAAATGAAGTGTAGGGGAATTTGCTGAGTGCTGTGAAGAGCATGTACGAAGGAGCTAGGACTACGGTGCGAGTGAATAGTGGGCTGAGTGAGTTCTTTGATCTCAATGTAGGACTGAAACAGGGTTGCGTGATGTCTCCATGGCTGTTTAATATATACATGGATAGGGTTGTAAAGGAGGTGCAAGGTTGGGCAGTGGAGGTGGGGGTGGCTCTAATGAATAAGGGTGAGATTTGGAATATTCCGGTGTTGTTGTTTGCTGATGATACAGTATTGCTGAGTGAAGATGAATGGGAGTTGCAAGGTTTGGTGAATGAATTTGGGACAGTGTGTAGGAAAAGCAATCTGAAAGTTAATGTAAACAAGAGTAAAGTTATGGTGATTGAGAGGAATGAAGTAATAGAATGCACGGTGAGGTTGGATGGCGAGGATATTGAGAATGTGAGTGCATTCAAGTACTTGGGTAGTGTGATGAGTAAGGATGGAACTTTGGGAGATGAAGTGCGTGAAAGGGTACAGCAGGGAAGGAAGGTTGTTGGTTTACTGAAAGCAGTGATGAGAAATAGGGAGATGAGTATAGAACCTAAGAAGTCACTGCATGATAGTATTGTCATCCCTACCCTGACGTATGGAAGCGAGGCATGGACCATGCAAGAGGGGAACAAGTCAAGAGTGAGAGCAGTGGAAATGAGTTACTTGGGAGAAGCATGTGGAGTGACATGGAGGGACAGGTTGACGAATGAAGAAGTGAAAGAACGTTGTAGGGTGGATGTGGATGTGGTTGAGAAGATTAGGAGAAATACACTGAGGTGGTTTGGACATGTTCAGAGAATGGAGAATGAATGACTGACTAAGAGGGTGTATGTAGGTGAGGTGAAGGGAGGGAGAGGGAGGGGAAGACCGAGGATGAGGTGGAAGGATGGAGTTGAGAGGTATATGAGGGAGGGGGGAGTGAGTTGGGGGTAGTCAAATGGTGGGTGACAGAGCGACTTGGAGGCGTTTTGTCTGCAGCCACCCTTTGCGGGATTAGGGCGTCTGTTCTAACATAGTCAGGCTCGTTGGGATTGAGGACAATTTTGCTATCTTGTCTCACTAGTATATTGTCGGCTTTATTTCGATCTTTAGTGTTCCGTTATTGAGAATAAGCAACATCATGCTGCCTTCCGACTTTGTCTAAGCTGTTCACTCCCTGATACCCTTCTTGTAACCGCTGTTGTGGCTTTTTGCCCGGGCCACAGAATATTTTCCTGTGTTATTGACGGAATCATTGGGAACACATTTAGCGTGTACATTACAGGGCAACCTCATGTACATTCCTGGGAGTCACTTCAGTACAGACTTAACAATTCCTGGTCCTCCATTCCCATCATTTATATATCGTAGATATTTTTCGTTCTCTTCAGTAAGGTGAGTTGGTTTGCATGACGTTTGTCTAACCCTTTTTGTGTTGTGTTGTATACGTACATTTATGATATAGAGATAAAACAGTTTTGAGGAATATATATTTTGTTCATCTGATACTTACCTTTAAAATTATGCAGGGTTTTATTCGTGGCAGTAAACTCATGAGGTGTACTTCAGGTAGTCTTACACTAATCATGAAAGTCCTTCCATTCTCTATCATTTGCAACAAAATCGTGGTTGTACATCTCTCTTTGGCAGGGAAAAGAGTGCAGTATAATAACATTCGCATTAGATCGCACCGTTTGACGAAAGTGTTTGCAGTAGTTGCTGGCGATGTATATAGAGTCACATTATTGTATCTCCCTCTAGTATAAAAATCTTCAGCATTAAGCTTACCCTGGTTGGAATCAGTCATAAAGCCATCGGATATGAACAGTTTCTTTTCGTCTCCTCTAGTATCCTTTGGGTCAAGGATAGGCGGTGAATTCTAATAGTACACAACTTTATATTTCAACGAGGATTTTATTCGTAGTTAATGGATTTATGAACTTCTCCACGCAGCATTTACCTGTTCAGACAAGCTTGGTAATCACAGACTTATCGTATCCCCTGTCAAATGCAGTTTGCAGAAGCTAGTACTGAGGTTAGTGTAAGGACCTGCCGAAGACGTACAAGCCTGTATAGTCTAACCAACCCGGTTGAAGTAATAGTTTCATAGTTAAATTCGTCTTTCCACATCAAGGCTCACCGATAAGAAGCACACGACAATTTGGGGAGGGCGTTAAAAAATGATGGTCTAGAGTGCTGCTGGGAGAATCACTCAATTTAATGACAATGTTATCCATTATATTAACCGTAGGAAAAAAAAATGCAACAAGTTTCATTAGAAAATACCCCCAACCTAGGATGCTTCTTTGCTTTCACTTCGAAGCTTAGCATGAACCCAGTACAGTAATTTGTAGTTTTACGTACTGTCCACTTGGAAGCGATAGGTGAAGGATTCTTTCAGCAGGTTCGTTCCTATATCCGTTGCTAGGTTCCCTGTGCCCATCTCGGGAGCAACCATGCCAAGTAGTTGGGATTCCCTCAGGTCAATTGACATAACCACGAAGTCATCCTCTTGGAACTTACATATACATTTCGCAATTGAATAAAAAGCATGGAGATTCAAACTCAGTATGCTTGCACTGACATCCGAATGTCAACACCATGTAGACAGCTGACTCAGTGCATGCAGGCAGGCTGGAGATGACAAGTCCTGCACAAAAGCTGGTAAGAGGAGACAAACAACGCCAACACATGCAAATCTCTGAACATGAAATTCATTTTTCATTTCGATCCAAAGCAAAGTAATAAAAGTCTTGGACTAGCTAGGTTTTGATTTCGATTGTTGCAATCTGGAGAAAACTGGGGAACCTATACAAACGGGCTGATATATTTTGTCTTTAATTAAATAAATAGAATGCTCAAGTGATTGTAAAACTGAATAATTTGAGAGCATATAACTCTTACAAATTGGTGAGACCTTACTACATACCACCCCAAGTTTTCAATTCCCATGATGAAAATTATTTTTGCTCCAAATATTCTCCAAAAATATACTTACTTTACGTCATCGAAAGGGATGTGTACAGAGTAATATAAACTCGTTATCCTCAATGATAATTCGAGGGAGCTTACAGAAGTGTAGAACAGCAATCGAAAGAAATCTTAATATACATTTTAAACTGCCCCAGCTGTACGGTGTTGACTGTTATATATCCAGCTACACGATCCCGTACAACTCAAGGAAGGTGAAAAAGGCAGAATAGCTTTGGGAAAAAAAGTCAAATAACTAAATGGTAATCAACAATCTCACTGTAGCATAGACACCATCTCTGGCCCGTGCATCCTGTTCTGTAAAATGCATCTATCAGGGAGTACATTTCCAGGGTTTAGTTACAGTGGTGTTATCCAAACCAAGGTTTGGATGGCTGTAAGATAAAACTAACCGAATCTGGTCTTGACACATATCCTTGACCTTCGAGGATGTAAAAAAAAAAAAAATACTTCTTAGTGTTTTCAGAGGGGAGGGAGTTAAAAATTGAAAGTAAAAATATTTTTTCCCCTAAGATAGGTAGATGGAACTCCAGAGTTGCTAAGAGAAGAATCTGGGTGTTCCACCTATAGTACGTTTCTCTTCTCATATAACACCTTGGCGGTCTGTAACATCTGTTAGACTCCTGTTAAATAAATGAAAGCTCACGTGAGAATGGTAAAGCATCGGAAGAACACAATCAGGATTCTCCTCGGCCCTGACTATTTTGACAGAGTCAAGCAAGAATGTAAGCTATGCAGAGTGAGTGTCTTCAGTCTCAAAACTCACGAGAAAACCATGAAACACCGCCGTTGCAGTTTCTCCAAAATGAAGCATGGCATTGATGGTACTTTTATAAGATATACTGCTATGACAACACAAGAGCAGTAAATCCACAAGCGTTCATTACAAAGGAATACGATGGCGAAGATCATCCATCCTGTGAGAGAACAAAATTGGAAGAACTTGTAGCTCTCCATCTGCCTCATATAGAGTTCTACAAGACCACATTTGACAGAAAGAAACAAGTTATAGATAACTGGTTCAAAAGTGGATCTATGACACCAATAACACACCATTCTCAGTTCAAGGATGCGATTGCAAGAATGGCCTGAGAGACTGATAAGAAAATAGCAATGTTCACTGAGGATGGGTCAGGATGGATTGTCAGCAGACTTCTCGGATTTTAGATTAAAGTTGCTCGGTACGAACAACCGAAAGCTTTGCCATACATTCTAATACCCTTGAGGCATCATAACTCAAACTATCAGTTTATAATTTAGGAAAACTATGATCAAATGCTTTTAATGGTGCACCACCTGTAGTGGGGTACCTAGATCAGAAGAACCCTCAGCGGATCTCGAACAGGGTTCGAGAAGAGGCAGAGAAGTATAACTGGAATAACGTATGCTCCCCAGTCGAGATAAAACGTAACATATTTGAAGGACAGAACGACATAACAGTCAGTGTATACGGCTTAGATCAGGGCTATTCAACTGGGGGCCCGCGGGCCAAATTCGGCTCTTGGGTCGTTTTTCATTGGCCCTTTGACAGACTCGGAAGAATGCAAATAAACAATTAAACAAACAGAAAACAGAAAATTTTGCATTTTTCTTTTACTTTATGCACTAAGCAGAAAACGTAAAAGCAAATTATATATGAATTTTTCATTTCATTCTATGTATAAGTGTTTGGATAGTGTAAAAAATAGAGCTAAAATAAATGGCTGTCCCTTCTATCAATGTTTTTCATAATCCGGCCCTACTCCTGAAGTACTTTGACAGCCCTGGCTTAGATGTTGATGAAGTGTTGTACCCACTGATAGTCGATGAAGTGTTGTACCCGCTGATAGTCACCGAGCTTCAGAAGGGGAAACATGTATACCTGCAGCTCTCATCCAACCATGAAACATGTCATTATATCCTTATGAGGGATCTGAGTCGATTCATCAAAAAATGCTACTCTCTGTGTCCCTATTGCCTACACATTTTTTACAATAAGGAGTTGCTAGAAAAAACATAAACTAAACTGTATGCTACATACATCTGTGGGGCTGGAATTAGCTGAGGGACCAGTAAAGTTCCTAAACCATCACACATACGTATAACATCCACTTTTTATCTATGCAGATCTCGGAGTGCCCTAAAAAATATTAATTCACCCCAGCTTGATCCAAAGAAGTTCTACACCATGGACATGCAAGTGCATCAACTGAATAGATGGTGTTGTTATACGACATGCAGTGGAAGTGAGGTACATTCCAAACTTGAGACCTACCATGGGCCTGATGCCTCCAAAATATTTGTGGGCTACCTCGCCAAAGAAGTAAACTGATCTCTGAATTAAAGAAAAGAACACGCCAATGGCTTCAACCGAAGAAGAAGTGATCAGTCACAGGGATGTGACCAAGAGCTGCATCTGTAATATATGTATTCACTGAGACTAGTGAAAAGATGAGAGACTGCAACCATCTCATTGGCAAACACAAAGGAGCTACTTACAACAGCTTTAATCTGAAGATCTGAAACCCAAAATTCATTCCTGTCATCATACACGACCTCTCTAAGTATAACACCCATTAATTCATCAAGGAGTTTGGGCGAGTGGAGGGTTAACTAAAAGTTATACTAAAAAAGAAAGAGAGCTACATAAACTTCACCCAGAAGACTGATGGAGGGATGGAACTGAGATTCACTGACAGTTTGAAGTTCATGTCCTTGTCTTTCGGAAAGCTGACCTTCAACTTCAGAGATGAAGATCTCTAGACCCTGAGAAAATACTTCCCGATAGAAAAGGAGCCTAAGCTATTGAGACAAAAGAGTGCATATCCCTACAGTTGGATGGACAATGAAAAGAAGTTTAAACAGGGGCACATACCTCTGAAAAAACAATTTCATAGCACCCTCAAAAACGAAAACATCTTTAAGGCAGACTACAAGCTCTCTCAGCGGGTTTGGAAGACTTTCTTGTATAAAACTTTCGAAGACTATCATAATTATGTTGTATTTAGTAACAGATGCTGTCTTACTCTCTGATGTGTTTGAGAATTTCTGAACGGTATGTATAATTACGTACAGGTTAGATACCGCTCACTACTTCACCTTACCTGGGCTGTCGTTGGATGCCCCGCTCAAACATAAAGGAGTTTAATTAGACATGATTCAAGCCCCTGATATGCTTCTGATGGTAGGAAAGAGGATTCGAAGGGGCAGTTTTACCTTCACCCACAGATACACTAAAGCTAATCACCCAGCTATGAATGAATATGATCCATCAAAGCCTTACAGCTTCATCTCCAATTATGATGCAAATAATCTCTCTGACTGGGCAATGTATCAGTACCTACCCATGGGCAACTTCAAGTGGGAGGAAGAGATAGAAAATATCAGGCATGCACACCCTAATGACTCGAGGAAAGGTTGTAACCTAGAGGTCGACTTAATTTATCCCCACAACCTACATGACCACCATAACAACTATCCCCTGGCAGTAGAGAATGTGAAGTTGGGCATGGTTGGTAAGCTCGTACCAAATCTGTGTGACAAAATGTATTTTCTCCACTATCGAGTTTTGATGCAATAAAAGATAAACCTTGTACTGAAGAAAGTAAACCGAATGTTAAAGTTTGATCAGAGTCTGTTTATGAAGCCCTACATCGAGCTAAATACACAACGATGAAAAGAGGCTAGGACTGAGTTTAAAACAAGCTCAAAAGCAACTCGGTCTTTGGTAAGACCATGAAGAACATAAGGAACCGGGTTGGTGAAGAGTTTGTGAAAAGCATGGAACAGGCATGAAAGCTCGTTAGCAAACCAAGTTTCAAGGCTTTAAAATGTTCACAGAGAGCCTGACAGCTCCCCACATGAAGAAAAAGAACCTTAAGCTCAATAAACCAGTTATGTGGGAATATCCACCTTGATGTATGATTTCCACTATGAATACATGAAAAATGTCTTTGTTGAAAGAGCGCAGCTATTGTTCAAGGATATGGACTCCCTATGCTACCTATCATGTACAAACGGAAAGCTTGTGTAAGGACATGAACTGTATGGAACTCTCTGACACATCCAATTACCCTATGGATCACAACTACTCAGATGAAAATCAGGTGTTAGGGAAGGTGAAGGATAAGACACCTGGGAATTTCTCAGTTTGAGAGCTAAGCTGTATGCCTCCCAAACTTTAGGCGGTGAGGAGGAAGAGAAGAAGACGAGAGGAGTAAAGCAGGAGGTTATTAAGCAGTCTATGACCATAATGGATCATAAGAAAGCCCTCTTTGAGGATGCGGTGCTCAACCACTCAGCGAACTTCATTAAGAAAAAAAAAACACTATGAGATTTACGTGACTAAGCCCCGCTGAGGGGGGGGGGTCACCTTGACGTGGTGGTGGGGCTTGAAGCGTGGCTGGCAGTGCAACCTACTAGGGAGGCTTGCCTACCTTTGTAGGGTTTGGTATTTGTCAGCTCCGTGGACCAAGCATCCCCTACATCACTGGCAGAGGAGGCCTGCTGGTAATGTTAGTCCCTGCCCACTTGCCATCTAGGGTGGGACTGCTGCCTCCCCACATGTTTGCCATGCGTGCTGTCCCGTAATGCTGGGAGACGGGAGTCCTGGAGGTTAAGCGATGCTGCACGATGTCCCCTGTGGCTAGCTGTACACCTCTTTGGTCCTTCATTCTGGCCAGACGGGCGGCCTGGTTCGGCAGATCATTTGGCAGGTCATGCGTTGGCTAGGGTCAAATGGGCACTCTACTGTCCTTGAGTCACCCTTGTCAGGTCGCCCGGTGGTTACCCGCATATACTCACCTGCTACCTCTGGGGCCGCCAGTGGTGTTTGTCCCCTTGTTGGTCTCCATGGTGGGTGGAGGGGTGGGGGATTGAAGTTGAGTTTGATGCTACATGGAGGAATTAAACAAGAATTCTGTTGACGACACTAAACCTGTTCACGGACACTCTTTGGACTCTTCCATGATTGCCACTCTGGAGCCATTCCAGACCCCTGGGGACTATCCTCCTTTGTCCCAGCATTCAGCTGGGACTGGGAGGTGGTCACGTCAGGCTGTTGGGGCTCTGGGTTTAGGCTTGGTAGAGACTGTGCTGGCATCTTATACCAAATATCTAGTGCTAAAAATCCCTCTGGGTAGGCCAGTGCTAGATATTGATATCTTTCATTTATACCATGCCATTGTGTCTGCATGTGAGAGAGAACTTAAGATCTCATCACAGGGAGATGGAAGCCTCCTCACTGAGGTGTCCTCCCCAGAAGAAAGATCCCGATTACAGGTTCTCACTTCTGTTTCTGGTGTGGGAGTTACCTGTGTTCCTCATGTTGCCTTTAACAAATGAAAAAGTGTGATTTTTCCCGTGACCTCCTTCAATACCTAGAGGCGCGGTTGTTGAAGGAATTGAGATCTGGTGTGGCGAATGTTGAGAGAGTGCAGAGGAAAACTGATGGTGTCCTGACCCCGACTCCCACCTTGTTCCTGACTTTTGACAGGCTAATGTTGCCTATATCAGTTAAACTAGCTTCGCTATCCCTTCCTGTTAAGCCATTCGTGCTGACTCCAAGGCGATGTTTCCATTGTCAAAGGTATGGTCATGTTAACCGATTTTGCCGCCGTGCACAGGCTGGCCTTCCTGGTGTCTGTGTCTCCTGTGGTGGACCAAGCCATACCAGCGACTGTACAAGACCCCTTAAATGCTATCACTGTGGAGGTCCTCATGCTGTCTCTTCTAAAAACTGTCCAAGATACTGTCTAGAAAAGGAGATTTTGTCCAATCGTACACGTGAGAGGGTTTCGTTTCCTGAAGCAAAAAGGAGAGCCCAGACACTCTTCAGTCAGCCCGGTGTTACATATGCTTCTGTCCTTTCTGGTAATCCAGTGCATTGCCCTGTATCTCAGAGGCAGCCTTGACCCATTCCAGTACCCACTTCTTCAACTCATGACTTTCAGGATGCTGTCCCCATGGTTAGTACTGTTTGTAAGAGTGATGTTTGCCCGACCACAACTCCAACAGTTTCTGCCCCCACTTCGGTGGCTGACGACTTGCACATTTCTGTGGTGGTAGCAGATGTCCACACTGACCGGACTCCTTCTCCCATCGTAGCCAGTAGGCCCGAGGCTCCATCTGTCCCTGGCAAACATCACTGCTGTTCATGAGTCCTCTGAACATGAAGACCGACCTCCTAAGGTCTCTGTTGTTGACCCTGCTGTTGATACCTCTCCTGTTCCCACTATTCAGTAGGCTGAGGGATCTAGCCAGGTGAAAATTGAAGCTGATGGTTCACTTTTGGTCCCGTCCCCACCTAGGGATGTTGTTGGACAGCTTGTAGGTGCTTCAGATCTCAAGCATAGGATGGCCTCCTCAAATGATTCGAGTCCTGTGGACTCTACTTCCATTTCTGGAGCTTCTGGCGAGGACACTGGCCGTCCTACATCTCTAATGGCGGCCCCCAAGCCATCTTTCAAACAAACTGATATGTCCATTCAAAGGAGTATTGTAAAACTTACTTCCCCATCCTCACGTTTGCCTTCGGATGTTAGACAGAGGGTGTGGGTTTCTGGTGCTGGGCAGGCTCCTGTGAAGGGCCTTAATAAGCATCAATCCAAACCAGCTTGCTCGTCAGTTGTACAGTCCCACACTTAATCATCATTCCTCCATTATGGGTTCTATCATCCACTGGAATTGTCGGTGTTCCAGTGCTATGAGGAATGGTGTCATCTTGTTTCTCAATTTACTTCTCTAAGCATGTGCATCCAGGAGACCATGGTAGGTGATGCTGTTCCTTCCGGTCCTTCTGGCTACCATGCCTTTTATTCTGATGCTGTGCTGGGCCAAGGTCATCATGGAGGTGCTGCTATCTTCCTTTGCCAGGATATTCCGTACAGTCATCTGGACATGTCTACTCCCCTGCAGGCTGTCGCTGTCTGGATGTTTTTATGTCGGCAGTATACAGTTTGCAGTCTTTACCTACCTTCCAGTGCTACTGTTGAAAGGGTGCATCTGGAAAGCCTTATTCATGGCCTTCATTCTCTCTCTCTGTTACTGGGAGATATGAATGGTCACCACCCACTATGGGGAAACAGTGAAGCCAACCCTCATGGTGTAATGCTGGCCTGTTTAGTGGAGGATGAGGAGTTAGGTATTTTAAACTCCAATATTATGACTTACAGTATTTCCATAGCCAGACAGGAACTTTTAGTGCCATTGATTTGTCCTTATGTTCAGCTGATGCTGTTTTAGATTTAACTGGGATTTGTTGCCAGGCCTGTATGGGAGCAACCATTTTCCGTTACTCTTAACTACTAGTGCAGGTGGACCTCATCCACATCTTCCTCGCTGGCTTCTGGATAAGGCTGACTGATCACGTTTCAGGGAATTAAGTTCCATTTCCCTTTCTGTCAACGAGTTTGGCTGTCTTACTGAGGCAGTGTCATATTTCAATACCGTGTTGCACTCAGCAGCCCTCTTATCTATTCCAAAAACTAAGGGTCAGTTTCCTAAACGTCTGGTTCCTTGGTAGAACTCAGAGTGCAGTTCCGCAGTGGGAGCCAAATGAGTCGCATTCTCTCGACTTCGTCGTCACCATGGGGATCCTCAGTATTTGGTGGCGTATCAGAGGGCACGAGCTCATATGAGGCGGGTTTTAAAGGAGGCCAGGCGTTCATCCTGGAAGAGTTATGTTTCCTCCATCAATTAGAGGACTTCCATCACTCAGGTGTGGAACCAGGTAAGGAAAATTTCAGGAAAATTTACTGTTCCCTCCCCTCCAGTTTTATCTGTAGCAGGTGGAACTGTGGCTGATCCATTTGCTGTTGCAGAGTTGCTTGCAGATCGTTTTGCCAGTGTGTCAAAGAAGGATGCAGATACGCCTTCGGCTTGCCACCATCGGCGTCTAGAGTCTCGTGGTCTTACTTTTGCCTCTGCTTGAGGGAGAGCCTTACAATGTTCCATTTTCAATTTCTGAACTCCAGGTGCTCTGTTGCAGTGCTATGATACCTCTCCTGGTTATGATGATACTCCTTATGCCTTTTTATGCCACCTGTCTGACGAGTCCCTGTTGTTTTTGCTTTCACTGTTTAATAAGAGCTCGTGTTCTGGGGAGTTTCCGGCTTGTTGGGGTGTTGCTGTAGTTATTCCCATCCCCAAACCAGATAAGGACCACCTACAGGCAATGAATTATCAGCCTATTTCTTTGAAGTCTTGTATATTTAAAGTTTTGGAAAAGATGGTCAATGTTAGGCTTGTGTGGTTTTTAGAGAAAGGTGATTTCTTATCCCCTGCCCAGTATGGTTTTTGAAAAATCCGATCTACCTCTGATGCACTACTGTCCTTGGAATCTTCTGTCTGTGAGGCTTTCTCCACTAAACAACACCAGGTCACGGTCTTCTTCGATCTGGAGAAGGCATATGACACTGCTTGGCATCATGGCATTTTACTCTCTCTTCATGAGTTTGGTCTTCGTCGGTGCTTGCCTTTTTTTATTCAACAGTTTTTATCTAACCGAATTTTAAGAGTGCGAGTGGGAGGAGTGCTTTCTAATGCCCGTGCACTAGAAGATGGAATACCTTAGTGTTACTCTGTTTGGTGTAGCCATTAACAGCATCATCACTGTACTTTCTGACGGTGTACGAGGATCATTATATGTCGATGATCTCTCAATTTCCTTCACCGCGTCTAGAATATCTCTGATAGAGAGGAAGTTGCAGCTGGCTATCAATAGAATTTCTGACTGGGCAGAATCTCGCCGTTTCCATTTTTCTTTAACAAAGACAGTGGCTATGCATTTTTGTCGTCCTTGAGGGGTTCACCCAGACCCCAACTTGTATCTCTATGGTAGGAGAATATCCTGTGTGAAAGAGACGCGGTTTCTGGGTATTCTGTTTGATAGATGACTAACCTTGGTTCCTTATATTCATTCTGTTAAGGCGGCTTGTCTTAAAGCTTTGAGTCTTTCGAGGTTTTTAGCTCATACCTCTTGGGGTGCTGACCGTCAGACCCTCCTCCTCTTGCATCGGTTTCTTATTCTTCCTAAACTTGAATATGGATGTGAGGTCTACTCCTCTGCTACAGATGCCCGTCTCCAGTTGTTAAATTCTGTGCATCATGCTGGTGTCTGTCTGGCAACCGGGGCACTCAAAACATCCTCAATTTCAAGTTTGTTGATGGATGCTGGTGTACTGCCCTTGGATTTGGGATGCCAGTTGCTAATGATGAGGCGTTGGTATCATCTTCACCGCATTCTAGACCCAATTTCTTGTGCCATCGTCTCCCAGGATTCCCGATCTTCTGTTTATAACACTCGCCCTAATTTCCCAAAGCCATTTGGTTACAGGGTCCGGTCTGCTATCTAAGCCCTCTCTGTTCCGAGAGGCCAATTTGTCCACATTGGATCCCAAGGATGGGTTCTTGGCTACTCCCTCATGTGACATTTTGTAGGTCCGTTGTTAAAAAAAAGGGCTCACTTCCCTCTCAGGTGTCCCTCTCTCTTTTTAGAACATGCCTCCATTCATGAGGGTTCTGCCTCCGTCTATACTGACGGGTTTAAGACTGATTCTGGAGTAGGATTTGGTGTTGTCTTCCCTTCCTTTAGTAGGGGTGGTAGCCTTCCTGACATTACTTCAGAACTGACTGCAATTATATATACTCTTAAAATCATTTTTACTCTCCCCCAGTCCGTTTTTGTGATATTTAGTGACTCGCATAATGCTTTGTCTGCATTGGAGTCTTTTAATGCATCCCATCCATTGGTTTGATAAATTTTAGAGTGGCTTTTTCTTCTTGGCCATCGTGGCAGCCATGTGGACTTCTGCTGGGTCCCTGCACAAGTTGGTGTGGTGGGCAATGAGAGGGCAGATACTTTAGCTAAAGCTGAGTCTTCTCAACAGCCCCCAACTGACTACCCACTTCTTGCTTCTGATGTAACACCTTACTTGCGGTATGCAATTTGTACGTGTTGGCAAAGACACTGGGATGTTTTTTCTCACAATAAACTAAAAGAAATCTTTCAGAGAGTGGTTGTGCCAAGGGTTCATCCCTCCATGTCTCGGCGATTGGAGGTGGCTCTTTCTAGGCTTTGCATTGGGCACTCCCGGCTTACACATGGGTTCCTCATGGGTGGTGAGACTCAACCGTACTGTGATGACTGCCTTGTTCCCCTTACTGTCCGTCACTTGCTGGTCGAGTGTCCGAGTCTTGGAGGCCTACGTCAGAGATTCCTCCATAGGCATAAGGGGGCAGATGGTGCCTACTGTTTGTCCTCGATGCCCGGCGAAACCTCTTGCGATTTTACTGATGTTTGTAATTTTCTTCAGGAGGTGGGCCTCCTTCCACTTTTATAAGTAATTGGTATTTTATAAATTATTCTTTTATTATTTTCAGTGTTTTATTCCTACTAACAGATATTAACTTTATTTTGAATACGCATTTTATATTTTGCTGCATCTTTTACCTTGCCATCCGGCGGCACATGACCCTGGCGGTTGCGCCGACAGATTTTATTTTCAATCAGTCAGTTACACGACTCAGATTAATAAAGTGGCATTATGCAGAAAAGATGATAAACGCCACATCATGAGTGATAATATCGAGACTAATTCTTGGTCACTGCAGGCTAGGTTAAGATGAATAAACCCCAACGTGCATGTATTAATGAGGAGAGAACCTGTATTTTTTACACAGGAAAAATCATATTGGTAATTTCTCTGATGATTGGTAATTTCTCTGATTGCCAAACTAGACACCCGTTACAGGGTCCAGTTATATCCTAATGCTTATCGCTATTCAAGTGATACATAGGTTCGATAATGCACAGACGCTGACAGGAAAATTCCGTTACTCACTCTTCGTGCCAGGTCACTATTGCGAGGTCCCAGCCCTTCATACTGCTACGGTACGTGTCCAAAGAATCCAAACAAATACAGCGGCGCTACATCGCTGACTATGGGTGAAGTTCAGGGAACTCTGGAGTGCGGCCAACTGTACATCAAACGAACTAATATCTATTTTATAGTATGGACACCCAAACTGCACGGCATCGTCAAGATGTGGCCTTGCTAATGCTAGATAAATCTGTAATATTACTTTAGATGTCCCATTGCTCACGCTTCGCGAAATAAACACTACAACCCTATTTGGTTTACTTTTTACATTAATTCACTGTTGCTGGAGGATGGGGTAGAGCCTTCTTCTTTGTTATCCTTACCTCATTCTAGTAGTTTAGTTACTCTTTTAGGAGCTGCCTAACATGGGCCAACTAGCCTACAGCAGTTATCCTCTTTTCTTGGGTTTTTATGTATCACTAAACATATTCATTCTATTGATACCTATTCATCTCTTCCTTATTACGCAACCACGTGTTCACGCATTGATGCTCATGGTATTTCCTCCCAGAATCAAGCAAGGCTAGACCATCCCTAAGGAACTGTTTGCAATACCTTGTTAATTCTCGTTAAGCTACATTCAACTCGCCAACTTTTTTTTAATGCAAGAGAGATGGAATCAAAAGCCAGGAGCCTGCAAACAGTTCCTTCAGAAAAAAAAAAAAAAAGAAAAAAAAAAAAAGAGAGAGCCGAATTCAAGAACCGTTTATTTCGAGATGCCTGAACACACTGCGTTTGAAGGACTGGAGATCATAGGAAGTAGGAAATACAGACAGAGGGAGACAGGTCCAGAACTGACCTGTTGCATAAATGAAGGACTGGGAGTAACAGTTAACTCGTGTATTAGAGAGTTGGACAGAAAAAGGATGAGAGTTTGCTGCTAGACGCGTGCTACGCACCCGTCGTAGAGGTGGAGGGATGCAAGCAGACAGTTCAGAAGAGCAGTGACCATTGAAGTAGCGATAGAAAAGAGATAAAGATGCAACAGTGCGGCGAAGAGACAGAGGTTGAAGGGAGCCAGTAAGAGGAGGAGAGTTGATGAGACGAAAAGCCTTTGACTCCACCCCATTGAGAAGAGCTGTATGTAGGGAGCCTGTCCACACATGAGAGTTGTACTCCAAACAGGGGCGAATAAAACCCGTGTATGAAGTCAACAACTGTGCAGGGGTAAAGAAGGCAAAGAGTCGGCTTAGCACACCTAATCTCTTGGATGCAGATTTTACAAGAGATGCAATATGATGTTTCCAAGATAAGTCCCGAGTGAATGAAACCCCAAGCATGTTCAAGGATGATGCAGGATTGAGCTGGATATTATTAAAACATTAGTGGGTACCCCTGTGAAAGATTGTGTTGGGTTGCTAGGTGTAAAACCTGAGTTTTTGCCGCATTAAAAACAAGGTTATTTTTACCCCAGTCAGACATACGAGCCAAGTCAGACATTACATGTGCCATAGCCTCATCCCTTGTTTGTTGAAGTAACTGCTGAGATGGACGTTGCGGTAACTGAATGGAAATGTGAAGGGTGGAATCATCAGCGTACGAGTGGATGGGGTTACATGTACAGCTCAGAAGGTCATTGATGAATAAAAGAAAAAGAGTTGGTAATTGGACAGAACTCTGATGAACACCACTGTTGATAGCTCTAGGAAAAGAACGATGGCCGTCTACAACAGCGGCTATGGAACAACCAGAAAGAAAGCTATAGATAAAGGCACAGATAGAAGGATAGAAACCGTACAAGGACAGATTGGAAATTAAAGATTTATGCCAGACTCGATCGAAAGCTTTGAGATGTCATTTGCAATGGCAAAGCTTTCGCCAAAGTCCCGTAAGGAGGATGACCAGGAGTCCGAAAGGTAGGAGAGAAAATCGCCAGTGGAGCATCCCTGACGGAACCCATACTGACGATCAGACCATCTGGTGTACAGAAACGCCTTTGAGTAATTAACCCCAATATAAGTACACAGCCCTACGCTGAGACCACCGAGAGAATGGTGGTCTCGCCTACACATCCTGATCATATTACTTCATATATACACACTGTCACGGAGGGAAGGGAAATTGGTTGCCAGTTATCATGGGGAGAAGGGAAGTTGCCACTTGTCACAGGGGAGATCGACTTATGAAATTAAAGTATTATGTTTTGTACTTTATTCTGGCTAACGTCACCAGCCTCAGAAAATGTGAGATTAATAAACTGTCTTCAAACAGTACTCAGTGAGGAATAATCACTCACGAATGCTGAATTATTAGGTTTGTACTGTTGGCCTCTTAGAGAGAGAAACCCTGCCCCCTGACAATTAATAAACTACCCTGGAACTTAGATACACTAAAGCAGGCTCTTGATTTCCCAACTCCTAGCCAGCGCAAATGGTTTTGTTAAGAATTAATAAGAAAGAACTGGCTTAACTGCCAGTCGCGATTATTATCAAGAAAGGTTAGTGCAAGCTGGGAACAAGCAAATTTAGTAAGATCAATATGGAGAAATGAAACACGGTTTTTACATTTAATCGAGCTCAAATGAGGGCTGTGAATATATTACTTAGAGCAAATGAATGCTTACGTTACAGGACAACTTAAACAAGTAATTTTACTCACTCAGCAATCAAGACAACTAACAATTTTAAATTTAAAAAACAATGAAAGAAAATACTGGTAAATGGAGTATGGAGTCACATGGCTGCAAGAAGACGCTGCTTATATTGCACTGGCCTGT
Source organism: Coenobita brevimanus (assembly GCF_032717465.1). Lineage (NCBI taxonomy): Eukaryota > Metazoa > Arthropoda > Malacostraca > Decapoda > Coenobitidae > Coenobita > Coenobita brevimanus. Next base: position 21,863,751 of record NC_136979.1, on the reverse strand, counting down.
CCTGAACTGCCGCGTCAGGAGAGTTGCAGAACTATGAGGGAGCTAGATGATCCAATGTCTTCTCTGCTGGTCACTGCCTGTTCACACTGCTCTGGCTATGTCAGCCTCGACTGTTAGTCTCCAACTAACGACGGTGAGTGGAGAGGTATGGCCCCGCAGAGCTGGAAGATGACCGGCAGATCGTGACACAAGTGTGGTCTTTGGGAATCACTTCACACTGTCCTGCGTTCATCCTCTTGTCGTTGTCCCTCTCCAACTGAACTGTTTCCCATGCAATACAGTGCATGTTCACATGATGTGGACATAGCTTCCCTGTCCCAACTATTACAGAGACGAGGCGAACGATATGGAAATGCTAACTTCGCTCAGTAATACACTAAATGCATAAAGACAGTCACTTCTGAAACAGCAGCAAACGATTTGAAAATCTATTCCAATGGGAGTGTTGTCGAGAGATGGTTAGAGCTGAGCAAAGTTTTATGGGATTTCCCACAATGTTTGTAGACCCGCATAATAATACAATATCGCGAGTTCCCATAATAATACAATGGCACGAATTACCCACTATGTTCATAGATTCGCAGGATAATACGATGCCGGAAATTCGGGACACTATCCCTCGTCAAAATAAAATTTTACTCTAGAAAATTTGGCAGGAGCTTTTATACATACATCCTAACTCAGCCACACACGATTCACACTGTGGTGTGTGTACTATCCTGTTACAGGGAAAAGTCACTGTCATCGATGAGTGTAAAAACCTCGTATTTATGTTCATGATTGGAAACTTGAGGGAAAAAAAAAACTCCATAATGATGGTAAAAAATCCTGTACTCAGGTCAAACCGAGCAGAAGTTCGCTACATTTACATTAACACAACTAATTGTTGTGTAGCGTGGTGTATGTAACACTTGGTGTAGGTATGTAAGTTGTAGTGTAACTGCACCTATGTGTAAAATGGTATAATGCTGATAGCAAGGCTGGAGAAGAGAAGGCTGCGGTGCTCAAGTGGCAACAATGAACTTGATGATGATGAACACAACAGCACTGCTACATCTGCCAATTGCATCTGAAGAATTATTCAAAGGTTGAGCATCAATGGTGTCAATGTGACAGTTACAATCTGTATTAAATTACAATTACCTCTTCCCTAACAATCAGAACATACTATGAAAGATATGCCCTGGCTGAGAAATTCAGGTGCTAGCCAGACCTTTGCCCATGTGACGTCGCCAGTTATCTTACTGGGTATACTATTAACCATGAAACATAAGTTAATTCTTGGGATGACAAACTGCTTAGAATGAGTGTTCCCTGGTTATACCCTGCATCTCTATTAACTGGAGAACAAGGTGTTCTCTGGCTAATGCATAGGCAGTGTGGATATGAGAGGTGAGGTCCAGAGCCTTGCATGGTGCTTTCAAGGGAGACAATGGTCAGTCAGATCCCAGCTCCTTCTTTCCACTGTGAGATCATTCTATACTTGAATATCCTTATTGCTCTACAATTACAACTAATATTGGTATGCTGGAGAATCCCTATACAAATAAGCACGTCACATTTTAACACCCAGCTTGGATGTGAACACTCATGTGGATAAGCTAGCAGTAACGAAAGCACCACAAGGTAATTCAAACACAGCCACGGAATGCATAAGGCCCACAGCTCGAAACACAAAGAGATCAGCTGATCCACCCACTGCAGCATTGACCCATGGTACATTAAAAAGATCTTGACGAGTACCAACTTACTAATAGGACCCTCAGTGACCCACAGCCCATCACAGGTCGAAAAAGAAAGTGGTGACCGTTAATTCAGGGCTATCTGTGCATATGCCCTAGTCTAAGTACTGTCTGGCAGTATTTATTTACACACTCGAACATATTATTTCTTTACATGTACAACTAATATTGGTAAGCTGAAAAATTCCTTATACAAACTCAAGAAGGTGACATTTTAACACCCAGCATGGGTGTGAACACTGATGTGGGTAAGCTAGCCATTGTGATAGCACGACAAGGCAATTCAGACACAGCCCCGAATGTCTCTGTGGGGTTCTCGAACTTTTTTTTTTTTTAGTAGATAATGAATGGAGGAAAGAAAAACAAAGGGGAAAAACATAAGTCCATGTGCCTAAAGGCATCCTCCATTCATAAAATACCCATAACAACTGGACCTGAACTGAAGTGGATCAAATGTTTGTCGGAAACAACTCCCAGGAAGCGAATTCCAGAGAATAGTAGTTCTGGGGATAAATGAATTTTGATAAGCAGAGAGTCTGCATTGCGGGGAGAGAGAGTGTGAGTTCATGGGCGCTTCCAGCTGCCCAAGTATTTCGGGAGAAATGCTCAGGCAGTCCCTTAACCTACAGTTTATATGTATATACAGGTCTGGGACGAAACATGTCCTGTGGGACCAACAGGCGAGATATCAAGTCTGTGCTCACACTGCCACTGCCCTCTCTGTGAAATGGCTCAGAGACTAGGGATGTGGTTTTTAATGGCGCAGGACGGACACGTCCTACATAAGTGGTACGTTGACACGTCACAGGAACTTACAAGTTTATTTATTTCATGTCCCACTCCTGGTCAGAAAAAGTCCGTGTGGATATGGTCAAAGGTTTTCTTTTTGCTCATGTGACCTCCCAGCACTGAACAATGGCCCCATTTGAACACTGCCCGGCGATACCTTGAGGGAACAATAAACTGCAGTCGAACCTTGCCCTAGGGTGTTTGTGACTCGCAATACAGCCGTCTTCGTTTGTGAAGGAACCTGGCTTGACCTCCCACGTGAATGCTTCATCACATTACCTTTCAGTTTCTTGCACACTATGGCAAGTGTCTGGTCAGCAATATCCTCGGTGCAACTATTCTTAACATCACTCATTTCCCCATTAATGAAGTCAATTGGAGGATCTGGCATGACAACTGCCACTGTTGAACCTGTGTCAAAAGAAGGTGCTGCGTGGATACTTGCTTCAAGAAACAATTTCACTTTCCTTGGGATCATTAACCCCCGCCCTTCTGCCAGAACTTGAACACCTCTGATCCCCCCACTGTTGACCTATTTTAAATTTTTTTGCCTAGATAGGTTAGTTTTGATGCAAAACTCATAGAAACACCTAAACTGGTACTCACAGAAGCGAGTAAGGTCGATTTTGGGCCCCAATCATGACCGTGCCTATCTGGTGAAAGACGGGAGTAAACGCTGTAGACTTTCTTCTCTCAATAGGGGACCAGACACTTTTCTTTGGAGTTTGGCCATGGTATACTGAAGTATATGTCCTGGTGATGCTCCCAATATGTCTCATGAGCATGTGCCCACTGTTCTGGAGCATACTGATGTGCAATTTTTGCCGTTTATTTTTTTTGTAATACGGGGTCAAAGTTTACCTGATGCTGTCAGAACACGAAGATATCATAACACAATACATAATAGCTGGTGATTATATGCTGTTAATATGTAATATAGAGATTTGAGGAAAGTCGTGCCTAAATTCGAGAAAGCTGGAGGAAACAGCAGTGGAGATTCTAGCTAGGAAATTCACACACAGCACAGCACATTATGATGTAATGGAAAACTCACACCACAAACCTGATGGAAGAATACCACATGCATACACGTGCCCATACACATGACCCAACCAGTCATATGCAAGGGAAATTGAAGAGACAGGGCAGAAGGGGTTGGACTGCGATATGAAACTGGGGAGGCATGGTGGAAAAGGCAGGAGTAGAGGGCACGGCTTTAGCTAGCATAAACTGCCCTCACCTGAGTACTGCTCTTGTCAAGATAACTCCCTCTTGAGACTGAAATTGCAGTCAAATCTCAGACTCATCTTTATCTTTCTCCTCCCATCCACAATAAGACCAACTAGAAAATTCTCTCTTCTTGCAACCCTACAATCTAACATTTTTGGAAACGCCTTGGCTATGGCTACGAGAATGCAGGGGCAGGAAGCACGTGTGGTACGCACTCTGGGTGAATCATAGTGGTCTCCCATGATGCGCCAGATTCAAAACTGAACGCCTTGTAAATTTTTGCAGCCTCTCAGTATTTCGATTTTTGCCAATTATTTTTATACACAGTCAAAGCTGACATGTGGCAGGGGCACTGCGTGCGTGCGGCGTGCACTGTGAGTGATTCATAGTGGTCTCCCACGACTTGCCACATTCATATCTTAACTCCTGGTAAATATTTCCATCCTCTCTTAATATTTCGATTTTTGGCGATTTTTTAAAAATCCTGGGCCGTTATTGAACGGATCTGGCAAAGGACATGGTCGTTTATAAACGGCTCTGGCAGAGGGCAGGTTAAGTCCGACACCCTTGGCTTCCTGTTTGAACAGGTTAGTTGCCATGGTGCTAACTTGCTGAGACAGAGTGAATTAAGGCTAATGTTCCTTATAATAGATCAAACAGAGGTTCTGGTGTAACAACTGCTACTGTTGAACCTAAGTAAAATGGAGATGCTACCCAAATACCTGCAGGAAACAATCTCACTTTCCTGGGGATCATTAAGTCCCATATCCTTGGTTTCCTGTATGATGAGGTTAGGAGCTATGGTACTAACTCAACGAGATGGAGTGAACTAAAAATTAATGTAGGAACTGTGCTGTTTCGCAGTCGAATGCTAATAATGAAAAATTAATATAGGCACAGACTGGTGGTGACTAGTTTAATTTAGTCAAATTGGTAAACAAGAAGATATCAACAATAACTGAGGAAATTCACAATAATTAACCCTTTGGTTACCAGTGGTTTCCCAGGGCCAAGTAAAATCGTCTGTCATTAGAAAGGGTACAATACTAAAATCGAGTTAAGTACTCTGTGGGCTAATAAAGCAGGAAATGACCAGTTAAACAGTAACCACCAGAAAGTTAACATGAAAACGCTCACAATAATTATTTGTGCCTACAAACTTTAATGCTTATAACTATAGTCGCGGCACGCGACTCTGAGGTTATTATCATGCTCTGGCAACCTACCATTCAAAAGTGCATCTGATTTCATATATAATATGAGACGCTTGTGATTCGTGTATAATATGTTCGTACATAATAATATTCGTCTATAATATATTCGTGCATAATAATATGATTCATGTATAATATGATACGAAATCAGACGCACTTTTGAATGGCAGGTTGCCAGGATACGATAATGACAACCTCAGAGTCGTGCGCCGCGACTATAATAAGTAGCTAGGAATGAGTGAGTGTCACTATTTCGTTAATAACTCATCTTCAAAACTAGGCAATAATATCCTGCAAAAGAGATTGTGCTAGAGATATTATCCTGGAAGAGAGGTCGTGCTAGAAGTTATACTGGAATGAGAATTCATTTGTCACGGAGAGAAGGGAAATTGGTCGCCATTTATCGTGGGTATAAGGGAAGTCGCTGCTTGTCACAAGGGGGATCTATCTATTTATCTATCTATCTATTGCCAGACGCCTTAATCCCTTATACGAGGTGGCCACAAACAAATCGCCTCCACGTCACCCTGTCCCCTGCCATTTCACTGCCCTGCTCCCAATCAACACCTGCATCTCTCATATACCTCTCCACTCTATCCCTCCAGCTTATCCTTGGCCTTCTCCTCCCTCTCTCCCCCTTCACCTTACATACACTCTCCTCGTCAGTCTCTCACTCTCCATCCTTTCCACATGGCAAACCACCTCAGTGTGTTTCTCCTAATGCTTCCTATCACATCCACACCACAATGCTCCTTCACATCCTCATTTGTCAGTCTGTCTTTCCATGTGACTCCACAGGCTCTTCTCAAATATCTCATTTCCACTCCTCTCACTCTTGACTTGTATCCCTCCAACAACGTCCAAGCTTCACTTCTATACGTTAGAGTTGGTATCACAATACTGTCATGTGAGGAGTAGACTGTAGCACCAGTCGAGCAGGGCAGTACTCCCGAGGTGGATGGAAAGTTGATGACAGGGAGTGCTGGAGCTCCAGTTTCATCAGCCCTCAGGACTAGTTCCTGACCATTCCCCTTTGCTGAGCTTTTTCAGTGTCTCAGTTACACAGAGAGTAGGCCAGCATGCTCTCCAACACAAATTTCTCTAACTATCTACACCAGACTACATGCACAGTACACACTACACTTCCTTTTCCAAAAAAAAAAAAAAAAAATCATGGCGTCTCATCACCCAGCCTCGGAGTCCCCAGGGGGGGGGACCATAAATGCCCCCACCTTCCACCCGTCTCCCGGTGACGACTCGAGGTGCTTGGAACCACTGTCTGACTCTTCTTCTTCATTTCTGCAACATTTGCGGCCTTTCCTCTAACTTTCGCTCTGTTAAGCACCACCTCTCCTCTAAACCTCACCTTCTTTTTCTAACTGAGACTCAGCTGTCTGAGGCAACTGACAGCAAACCCTTTTCTGTATCCTCCTACTTTCTCTATACTCATTTCAAAGCCAAAGGTGGTTGTTGTGTATATATACGCAACGACTTATCTTGCTCTCGTGTTCCTGAACTTGATTCTTCTGAATTCTCTACACTCTGGCTTCAGCTTTCCTGTCATTCTCTGACTAAATATTTCTGTGCTGTTTACTTATCCCCTAATTCTACTGACTATCAAAAATTCTTTGACTATCTTACTTCTACAATGGAACACATTCTATCCATTTCTCCTTTCTCTGAAATCTTCATTCTAGGAGATTTCAATGTTCACCACCACCTTTGGCTCTCTTCTCCTTTCACTGCTTCACCTGGTGAACAAGCCTACATCTTTTCTATCCTTAATGACCTAGAGCAGCTTCTACAGCACCCTACCAGTATCCCAGACTGCCTTGGAGAGAGCTCCAACATACTTGACCTCTTCCTTACAACTAATCCTTCTGCTTACACTGTTAATATTTTCTCTCCGTTGGGCTCCTCCGATCACAACCTTATCACATTAACCTGTCCTATCACTCTGGTACGGCCCGTGGACCCTCCATGGAAACGTCGTCTGTGGCATTTTGGAGCCGCGGATTGGGAGGCCCTCAGGCAGTACTTCTTTGATTTTCCCTGGAATGATTATATTGCTTCCATGGCCGGGAGCCATCTGAGTGTGCCTTGTGCATTACGGAGGTTATTCTCTCAGGCATGGAAGCATACATTCCTTTCTCATATCCTTTAACTAACGCAAGAAAACCTTGGTTTAATCACGCTTGTTCTAATGCTGTCCACAACAAGGAGAGGGCCTACAAAAGGTACCGGAGCCAACCCACCCCTGAATCACATCATTTTTTTTTTTTTTTTTTTTTTTTTTGCCTGGAATCGTGCTTAGTGTGTTCTTCACTCTGCTAAAAATACTTTCATCCATACTAAATGCTCTCAACTCTCCAACTCGAATTCTTCCTGCTCCTTCTGGCACCTTGTCAAATATCTTTCTAACAACTTTACCTCATCATCCTTCCCTCCTCTTTTCTACTCTGATGGTTCTGTAGCTATTTCTTCTACTGATAAAGCAGATCTCTTTGCAAAGACTTCCTCCTCCAATTCCACCTTAAACGATTCCGGTGCTGTTCCTCCATCACTTCCCCCCTCTGACTTCCTCATGACTGACATTAAAATTTCTTCGGCTGATGTATTTTCTGCCATCACTGGCCTCAATACTAACAAGTCATATAGGCCTGATGGAGTCCCTGGTGTTGTTCTCAAGAACTATGCTTCTGTGCTTACACCCAGCCTAGGCAAACTCTTTCGCCTGTGTCTGTCAACTTGTCCCTTTCCTTCTTGCTGGAAGTTTGCTCTCATTCAGCCAGTCCCAAAGAAGAGTGACCACTCCCAACCCTCCAACTATCGTCCAATTGCTTTAACGTCCTTTATTTCAAAAGTTTTTAAATAAATTCTGAATAGAAAAATTTTAAGGCATCTTTCCTATCACAACCTTCTTTCTGATCGTCAGTACAGGCTCCGTCAGGGAAGCCCCACTGACGATCTTCTCACCTACCTTTCAGACTCCTGGTCATCCTCCTTTCGGGACTTTGGTGAAAGCTTTGCCATTGCACTTGACATCTCAAAGGCTTTCGATCGAGTCTGGCATAAATCGTTAATTTCCAAACTGCCCTCTTACAGTTTCTATCCTTCTATCTCTGCCTTCATCACTAGCTTTCTTTCTGGTCGTTCTATAGCCGCCGTTGTAGATGGCCATCGTTCTTCTCCCAGATCAATCAACTGTGGTGTTCCTCAGGGCTCTGTCCTATCACCAAGTCTCTTCCTTTTATTCATCAATGACCTAAGCTGTACATCTAACCCTAACCACTCATATGCTGATGGCTCTACCCTTCACCTTTCCATTCGGTTCCCGCAACGCCCATCTCAACAATTACTTCAACAAACAAGGGATGAGGCTATGGCACACCTAATGTCTGACTTGGCTCGTATCTCTGACTGGAGTAAAAATAATCTTGTTGTTTTTAATGCATCTAAGACTCAGTTCTTACACCGATCAACTCATCAAAATGTTCCAAAGGTATACCCACTAATGTTTAATAATATTAACCTTAATCCTGCATCATCCTTGAACATGCTTGGGGTTTCATTTACTCGGGACTTATGTTGGAAAGATCATATTACATCTATTGTAAAATCTGCTTCCAAGAGATTAGGTGTGCTAAGCCGACTCCGTTCCTTCTTTACCCCTGCACAATTTTTGACTCTATACAGGGGTTTTATCCGCCCCTGTGTGGAATGCAACTCTCATGTGTGGGGAGGCTCCCCACATACAGCTCTTTACATCAGGGTGGAGTCAAAGGCTTTTCATCTCATTAACTCTCCTCCTCTTACTGACTACCTTCAACCTCTGTCTCTTCGCCGCACTGTTGCATCATTATCTCTCTTCTATCTCTACTTTAATGGTCACTGCTCCTCTGAACTGTCTGCAGGCATTCCTCCACCTCTACGACGGGCTCGTGGCACCCGTCTAGCAGCAAACTCTCATCCCTTTTCTGTCCAACTCTCTAAAGCAAAAGTTAACCGTTACTCCCAGTCCTTCATTTATGCAACAGGTCAGCTCTGGAAATGTCTCCCTCTGTCTGTCTTTCCTGCTGCCTATGATCTTCAGTCATTCAAACGCAGTTTGTCCAGGCATCTCGAAATGAATGGATCTTGAATTTGGTTCTCTCTTGTATTTGGTTTTCTCTTGGTGGGAACTGTTATTGCGGGCTCATGGCCTTTGGTTCCTTCTTCCTTGCATAAAGAAAAAATTAATAACTTTTTCACTTCCATGCTCACTTCCCTGTTTTTTATCACTACCTTCAAGGAACCAGCAACCTTTCTCTCTTGTTGTACCCTTTCAAGCACTTTACCCTCCAAACTTCCATCCTTACTCATCAAACTGCCCAAGTACTTAAACGTACTCACATTTTCCATTTCCTCATCATCCAGCCTCACAGTACATTCACTGACTTCACCTCTCTCGAAGACCATAACTTTACTATTCCTTACCTTCACATTTAGATTCCGTTTCTTACACACACTCCTAAACTCATCCACCAAGCCTTGCAGCTCCCCTTAGTCTTCACTTAACAACACAGTATCATATGCAAACAACACTACTGGGAGTTTCCAAACATTGTCCTCTCTCATTAGGGCCGCTCCAACATCCACTGCCCTACCTTGTATCTCTTTTATAATCCCATTCATTTACAGACTGAACAACCATAGAGACATGACTCTTCCCTGAATCAACCCAACCTTCAAATAGAAAATTTTTCACTCAGTTCACTATCCACACGCACTGCAGCCTTAGCTCCCTCATACATACTCTTCACAGCATTCAGCAACTTCCCATCTACTCCATATATTTTTAAAACTTTCCACAATCCTTGTCAATCCACCTGTCATATGCTTTCTCCAAATCCATGAAGGCAACATATAACTTCTTTCCCTTCTCTAGAAACTTTTCCACTAAAGATCTAAGAATGAATATCTGATCTACACAACCTCTTCCCTTCCTAAAGCTTCCTTGTTCTTCTCCAACTAATTCCTCTGTTATTTCCCTAACTCTGTCAATAAGTATCCTACCGTATACTTTTTCTATTACACTAAGAAGACAAATGCCCCTATGATGACCACACACTTCTTTTTCCCCTTTCCCTTTGTACAAGGGAATAATTATATCTGATTTCCAATCTTCCGGGACTCTCCCTTCCTCCCAGGCCAATCTGCACATCTTCCACATCCATTCTACTATTATCTCTCCCCCATGCTTCAACATTTCACCACACACTTCATCAATTCTTGGGGCTTTCCCTATTTTGACTTTCTTCACTGCTTCCACAACTTCCATCCTATTGATTTCTTCCTGTCTTGTCACCTCCCTCCTTTTCCCAGCCATTACCCAGCCACTTATATTCGCATTACTTTCATTCTCTATGTTCAACAATTCATTAAGGTGTTCTCTCCATCTGCTCACTTCTTCTCCCTTCTCAACTAGTAATCAACCATTTTTATCTTTCAATCCCCTGCTAACTTCGTTGCCACCCTGTCTGACTCTCTTTACTTCTTTCCAGAACATTTTCTTACATTCCCTCCACTTGACACTCAAATTCTTTCCAAATTCCTCATCCACTCTCTTCTTACTCTCTCTTACTAATGTTTTCACCTCTCTCTTCCTTTCTACGTATAACTCTCTCTTCCGTCTCTCAACTTCTTCCACGCCCCTATTTCTCATCCATTCATTATATGTTATTTTCTTTTGTGCCACAGCCTGTCTCACCTCTTCATTCCACCATGCTGTTCCTTGCACCCCCTTTCGTCTTCTCTTCAGCCCATACAGCACCTCACATGATCGACTTATGAAATTAAAGTATTAGCCGATGTTGTTTACTTTATTCTGGCTTAAGTCGCCAATTCAGAAAATGAGAAATTTATAAACTTTCTCTTCAAACAGTACTTAGCAGGGAATAAACAATCACGAATGCCGAGTACTGTCTGCCTCTTAGAGAAAGAAACCCTGCCCCCTGACAATTAATAAACTGCCCTGGAACTTAGAAATACTACTGTAAATCAGGCTCTTGCCTTTCTAACTCTTGGTTTGAGCAAACGGTTTTATTAAGATTTAATAAGAAAGAACTGGCTTTACTACCAGTCGTGATTAATATCAGGAAAGTTAGTGAAAACTGGGTAGAAGCAAATTAGATATGGAGAAATGAAATACGATTTTTACACTAAATCGAGCTCAAAAGAGAAGCTGTGAATTTATTAATTACAGCAAAATTAATGTTTACTTTACAGGACAACTTAAGCATGTAAATTCACTCACTCAGCAATCACGTCAACTATCACTCATAAATCTAAAAAATAAAGAAAGAAAATACTAGTAAATGGAGATATGGAGTTGCAGAGCTGCAAGAAGGTTCTGCTTATCGTGCACTGCTCTATCCCAAACTGCCACATTGAGAGAGTTGCAGAACTGCAAGGGAACTAAATGATCCACTGCCTTCTCTGCTAGTCACTGCCCCTTCACACTGCTCTGGCTACGTCCGTCTCGACTGTTAATTTCCAGCTAACGGCGATGAGTGGAGAGGAATGGCGTTGCAGAGCTGGAAGATGACCCGCAGATCGAGACACGGGGCTAGTGTCCGGGTATCATTTCACACTGTCTTACGTATGTTTGCTTCTCGTCACTGTCTCTTTCCAGCTGAACTGTTTCCCATGTTATACAGTGCATGTTCACAGGACGTGGGTGTGGCTTCCCTGTCCCAACCATTATAGGGACGAAGCGAACGATATATAAATACTAACTTCACTCAGTAATACACTAAATTCATAAAGAGAGTCACTCCTGAAACAACGGCAATTAATGTCTTGAAAATCTTTTCCAATCGGAGTGCTGTCGAGGGACGGTTAGAGCTAAGTGATGTTTTATGGGATTTTCCACAATATCCATATCTTCGCATAATAATGCAATATCGCAAGTTCCCATAATAATACAATGTCACGAATTTCCCATCACATTCGTAGACTCGCATGATAACATGATGTCGCGAATTCATCACACACACACACACACACACACACACACACAATACGCACGGCCTCAGACCTCCTGGTGTAGAGACTCAAACAGTGAGCGCATCGCTGGCCCAAAATAAGGTGGGTTTTGCGCAGATCATCAGTGCTTGGTTGCCTTGACCAGTGACGTCTCCAGGACACTCACCCAGGTCACTGAGCCAGGACAACTGTTTTTTTGAGCAGCCAGTGTCACGCATAACCTGCTTTATTTTATACAGTTCATGAGATTAAAGTACTTTTCACTATGTGTAGTGTGTTTGTGTGTTTTGCGAAGACATCCCACCATCATTATCGGTGACGCTTTTACATGCCAAATGATAAAAAGCACCAGACTAAAGTGGATGCATTTGTGTGGACGGAGGGACAAAGTTTCTTCTCACGGCATTGTCTGTGAAAGGCATTTCAGCCCGCAACAATATGCAAGAGCTTTGCAAAGCGATCTGCTTAGGACATCGCTACCAATATAAAAAAGTTGTTAAAGCCTGAAACAGTCCCTCATCAAAATATGACTGAAAAAAGAGGGAGTAAGTAGTGCGTGAATAGTTTTAAAATGAAATGTACTCGGCTAATAAGATTAATTATTAAAGAATTTACGTTCAGTTATGAACATCAAATGGTCACATATCGATAGGTTTGTCTTGTCTCTACACAAAGGATTATCACGAACATACTATAGGGTGTTTGTGACAGGCTAAATGAATGGCTGTGAACCCGGTCATTTCAAATATAATTTAGCATAACACTCTTCATATAACTTCATGGTCAAGTGGAGAAAGATTCATTGTAATTTGCGTGAAACAGTTAGATATTACGAAAAAATCTGTCAGTGCAATAAAATATTGCTACTGACCTACATGTATGGAAGTAATTATTTTACCCACCTTAAATTAATATACATCCATGAAATTCCGATAGAGGAAACTGAAATATTGGTATGTCAGAGAGAGAGAGAGAGAGAGAGAGAGAGGAGTGTTCCCTTGAGCCTTCTGGCATGGTGAAACAGGTGCGGACTCACCTCTCTCTCTCTCTCTCTCTCTCTCTCTCTCTCTCTCTCTCTCTCAAGTAATACAGAACTGATATGGGGTGGTAGTGGAGATGAGGGTGGTGGTGGTGATTAAGAGCAAGAGAGAGAGTCACCTGATTTCAGGTGACGTAGACAGAAAGGAAAGTTGGAGGAGTCATATTCTGGGGGCAGAGTAAGCTGCGCATGAACACACCGTTTGAGTCTCTACACTGTGGGAAACACCTTTGAGTAATTAACTCCAGTGTAAACACAGGTCTACACCGTGACCACAGAGAGAATGGAGGCCTCGCCTACACACCCTGATCAAATTACTTCACACACACACACACACACACACACACACACACAATATGCACGATCAAGTCCCTTGTCTCACAACACTGCATTCCCTGTACACACATACACCCTGCTGCCAGTTGTAACCTACAGTATAGTTAAAAAGAAGCTGCTGTTTTGCTGCTGTTTTATGTTGTCCTTTGTGGTAAAATTAAAATTATCCCCTACACCATAACAGCAACATTATCGTCATGGCAACATCATTACCTTCATCAGCAGATCAACATTAGCAACACAATAACAACATTGCAACCACCACAACGTTACTACCAACACCATAACAACATTTCCACCACAATATTACTTCCACCACCAACATTACCACCATCAAAACAGCATTACCGCAACGACCACCACCTTAACATGAGCACTGTTACCATCACAACAACCTTACCACTTATTAACCCGCCGCATTCCGACCGATTTTTCAACCACTGATCCCCCCAATCCGGATAGATTTTCGATTTTTTTTTTTTCTTTTTGCTAAAACCTCCGCTTTTTAAGAGAAACATTGGAAAATGCCCCCCAAAGTGCTCACCTGAGCTTAGAAGTGGTCTAAACAGGTGATCCTCTGAACACCTGGTACCTTTTTCTCTGAAGCTGCGCTTCGAGTGTCGCATTCTCTATGTAGCGGTAACCAAGATCAAGAGAGAGAACAGGTCAACTCACTTCGGCCTCAAAATGAGACAGCCTGGTGCATGACATCACTCGGCTGTTTCCCGCTCGGTTCACCTGGACATACGGACTCGGTCGTATCCTGACATTCCCCGAGTCAAGATCTCCCCAAGTGACAAACTCACTCCTGTTTTGGGAGTCATTTTACCTCAATCAATTTTGAGACAATATGGCTAGTTATGCGGTTAGAGGATACTCTTCTAGTCATAGAAAGAAGGATCCTTTTATTAAATTCCATCGGTTCCCTGAAAATGAATAGTTTCGAAGTAAATGGAGAGAGAGAGAGAGAGAGAGAGAGAGAGAGAGAGAGAGCTAAAAGATGTGGTGGACTGTGGTTAAATATGGTGCAAGATGTAGGTAGGGAAGGATTAGGTGTGGAGGTCAAGTGAGGATTAATGTGCGGCACCTAGATTGAGAGAGAGAGAGAGAGAGAGAGAAAGAGTGGTGTATTTTGTGTGTGTGTGTGTGTGTGTGTGTGTGTGGTGTGCTTTGTGTGTGTGTGTGTGGTGTGCTTTGTGTGTGTGTGTGTGTGTGTGTGTGTGTGTGTGTGTGTGTGTGTGTGTGTGTGTGTGTGTTATTTGTTCGGTCTCGCATGTTCTTCAGAATTCGAGTCCTAAACAGGAACCTAATATCACATAGAATGAAAAAAGAAAGTACTCTAAATTAACTAAATAAATTATCTAAAGTAAAGTGCAAAGGTACATGTTTAAATATCCTACTGTGTGTGTGTGTGTGTGTGTGTGTGTGTGGAACTACAGACATATAGGAACATGAAGATGTATAAATATATACCTTTGAGAGACAGAGAGAGTGAGAGAGAGAGAGAGAGATTAGTATAGTTTCCCGTTTTTACTGCTGTTTTCTCTGTATTGTAACCCCTTTTCGCCCCCACACAGCTGCTTGACGTCATAGACCTGCGCAGTAGGAGGAAATTATTTGACCTGTTCTCTCTCTTCATCTAGGCAGTGACCATTGCAAACCACTCAGAATAAGTAGATAATTGTTCACTTGGTTCGAATTTATATGTAGTACAAGAATTTATTGGTTGTCACACAATAATATTGGCAATATAAGCGCTGTTTAATTCACTGAACGCATCAACACAGTGCACCTTCCTTGGTGACTACCTCCTCATCACTTCTGTTCGTTTCTTCCTCTAGCGCCACGTAATATTTGTCCTCCACAT
This sequence comes from Coenobita brevimanus, assembly GCF_032717465.1. NCBI lineage: Eukaryota > Metazoa > Arthropoda > Malacostraca > Decapoda > Coenobitidae > Coenobita > Coenobita brevimanus. The sequence goes on along the minus strand of NC_136979.1, from coordinate 21,848,508 downwards.
CGTCATCGATTGGGGAATCACTCTCGCCTTGAATTTCGTACCGTGGCACATGTTTTTACTGGCCAGGCCACTATTAAAATGTGAGTTGCCGATACAGCGGCGTGCAGGGGGGGGAGGGGAAGTCACGCGGAGTAAGCATTGTCCCTGCCTGGCGGCAGGTAGAGGAAGGTGTGCCGTGTCTACGTTCCTAAAATTATTTGCTAAATTTGAAAATTGTGGAAATGTTGGACCTTGACATTGCAAAACATATGGAGATGTTATCGGGATTCACCGTGACAAAACGTTGCTACGTATGTACTGTATACATTATCAGGATGCCTTGGGTTGGGAGTTGACTATAGCACCAGTCGAGCAGGGCGGTACTCCCAAGGTACAAAGGAGTACAAAGGAAAGCAGCAACAGACCTTATGGTCCTATCGAGGCTGTTTGTTACAGAGTAGACTATGATTACAAGATCTAATTCAACATGCTGAAGGATAAGGATAGTGAAGCAAGATGGCTCCCCCTGCCTCCAAACCGTCCAGTTAAAACTGGCAAGAAAAACTGAGAAGAACCACCAAGCAGCATGGAAAAACTGACTTGGAAATTTAATAGGAAAGACTGAATAAAAAAAGTTACATTTTATAATACTTTATCTATAAGCTACCAGTCTGATAAATGTGAAAGAGAAAGTAGTAAAGTAAAATGAATAATCAAATAAATAAATAACTATCACATGACATTATGTATGGGTATGCTGAGTTATGGGGCTTCTGTAGACAGCCTGGAATTTGCACAGTGCACAGTGTGGATGTTTAGGGGTGGTGCGGCAGACTTGCTTGGTAGGCAGCAGTCAATCAGGCCCCAGTTCTGTTCACTCCACTGAGACATGGAACTTTCCTATGTGCAACAAGCACACAAGTTACCTCCTGAAGCAGTGACCCCTGGTACATAAAAAAAAATCCCGATGGTGGTCACTTAACTAACAGGGACCCTCAATGATCCACAACACATCACAGGTTGAAAGTAAGAGTAGTGACAATTAACTCAGGGCTATCTGTGCATACCTTAGTCTGTGCTTACACTATATTTGCATTTAATAAATTGATCCAGCCTCGGTGGGTATACACATACATATATATATATATATATATATATATATATATATATATATATATATATATATAAGCCATTGGAACCCAGCGTCCGGAATATTGAACAGAACTGGGATTTTTCAAGTCTTTATAAAGTAGGGAACCCCCGGGTAGGGACCTATGAGCTTCGCCACTATGAGCCGATAGGCGAAGGGCGGTACGCTTAGTACCTACCTAGTGCCATGCCTCGCCCAGCAACCCCTGGGATCCAATGGGTTAATGACTGGCAAACCTATCAGTCTTTTTAACCCATTGGAACCCAGCATCCGGAATATTGGACAGAACTGGGATTTTTAAAGTCTTTATAAAATAGAGAACCCCCGGGTAGGGACCTATGAGCTTCACGACTATGAGCCGATAGGCGGAGGGCAGTACACTTAGTACCCACCCAGTGTCATGCCTCGCCCAGCAACCCCTGGGATCCAATGGGATATATATATACACATACACACACACACACACACAAGCATTTTATTCAGGAGTGAATATATTAAGTTGGGGGTTAGAAGACAGATACTCATCCAAGCAACTTCTAAAGAAGGATGGAAAGATGGCGATAGGGAGAGCTGGAGCTCCCGTTTCATCATCCCTCAAGACTAGTTCCTGACCATCCCACTTTACTGAACTTTTTCAGTGTTTAAGGAACACAGAGTAAGCCAGCATACTCTCCAAGGCAAGTTTCTCTAACTGTCAACACCAGACTACATGCACATTACACACTACACTTCCAATTGAAAATTAACAAAAATGGCATTGTTCAACCAAGCCTTGGAGTCGCTGGGAGGGGGGGACCATAAATGCCCCCACCATCAGCCCCTCTCCCGGTGATGACCCAGCAAGATGTCTGGAACCATTGTCTGATTCACTTCTTCACTTCTGCAACATTCGCAGCCTTTCCTCTATCTTTCAGTTGAGCACCACCTAAACCTCACCTCCAATTCCTAACTGAGAGCCAGCTGTCTGAGGCAACTGACAGCAAAGCCTTCTCTGCATCCTCTTACCTTCTCTATACTCATTTCAAAGCCAAAGGTGGCTGTAGAGTATATGTACACAGTGACTTATCTTGCTCTCATGTTCATGAACTTAATTCTTCTGAATTCTCTACTGTCTGGCTTTGGCTTTCCTGTCGTTCTCTGACTAAATATATTTGTGCTGTTTACTTATCCCCTAATTCTACTGACTATGGAAAATTCTTTGTCTTGCTTCTACAATGGAACACATCCTATCCATTTCTTCTTTCTCTGATATCTCCATTCTAGGAGATTTCAATGTTCACCGCCACCTTTGGCTCTCATCTCCTTTCACTGATCCATCTGGTGAACAAGCCTACATCTTTTCTGTCCTTAATGACCTAGAACAGCTTGAACAGCACTCTATCCGTATCCCTGACTGCCTTGGAGAGAGTTCCAACATACCTGACCTCTTCCTTACAACTAATCCTTCTACCTACATTGGCAATCTTACCTCTCTGATGGGCTCCTCCAATCACAACCTTATCACCTTAACTTGTCCTATTGCTCCAGCATGGCCTGTGGACCCTCCAAAGAAATGTCAGTTGTGGCAGTTTGGAGCTGCGTATTGGAAGGCCTTCAGGCAGTACTTCTTTGAATTTCCCTGGAATTATTATTGTTTCCATGGCAGAAGGCCATCTGAGTGTGCCATGCACATTATGGAGGTTATTCTCTCGGGCATGGAAGAATACATTTCTTTCTCAAGTCCCCTGACCAATGCAAAAAAAAAAAAAAAAAACTTGGTTTTATCATGCTTGTTCTAATGCTGCCTACAACAGAAAGAAGGCCTACAAATGGTATCGGAGGCAACCCACCCCTGAATCACATCTGTTTTACATCTCTGCCCGGAATGATGTTGTCTGTTCTTCATTCTGCTAAAAATAATTTCATCTGTACTAAATGCTTTGAACTCTCTATCTCGAACTCTTTCTGTTCCTTCTGGCAACTTGGCAAAAACCTCTCTGACAGCATTACCTCATCATCTTTCCTTCCTCTTTTCCACTCTGACAGCTCTGTAGTTATTTCTTTTACTGGTAAAGCAGAACTCTCTGCTCAGGCTTTCTCCTCCAACTCCAACTTAGACGATTCCGGTGATGTTCCTCCATCTCTTCCCCCGTCTGACTTCCTCATTGCTGACATTAAAAGTTCCTCAATTAAGTATTTTCTGCCATCACTGGCCTCAAAACTAACAAGGCATATGGGCCTGATGGGGTCTCTCCTGTTGTCCTCAAGAACTGTGCTTCTGTGCTTACACCCTGTCTATCAACTGGCACCTTTCCTCCTTCCTGGACTCATTCAGCTTGTCCCGAAGAAGGGTGACCATTCCCAGCCCTTTTAACTACAGCCCACATGCTTTAACATCCTGTATTTTAAAAGTCTTTGAGGCTACTCTTAACAAAAAAGAAATTAAACCATCTTTCCTATCACAGCATTCATTCTTAACGTCATTATGGGTTCTGCCAGGGATGCTCCACTGGTGATCTTCACACCTACCTTTCAGAATTCTGGTCATCCTCCTTTCGGGACTTAGGAGAAAGCTTTGCCATTGCACTTGACATCTCAAAGGTTTTCGATCGAGTCGGGCATAAATCTCTAATTTTGAAACTATCTCTTAGGTTTTCTATCCTTTTATCTGTGCCTTCATCTATAGCTTCCTTTCTGGTCTTTCTACAGCTGCTGTTGTAGACGGCCACTGTTCTTCTCCTAGAGCTACCAATTGTGGTGCACCTTAAGGCTCTGTCCTATCATCAACACTCTTCCTTTTATTCATCAGTGACCTTCTAAGCCGTACATCTAACCCTATCCACTCATATGCCGATGACTCCAGCCTTCACCCTTCCATTCGCTTCCTGCAGTGTCCATCTCATCAGTTGCTTCAACAAGTAGGGGATGAGGCTGTGGCACACCTAATGTCTGACTTGGCTCCTATCTCTGATTGGGGTAAAAATAACATTGTTGTTTTGAATGCATCAAAAACTCAGTTCTTTCATCAATCAACCTGACAAAATCTTCCACACGAGCACCTTCTAATCAACTCAATCCTGCATCATCTTTAAATATACCTGTACCTGGGGTTTCATTCTCTCGGGATTTATCTTGGAAAGAACGTATACCACTCTTGTAAAATCTGCTTCCCAGAGAATGGGAGTGCTAAACCTACTCCATACCTTCTTTACCCCTGCACAGTTGTTAACTTTATATATGGGTTTTATTCGTCCATGTGTAGAGTACAACTCTCATGTGCGGGGAGGCTCCCCCCACACGCAGCGCTTCTTAATTGGGTGGAGTCAAAGGCTCTCCGACTCATTAACTCTCCACCTCTTACTGGCTCCCTTCAACCTATGTCTCTTCGACGCACTGTTGCATCTTTATCTGTTTTCTATCGCTGCTTCAATGTTCACTGCTCCTCTGAACTGTCTACTTGCATCCCTACACCACAATGGCGGGCACGTAGCACCCGTCTAGCAACAAACTCTCATTCCTTTTCCGTCCAACTCTCTAATGCAAGAATTATTCACTACTCCCAGTCCTTCATGTATACAACGGGTCAACTCTGAAACTGTCTCCCTGTTTTTCCTACTGTCTACGATCTCCAGTCTTTCAAATGCAGTGTGTCCAGGCATCTCGAAATGAATGGATCTTGAATTTGGATCTCTGTTATCCTTCTTTTTTTTTTTCCTTGGAAGTAGCAATCTGCTGGCCCCTGGCCTTTGATTCCTTTTTCCTTGCATAAAAAAAAAGCCACCATAACATTAGTATCACCACAACTACATTACCATCACCACCACACCAACAACATTACCACTACCACAATAACTTTTCCACAACCACCACAACAACATTACCACTACCACAATAACTTTTCCACAACCACCACAACAACATTACAATCACCAACACAATAGTCCCAGAACTACACTACCACCAGTACTACATTACTACCAGAACCACACAATTGATACCTGTACGATATTACAGAAACCACACCACCACCACCAGTACAATATTACCAGAACTATACTACCACCACCAGTACGGTATTATCAGAATCACATTACCACCACCACCACCACCACAACAACAACAGCAACAACATTACCACCACTACCACTACACGATTAAAACAACGACATCATTACCATCATCACACCAGTACCATTACCACCATGCACCAGCTTGGCTATCCTTACTTCGTATTCATCCGGGCTTACGAAACTTACTTCTCTCCCTAAAATTTGTACGGCAAGTGTTACAGTAGAAGTCCACTGTTTTCTGTTTTCTTGTTCTTTATTATTGTGTGTGTGTGTGTGTGTGTGTGTGTGTGTGTGTGTGTGTGTGTGTGTGTGTGTGTGTGTGTGTTATGGCTACAACGCAAATGCAAACAGATGCCCTTTCCGATTTATCTGTGCAAGATAGTATCGGCAGTATTCTTTAAAATAATTCCTTCCCTTCGAAGAGTTTTTCTTTCCCTTCGGATGCTTAGAAATGTTCTTGGAAGGGAAGGCAAAATGCTCTGGTTGCTAGCGTTGTTGGACTTAAAGACCCAGCAGCTGATTCCAGTATGGCGGAACGTTAGTTTTATAAATTCGTTCTTCAAAGCATGCATCTCTCGTGCTGGATAATGAATGTACAACACATCTGTGATGTAGGATGTCGCTGCCACGTCCTTACTGGTTGGTTTGTATTCAGCCATAAATGACATTTTAGCCAACACCACAGAGGTATTGACTTCTCAATACATAATATTTTGATTATAAATAATACTGGATGAATATATTTAGCTTCACTCTTCTTATTTGTAAGAATCTCTTGTTCGTCGTCGTCTCATGTATTCGCATGGCGGTGCTCACTTGTTTTTTTTCCAGCTGGAAGACAAGAGTCGAACCACTCGTGTGACCTTGATGGCAGATGATCCTTTTCTAGGCCAATTTCCAGACAAAATTTCTCTTGGGAAAAAAAAAAATCTTTGTGTGACCCATGCTTAATGTAGAAGATTTGTCTATGTCAAATCCTATAAGACTGGATGACTATCGGAGGTAATGTGTAAATTAACCATGCGTCAGTAGTCGGTATGTCTGCTTTGTTTATATCTGACTAAACAACTCAGCAAACATGGGTAACACCTTTAAAGGATACAGATATAGTGTTGTAAACTGTATTAATAAAATTATACAGTAACTTCCATCAACTTTATAAATATACGTTAAACTATGAACCACAACAAAACACAAAAAAATTACGAAGGAATTTTTGTGCGTTAATCGCATTTCTTACCTTCCTCCTGGTCCTCCTTCAGTAGGACATAAGTCTGCCTGTTCATCGCTCCATGCCGGCCTCCTTCATGTTGGGTGTTGTTAGGGATTTCGTCGGGCGCCATGATTTGGGCCAATGTGTTTTCTGAAATTTCCTTGTTTCTGTTCCTTTTCTTTTTCACTATTGTGATTTTCTGGTGGGTTTCTAGTTGTGTCTTTTCATTTCATAGTCCATTCACTTTAGATCGATGGAGATTTTCTATTTGTAGCCTATCGCCCGAACCTCAACGTCAGAATAAAACAATACTGCTGTCCTGCATTCCTTCCACAGTACTTATTCGTTATTACTACTATATTCTAGTGTTATTTTTTTTTATTATAGTTAGCATTCATTATAGGCGAATAATTTTAAGTCTAATGTGAGTGAGAAGGGTATAGTTTGTGCTATTCCTTACTGTTTCTTTTTTTCCTAGTTTCCGACATCTGGTTTTCGTTTCTTGAGTTAGGGGGAGACCAGGTGTGGTTGTTACATGTCCAGGTTGTTACACCCTCATCATGTCCATAATTAGCCTATAGATGAGGAAGTGGTCGTCGCCTTGTTATGCAGCTTCAATGTAAATGTATAGCCCGAAGTGGCAACTTGAAGGATTTGCTTGAGTAAGAGCTAAGGGAAAAAATAAATATTTTAACTGTCAATATTCTTCCATGATCATAGTTATATTCATATATCAATGTCAACTGTTGATGCAGCTGAGTCACCTGGTGTGTGGAACCATATATGTGAAAAGGCTATGAAATTAGCAAAGGTTGATTGTGGTGGCGTCATTTTTATAAATATAAAATGGTCAAGTGTACAGAAAACCAGTGTTGGGTTTTGTTGTTATGGGCTCGTTGTTACAGTATCAATTTACCCCATTCGAGAACAGCTGTACTAAATTATCACAATTTTTTCAGCTAATCACTTCAACCATGCCTGGAATTACCCATGGAAAACAGACTGTCATGGAGGCAGCAGCCATACGAGCTATGGATAATAATCATATAAAAGTACTGCAGATCAGTACAGTGTAATGTAAATGTAATATATTGGTTAATGAACGGTTTTGGTAAATGTAATCTTTATGCAGAATTAGGTGGTATCTGTGTTTATCTGTCAGTCATCTGCCAGTCTGTCTATCTACCTATTATATCTATCTACATCTATCTGTCTGTCCCAAACTATCTATTTATTCCTTCATCTCTCTATCAGTATCAATGAATCAGTTTGTCTATATAAATCAAGCTATTTATATCTATTTCTGTCTACCTGTAAATAGTGAAAATGGAATAAGTGAATGATTCAGTGAGTGTTGGCGACGATGCCGGAGTAATTGAACAATACATTTACTGACAGAGGTTGTGATGAGTGACTGAATGCGTGACAATGATTTAATTTTACTTACACTATATCCAATATGTCACTTCGCCCGTATTCACATATTAATGAAATAAAATAATTATGGACATATTAGGGTTCTATAACTTGCATATCAATTTACCAGGGGGGGTGTAACAAGTTGCTCCTTATTATGGGTAAATTGTGACGAATGACATGGCATCATAAACCTTTAAATAACCACATGACAAGAAAGTTTTCGTTTATTTTGTCTGTATTTATAATAAAAAAGATATATTTTCCTGCTACCAGATAAAATATCATTTTATTATACCATTATCCTATAATGCAATGAGGAAAAAAAATCACAACTAGACCTGGTTTCCCTGCTTTTTTTCTTATTGTTTCCTGGATATACTTCTTAACTTCTTGTTTTATGTTTCTCTAGGTTTCCTTTTCCTCTGTGTCCTGGATTTACCTTGGGACGGGTTCATTAATATTTTAGTATTTTGAACGCTTTTAGGTTTGGGCCTCTGATTTTTTCACTTGAGGGGTTTGATTAGGTTTTGGAATGCTTGCTGATTGATGTTCTTTTTTTCTCGAGTTAACAGACTGATAATTAGGTTATAGATTTTGTATTCTTTAGTTTCACTTCACCGTTTACCGATCATATATTATCTAATTATGCTAGTTTTTGCTATCATGTTTTTCTTCTGATTTCTTGACTGCCGAACTTTTTTTTTCTGATTACTGACCACGTATTCCTGAATTTTTACCTTATGTTTTCACTCACGTTTTATATCTCGACTAATTTTTATTATTTTCTGATTTTTATTCACATGTTCTTTAGCCGTCTTTCATTATTTTTCTTTGTCTTGTGTTAGAGTTTTTCTGGTTTCTGATTTTCTAGCTTCTTCCTTCACTCACTTTCAGTATCATGGTTTTTATAAATGGTTTCAGAACTCCATCCTATGAATGGTCCCACTGGTTTCTGAACTCACTTTTGGTATCACTCGGTATATCTGGCTTACTGTCTCACAGCATCTAGTGTTTATTACACCTCGTTCTCCCTCTTGTTCGACCCTTTCTAAATGCGTTTGTGGCTTTTCATCTAACGGTTCCGTAGTTTACCTGGTCCTAATGTTTTTAGGTCCTACTTTTTTCCCAACTTTACCTTCTTTTCCTCTGTTTTAAGTTCTTATCGCTTTCGCACTTCACTTTTCCGTTTTCTCTCTCTCTCTCTCTCTCTCTCTCTCTCTCTCTCTCTCTCTCTCTCTCTCTCTCTCTCTCTCTCTCTCTCTCTCTCTCTCTCTCTCTCTCTCTCTCTCTCTTAGTCTGATTCAATTTTTAGTCTTGCTGCATTTTGCATCACTAATTCCCATTCACTCTCTGAACTCCACTTTAACTTCTGGTCTCACTGTTTTTGCGTTACACTAGTCTCTGTTCTTGCGTTACACTTGTCTCACTGTTTTCGTGACTTTCTGGCCTCACTCTTTTTGCTTGTCACTGTATCCACGTCTTCCTCACAACTGATCACCCTCGCTCTGAATCCCGTGGAGTCACAGCCTCCCACCATCCATCCGTCCCATCCTCTTTACCCCCTCTCATGCGTGCCGCCCTGTCTCCATCTCTGCACTACGCAGTGCCCACCAGTCAGACTGAGAGTTTCACAGCGCCCCATCCCCTCGCGGCGTGGGACCCTACTTCCTGACTCGTGTGCCGCGGTGAACTCTGACGCTGTAAGGAGAATAGGAAATGAGAGAGAGAGAGAGAGAGAAAAAAAACATTTTCATTGGAGGGAAGAAGAAATGAGGAAGACTTAAGGGTCATCCTCTGAATGGTTTCAAAGATTTTGTAACACCTCTTTCGTACCAAATTATTCTGCATAGTTCATCTTGGCATCGTCTTGTATTAATGATGCAAACTATATCCATAACAAAAACAACATAATGTTCACAAGAATGTTAAGGTGAAATGTACGAATAAATCGCTTAGGAAGAGGTGTTACAAGCCACAAATATCACTTGGGATACTGTCCTGATGCCTGTTAGCTGCATGAGTCATTAATCTCTATCTATCTATATACCTAGGCTGCTTCCCCCAAGGAAAGGGAGGTAGCCGAGACAGGACGACTCACTCTCCATTTACTCATCCATTCAAACACATTCATTCGCATCTTAGCTCCAAAGGCGAGAACGGACAGATCCTCACCGCATCACACCGCACAAGGGTCAACTGCGCAATGCAATCAGTGACATCCGCAGCAGGGCCCGACAGCAGAACTGGTTTACCCCTACCACATCATAACAGACCCATCCCCTTACCCGCACCTGACCTGACTAGCTGATCAGACCAAATGCGGGAGAATATCCCCTCAGGGCTGCGTCATCACTTATTCATTCACAATTTCTCTCCATTTATTTCTGTCACGCACAACCACTCTTCCTTGCTCAACAGACATCCCTCTCGCATCCAGCGCTCTCTTCACACTGTCCATCCATCCTATTCGTGGTCTTCCTCTCAGCCTTACACCTCTCACATCAGATCTAGTTATCTTTTTCACCAATCGCTCATTATCCATTCTCTCCATATGCCCAAACCATTGCAACACCCTCTGCTCAACTCTACCAGCCATCTCCCGAACAACTCCAGTTCTCCTTCGCACTTCATCATTTCGCACTCGATCCATACGCGTCACTCCACACATACTCCTCAGACATCTCATCTCCATTACATTCAAACTTTTCCTCTCTGCTACACCCATATTCCATGTTTCAGCCCCATATAATGCAGTCGGTACCACAACACCCTCATACAGCCTTCTCTTTATATCCATTCTAAGCGAGCGACATTTAAACACTTTTTTCATTCCTCCCAGCACCTTTCCTACTTCATTTATTCTAAACTTCACTTCTGCATCTATTCTTCCATCCACAGCAACATGTGACCCTAGATATTTAAAACAATCTACCTCCTCAAGCAACTCACCATTCAAAACTATATTCATCCCCCTACCATCTATCAACCTCGTACACTTCATCACTTTACTCTTATTCTCATTTACTTTCAATTTCCTCCTTTCACACACCCTTCCAAACTCCTCTACCAACTGTCTCAATCTCTCCTCTGAATCAGTCACCAGTGCAGTATCATCTGCAAATAGCAGCTGCTTCAGATTCCACTCTCCTCCATCAACATTTACCAGACTCAGACCACCTAAAACTCTTGCATTCACCTCCCTTACAACACCATCCATGTAAATATTAAACAACCAAGGCGACATCACACATCCCTGTCGCAGCCCCACTCTCACGGGAAACCAATCACTCACAGCATTTCCCACTCTTACACACGCTCTACTATTTACATAAAAACTTTTCACCCCTTTTAGTAACCTACCATCAAGTCCATACAATCTTAAAACAGTCCACAAAGCTTCCTTATCAATTCTATCATACGCTTTCTCTAAATCCATAAATGCCCAAAACACATCCTTGCCTTTCGCTAAATACTTTTCACACACTTGTCTCACAGCAAACACCTGATCAACGCATCCCCTCCCTCTCCTAAAGCCACACTGCTCATCACTAATCACTCCCTCTGTACCATCTCTAACTCTCATAATTAACACTCTACCATACACTTTACCTACAACACTCAACAGACTTATACCCCTAAAGCTAGTACATTCATACTTATCACCCTTGCCTTTATACAACGGGACCACACAAGCACTTGCCCAGTCAATTGGCACCATACCTTTCTCAAAGCACACATTCAACAATCTTACTAACCAGTCAACAATGGTCACTCCACCACCCTTCAGGCATTCCACAGCACACCCATCCATACCTGCAGCTTTCCCTGTTTTCATCTCCTTTACTGCCTTCTCCACTTCCTCCTTCGTGATCAAAGAATCATTCAACTCTCCCAACACATTTATTCCTTGCACCCTTCTATCCGCCACAATCTCAGCCACCCTTTCCTCCTCTACATTTAACAATCTTTCAAAATACTCTGCCCATCTCTTCCTTACTGCATCCATCTCAATTAACATCCTTCCATCCTCTGCTTTTACTCGTTCTTCCTTCCCAGACTCTCCCTTTCGCACCCTTTTCACCTCCTTCCAAAACATTTTCTTATTCTGTTGAAAATTCTCTGTCAGTCACCTACCCCACCTCTCATCTGCTGCCACTTTAGCAATACGCACAGCCCTTCTCGCTCTATTCCTCTTTTCCTTATACCTTTCATATGACATCTCATCCTTCCTCTGCAGCCACACTTCATATGCACGTCTCTTCTCAGCCACAGCCATACTTACTTCCTCGCACCACCATTCACTTCCTTTTCTTACACCACCACCCACACGTCTCACACCACACACCTCTTCTGCATGCCCCACCACAGCACTCTTAAACAACTGCCATTCCTCCTCCACGCTGCCATTTTCCCGATCTTTCACTGCCTTCCACTCATCTTTCAATTTCTCCTGATACTCTATCTTTTTCTCTCTTTTATCCAACTCACTCACTTTCAAAACCTCCCTGCCACACCTAACCCTCCTAGCTCTCACCCATCTCTTACCTACTCTTAACTTTCCCTCCACCAGGTAGTGGTCAGACATACCTCCACCCTCCCCTCTCAGAACTCTCACATCCAACAATCTTCCTATTACATTCCTGGACACAACCACATAGTCCATCATGGCTCTATCAACAACCCTTCCACCCTCCTGTCTCACCCATGTATACTTATAAATATCTTTCTTCTTAAACAGCGTATTCCCAATCACCATCTCTCGCTCAACACACATCGCTATCATTCGTTCCCCATTTTCATTTCTTCCAGGCACACCATGCATACCAACTACACCTTCAACTTCTACGTTTCCCACTCTAGCATTCAGATCTCCCATCATTACCACATTCACATTCACTCCAAAACTTTGCAGACACTCATCAACATCATTCCAGAAAGACTCCCTCTCTTGTTCATCCCTTTCACTACCAGGCCCATATGCACTCACAAACACCCACAACTCACGTTCAAATTTCGCTTTCACCCACATCAGTCTCGATGACACCTCCTTCCATTCAATCACACACTGCTGTACTTCCGGACTCACTAACAAGGCCACACCTTCTCTTGCCCTTCCTCTATCAACACCTGACAATCTTCCATTCACACTTCCAAACATAGATTCCCCCCTTCCCTTTCATCTTGGTTTCACTCAAAGCTAACACATCCAACTTTCTTCTCACAAACATTCTCCCAGTCTCCTCCCTTTTAGCCTCAATCGTACTACATCCACGCACATTCATAGACCCAATCTTCAGGGTATGGGGATAACTCCATCCCCCATCCCTTTCTCTGGCCTGTCTCTTTTTAGGAACTAAAAACCAGAGGAGGGGGTCCCTAGTCCCCTCACCCCGCCCCTTTTAGTCGCCTTTTACGACACGCAGGGAATACGGTGGCAGTATTCTTCCTAACACAACCTGGCCGCAGAGTAGTAGTACCACCCCATAGTGCGGCCAGGTTGTGTCCCCCCCGCCACAGGGGGGGAGTCATTAATGCTAAAAATAATTTCATCCATACTAAATGCTCTCGACTCTCCAACTCAAATTCTTCCCGCTCCTTCTGGCACTTTGCCAGAAACCTTTATAAAAACTTTACCTCATCGTCCTTCCTTCATGATTTCTACTCTGATGGCTTTGTAGCTATTTCTTCTACTGATAAAGCAGATCTCTTTGTTCAGACTTTATCCTCCAATTCCTCCTTAGACGATTCCGGTGCTGTTCCTCCATCACGTCCCCCCTCTGATTTCCTCATGGCTGACATTAAGATTTCTTCAACTGATGTATTTTCTGCCATCACAGGCCTCAATACTAACATGGCATATGGACCTGATGGGGTCCCTCCTGTTGTCCCCCAAAACTGTGGCTTCTGTTCTTACATCCTGCCTATATAAACTATTTTCGTCTATGTCTATCAACTTGTACCTTTCCTTCTTGCTGGAAGTTTGCTTTTACTGAACCAATCCCAAAGACGGGTGACCATTCCCAACCCTCTATCTATTGCCCAATCGCTTAACGTCCTGTGTCTCAAAAGTTTTCTAGTCTATTCTTAACAGAAAAATTTTAAAACATCTTTCCTATCACAACTTTCTTTCTGATCGTCAATATGGGTTCCGTCAGGGACTCTCCACTGGCGATAATCTCACCAACCTTTCAGACTCCTGGTCATCCTCCTTTAGGGACTTTGGCGAAAGTTTTGCCATTACACTTGACTTCTCAAAGGCTTTCGATCGAGTCTGGCATAAATCTTTAATTTCCAAACTGCCTTCTTACTGTTTTCATCCTTCTATCTGTGCCTTCATCTACAGCTTCCATTCTGGCTGTTCTATAGCTGCTGTTGTATACGGCTATCATTCTTCCAGAGCTATCAACAATGTTAGTCCTCAGGGCTCTGTCCTATCACCAGCTCTCTTCCTTTTATACATCAATGATCTTCTTAGCTGTACATCTAACCCTGTCCACTCTTACGCTGATGATTCCACCCTTCACCTTTCCATTCATTTCCCACAATGTCCATTTCAGAAGTTATTTCAACAAACAAGGGATGAGGCTAAGGAACACTAATGTCTGAAATGGCTCGTATCTCTGAGTGGGGTAAAGGTAATCTTGTTTTTAATCAATCAAAGACTCAGTTCTCACACCTGTTAACCCGACAAAATCTTCCACAGGAGTACCCATTAATGTTTAATAATATCCAGCTCAATCCTGCATCATCCTTAAACACACTTGGGGTTTCGTTCTCTTGGGATTTATCTTGGAAAGATCATATTACATCTCTTGTAAAACCTGCTTCCAAGAGATTGGATGTGCTAAGCCGACTCCATACCCCCGCACAGTTGTTGACTTTATACACGGGTTTTATTCGCCCCTGTGTAGAGTACAACTCTCATGTGTGGGGAGGTTCTCATCATACAGCTCTTCTCAATGAGGTGGAGTCAAAGGCTTTTCGGCTCATGAACTCTCCTCCTCTTATTAGCTCCCTTCAACCTCTGTCTCTTCGCTGCACTGTCGCATCTTTATCTCTTTTCTATCGCTGACTGAATGGTCACTGCTCCTCTGAACTGTCTGCTTGCATCTCTCCACCTCTACAATGGGCACGTAGCACCCATCTAGCAACAAACTCTTATCCCTTTTCTGTCCAACGCTAATACAAGAGTCAACCGTTACTCCCAGTTCTTCATTTATGCAACAGTTCAGTTCTGGAACTGTCTCCCTCTGTCTGTATTTCCTACTTCCTATGAGCTCTGGTCTTTGAAATGCACTGTCCAGGCATTTCGAAATGAACGATCTTGAATTTGGCTCTGTTGTATCTTTTTTTTTTTTTTTTTTTTTTTTTTGAAGGAACGTTTCCAGGCTCCTGGGCTTTGGTTCCTTCTTCCTTGTATATAAAAAAAATACCAATTGAAAATCTTCCCCAAGAATATGACACATAAGAATCTAATTTGCAACCATGACCCACGCTGTACTGCTTCATCAACACGAACACAGAAAAACAAGTTTGTTTATGAGTCGGATCAGCGGGGAATAATTAGAAATAAATTTATCACCATCCAGACATTAATTTTGTAACATATGACTAATCATATTCATTATATGCATACTTTTTCAACTCGCCACTGCTAGAAAGCCACGCGTTCACTCGCTGATGTTCATGGCATTTCCTCCCAGAATCAGGCAAAACTAGACCAAAGACCCTATAGAAAAAGAGATTAAACAGTTGTCATGCTGGTGCAGCGACTGTATGTTTGCTGGGCATCACTCAAGTACTTATAAAGATCAATGATCACTGTTTGATAACTCCAGGCCACTTAACTGCTTTTCATACTTTATGGCTCATTTTTGAACATCAGTTATATTATGTTTGCACAAACATAAAAATGAGATTTTCCTCATGAATCAGCTAGACCAATTTCGCAGCATAAAGACCAGGGGAAGTTGCCAGACGATGCTAGATCGATTAACACCAGCGGTGTTTACCTACTTTGCCCGCTGTTTTTAAGTTTGATGGAGTTCTGGTTGAATTTCAAGATTGTTGTTCTTCTTTATACCTATAAATGTGGTAAAGTGATTTCTGTCGAGATATTATCTAGGCTTACCTTCCTCTGACAATGTGGGCTAATACATGTAAAATAAATTCATCTTGCCTTAGCAAAGCCAATGACACTCACTGGCAGACCTGCTTGCTCTCTTTACCTTATTATCCCATAAATTCCTTCTTGGTGGATCACAAGGGAATCGGAAAAGTCGCAGAGAAGTTCATGAGTGTTATTGCACTCAAATGCGGCACAATCAAACCATTAATAAGGGCAAAAAAGCACCAGTAAAAAAATGCAGCATCCCCCATTTTGCTGCTAGCAACAGTCTGGTCTGTGAACATTATAACTCGGCTTTTATCTTGGTGTTTACACGTACTTTGAAATAAAATCGACATGTGGAGATGAAGATTACAACGAAAAGCTCTAGTAACACAAATTAACAAAATATACAACAATACAATTAAAGCGACATTTTGTTCATCAACTGTTTTTCATTGTCGCTCACCTGCGTTCAGGCTGTTCATCACTCACCTGAGGTCAGTCTGTTCAGACGTCTCCTTGCATTCCTAATTTATCTAGCTGTACCCGCCTGTTGTGAGAATTGTCAGTGAATTAATTGACCTGTGACATTGTTGTGCTAGTGTGTTGTAGTGACCTGTGATAGTGTTGTGCTAGTGATCTGTAATGGTGTTGTATTTATGTGTTGTACTGACCTGTGATACTGTTGTGCTAGTGTGTTCTTGCGACCTATGGTAATATTGTGCCTGTGTTTTCTAGTATTTGTGTGCATATGGCTTCCTCTATCGAGAGTTGTGGCCCCACCGGAAGTTTTGAGAAGGACAACCTTGAAATTAAAAAAAAAAAAAAAAAAAAAAAGAGCTTCTCAAATTAAAACAGGAGGTAGGGGTTCTCAGGCAGAAGGAGTCACAAATGAGGAAACTGTTGGAGATCTGGAGAAGAGAGAGAAAAAAGGAAAAAGGTTGGACACTTGTTCAAAAGGGTGCAACAAAGCTCACCCTTAAGAAACAAATGGAGACAAAAACCTCAAATACGTTCGACACGGTATGTGACGAATGTGAAGGGAAGGCAGTGAGGGAAGTATAGGAGGAGGATGACGAGAGCACTTCTCGTAGGAATCCTGGGATCAAGAAAAGAATGAAAAATGTCTTCATTGGAGACTCCCAGGTAAGATATCTAAACAGAGCAATGTATACTCCACTCACTAAACATATGTGTCTTCCAGGGGCCAGGGTGGGTAATGTGTTAGGAAAAATTTCAAATATCGTGAAGGATAATGGAGACAAACCCATTGTCTCCCTCAGTGTAGGAGGCAATGTTATAGGTAGGCATATGAGTAAGGTACTGTGGCAGAAGTATAAGGATATGTTGGAGAAGGTTAGGGAGAGAGAAGGGACCCCCCTAGTACTCGGTGTTTTGCCTAGGAGGGGGGTTGGGAGAAAATAGTTGAGCAGGGCGATGGGTTTTAATTGCTACCTTGAAAGGTATTGTAAAGTTAATGCAATACCTTTATACAGCTGGGACTGGTCTTATGGACAGAGTGCCACGTAAAGATGGGATGTGACTCATCTTAATAGGCAGCAAGTTACTGTTTTAGCTAGAGTGATAGATAGGGAGTCAGAGAGTTTTTTTTTTCTTTTTTTTTTTAAGGCTGAATGTTGGAAGTACAGGAAGTTTTAACAACTCCATTCAGGAATCATTATTATCAGGTTTTGATAGATGCATCAAGACTTGCAAAAATAAGAACAGTATAACCATTAGTGTAGATACATCCACTCAGGCACCTCAAAATGAGCTTGCGATGATATTATATGACAGAACAAACAGCTCCTAAAAGGGTAACGGAACTACTAAAACTACTAGAATGAGATAAGGATAACAAAGAAATATTCACCATAAATCAGGAATTGCGTCTAGCGTCCGGAAATTTGGTCTGATATTAGCCTGATTGAATTTCCAGTTCAGTGAATGCTATTTTCATTCATGGCAAAATTCGAAAACGTGACCAAAAACCTCTTAGAAAAAGAAGTAGTATAAACATTCTTATGCGCTCTTTCAGTTTATACTTGTCATAATGATTTTACTTAATGCAATATCACTTTCTATTTTCTTTCATATTATTCTACAAAGAATCAGCTTTCAAATGTTATAGAAACAAATTCCCTAATCCAAATATTTTGGCGTGAAAAAATGATCGGAATACAAAAACCTCGAGCACTCGGATTTGGTATAAACTTTCTTACTCACTCTTTGAAGTTATACTCTCCATAACTATTTTACTTTATGCATTATCACTATCTTTTTTCTTTCATCTTATTCTACAAAGTCATAATTTTCTAGCAGTATAAATCAAATCCACTAAACCAAATATTTCGGTGTGAAAAAAGTTATCAGAAAAAAAAATAATAATCGAGCCTGGCAGGGAAGGAGGAAGGGAGAGTTGGGTGGGTGGGGGGGGAAGCAGGAGGGTTCTGCTGGCTGCAGGTGTTTAAATTTGAATATGAAACAGTTTACTTTACTTCTTTATTTCTTAAATAACACAGAGGAAGAATAAAATGAATAAAAAAAATAACCCATTCACCAGATTACTGGTGTCCCCCATTCATAAAAAGTCTTTAACAGTTGGACTTGAATAGCCGTAGGGTGAAGTTTGGGTGGAAACAACTCTAGGGATGCGAGTTCCAAAGAGATGCAGTTCGGGGAATAAAAGATTTCTGATAGGAGGAAGTTCTGCAATATGGCAGTGTGACATTCCAGTCATGAGTGCTGCCAGATGCCCGTGTAGCACAAGAGAAGGCATGGAGAAGTGGCACAATGGATGCAACTTCGTCTGAGCATTTGCCATAAAAGTATCTGTAAAATAATGCAAGGGAGGCAACATTCATTCTTACATGTATGGGAGGTAGTTTATTTGCAATAGCAGGGTTAGTAATAATACTAACAGCTTTGTTTTGAATTGTGTCTAGTTGTTTTAATGCAACCCTCTCCACATCCATTCCACAAGGGTGAGCAATATTCCAGCTGAGAGTGCACATGACTCTTATGAACTACAGCTAACTGCTCATCAATGAGGAACTACGAACTCTGTACAATAATCCAAGTTTCTTTGAGGCGGTTTTGGCAAGTGATCTGACGTGAGAGCTCCATCTCGGCTGAAGAGTCACAGTATGAGAGGTCCAGCTGAGGGCACTGTTAAGTAACACTGAGATAGGAACATTAGTAGCACTGAAGGTAACATACGATGCTGGCAATATCTGTCTATCAGTAAATTGTATATATTTGGTTTTACTAGCACTGAATGAGGCAATGTTATTTTGTCCCCATTCAGTGATCTTAGATAAGTCTTGATTTATGGAGATTGCTGTACTGAGTTGTGAGTTAAGAGATATCTAACTTTAAGAATGGGTGTTTAAGTGTGAATGAAATGTGGTGTTGAGTCGTGTGCATATGAATGGATGGGATTGTGGGTGACAGATAAGAGATCATCAATATGAACCAGGAATAGGGTTGGAGCCAGAACTGATCCTCATGGCACGCCGGTGTTATCTGAGCAGGAATTGGAATATACATCATCTACTGTTATCTTTCCGTTGCTGAGATATGAGGAAGTCAGAAGAAGAAAAGAAGTTAGTCCATAGCAAGGAAGTTTGGATAACATACACTCTCGTCGTCAGTCTCTCACTCTCCATCCTCTCCACATGGCCAAACCACCTCAGTGTGTTTCTTCTAAGGCTTCCTATCACATCCACATCCACGCCACAATGCTCCTTCACTTCCTCATTTGTCAATCTGTCTCTCCACGTGACTCCACATGCTTCTCTCAAATTACTCATTTCCTCTGCTCTCACTCTCGACTTCTGTCTCTCCAACAAGGTTCAAGCTTCACTTCCATACGTTAGAGTTGGTATCATAACACTGTCATTTAGTAACTTTTTCACTTCCATGCTCACTTTCCTGTTTCTTATCACTGCTTTCAAGGAACCAGCAACCCTTTCTTCCTTGTTGGACCCTTTCAAGCACTTCACCCTCTAAACTTCCATCCGTACTCATCACACTACCCAAGTACATAAATACACTCACATTTTCCTTTTCCTCCTCATCCAACCTCACAGTACATTCACTGAGTTCATTTCTCTAGACGACCATAACTTTACTCTTCCATACATTCACCTTTAGATTCAGTTTCCTACACACTCTCTCACACTCATCCACCAAGCCTTGCAGCTCCTGTTCGTCTTCACTTAACAACACAGTATCATCTGCAAACAAGAGTACAAGGAGTTTCCAAACTCTGCCCTCTCTTATTAGGGCCGCTCCAACATCCACTGCCCTACCTTGTATTTCTTTTATAACCCCATCCATATACACACTGAACAACCATGGAAACATGAACATCCCTGTTTCAGACCAACTTTTAGACTGAAAAATTCACTCGGTTCACTATCCACACACATTGCAGCCTTAGCTCCCTCATACATATTCTTCACGACATTCAACAACTTCCCATTTACTCCATATATTTTTAATACTTTCCACAACCCTTGTCTATTCACCCTGTAATATGCTTTCTCCAAATCCATGAAGGCTGCATACAACTTAAAAGAATATCTGATCTACACAACCTCTTTCCTTCCTAAAACCTCCCTATTCTTTCCAACTAATTCCTCTGTTATTTCCCTAACTCTGTCAGTAAGTATCCTACCATATTTTTTTCCTATTACACACAGAAGACAAATGCCCCTGTAATTACCACACACCTCTTTTTTCCCCCTTCCCTTTGTGCACGGGAATATTTATACCTGACTGCCAATCCTCCGGGACTCTACCCTCCTCCCAGGCCAATCTGCACATCTTCCACATCCATTTTACTACTATCTCTCCCTCATGCTTCAGCATTTCACCTCACTCTTCATCAATTCCTGGGGCTTTCCTCATTTTGACTTTCTGCATTGCTTCCACAACTTCCATCCTACTGATTTCTTCCTCTCTTCTCACATCCCTCCATCTCCCAGTCATTCCTCAGCCACTTATACTCGCACTACTTTCATTCTTTATGTTCAACAATTCCTTAAAGTGTTCTCTCCATCTGCTCACTTTTCTCCCTTCTCCACTAGTAATCTACCACTTTTATCTTTCACTCCCCGACTAACTTCTTTGACACCCTGTCTAACTCTTTCCAGAACATATTCTTGAAAATGTCAGCAAGATAATTTCTGAATCCATCCCATTCTGCTCTATCAAAGTGCTATTGAGTCACCCTGACAGGTTCAGAATGGGGAGGTTTATGGGAGTCGACTAATGAGGCTTAGATGAGATTGTGGTCGGAGGATCCAAGTGGTAACAGTGCTTCTATCCTGTATCGATTTGGATTATTTGTCAGAAAGAGGTCCAAGAGACTGGCGTTATTGTCAGGAATATCTGGAATTCTGGTTGGTTGGTTTACCACCTGCGTGAGATTAAATGATTCTGCCAAGAGCTCGTATTCTAGACCAGGATCATCAGTCCAGGGAGGATGCAATAAACATTCTACATTATGTACGTTAAAATTACCCAAAACTGTAATTTCACTCCTAAGGGTGAGGTTTATGTTAGCCAAGTGTGTGGATATGGAGTCAAATACACTGGGTTCTGAAGAATCATTTACTAAAATATTTGTCAAAATGATGAAGATACATTTTTTCTGTCTTTACCCAGTACCATGCTGGTCCCTGATGAGGGATTTTAATGAATTAACTTAATATACAACATCTTATTAACCAACATGTATATACGGTAATATACATTTAGATATTAAATCACACGACTGAAATGATTCATACATCAAGTAACAGGAAGAGGCGAAGTGTGGGAGCAACTAACAGATGGATCCCCAAGGGAGGGTGGGAGGATTTAGCAGTGACCTGCTATTCAACCCTTCCCCACCCAAATAACTCAGGAGTCCTCAGTCACCCCACCTCCCACAGCACCCTCGCTTCACTATAGCCTCACTGCACATCTATATTTACAATGCCCTCTCACAGGCTAGAACATTATTTTATTTTCTGAGTTATATAATGTAATACTTTTATACTCTAGGTATGTACATACACATAGCAGTATCACAAAATTACAGATTATACATCATGTCCTTGGGGCAAAACTTTATATTTTTTAAAGATTTCTTCAATCTTCTTATTGTTAATCATCCAGATAACCTGTTCTGTTACATCAGTAATACCCCCATTCCTATACAGAGTGAGGAGAGGACATAGTGTTGTAGTGTGTAGCCGTCATGACCACCACACACCCTACATTTTCTACATGCAATAGCCACAGTTTAGCCATATTCTCAAAAGTACTTATACCCTAATCTCAGCCTCGTGGTTACAGTATCAACTAACACGTTTCCGTGCCTCCTATACATAGTGCCTGTGTCCTGACTGACATGGATGTAGTGTCTAAATGTTATTTTCAATAAACACAGTTCTTCCCTCCAATGCAATGGTTTCTTGCTCTTCACGTATTATAGTTCTTAGCTGACGATTCATCAGATAGCATGGTGCGGTATGTCTATATTTTTCCTCTTTGTTGCATTTTTGGCCAAAATGTCTATTCTTTTGTTTGGCTTACACCTACAGTAGGCCTACATGGGATGGTAACTAAGTGAACATGACTTTATTTCCACGTATTATATAGTATTTATTAACTGTATTATATTCTAAAAGGCTGAGGTGCCGGGAGGCTGGACCACGTTAGTATACTGTAGAGCTTCCCTGTTATTAACAAAAACAAAAAAAGTAAATTCCAAAGTAGAGGCATAACTACTCATAATAATCTGAAAGTGTACTACACAAACAGCAGGAGTTTATATAATAAAATGAATTAAATGAGGGCTTTAATCTATACACAGAAAAGAGACATTGCCCTTATTGGTGAAACTTAGTTGAGTACGGACATTTGATTTTTTTTTTTTTCTTCAGAATATCAAATCAACATCATCATCATCATCATCATCCGACCCTCCTTTCCCACCCCAGGGAAGGGTGAGGAGTAGCACATCCTATTCAATGGGCCCTATTCAATGGGCCACGCTCCCATTCACTCATCATTCAAGCCCCCGGAATCCTGGCTTTATCTAATACATCAAAACATGCACCACATTCTGTAGCTTCACATAAACGCATCTGATAGTCAATCTAGACGCTGTCAGGGTAAAAAGGGGTGCTAAATCCCTGATCATGCACTTCTTCTCACAACATTCATCCAGCTAGCTCGATCTCTTGTCAGTCAGATAAAGGGCTATAATATTTTTGTGTCTAACTGTCAGGGAAGAAAGGGGGGCGGCATAGCTATTTATGTAAAGAAATCATTAAACTTTTACAATAAAGTTTAAAGTAAACAGAGACACGGAAAGTGTTTGGGTTGAAATTAGCAAGAACAGGGAAAAATTTGTCTTGAGAGCTATTTACAGATCTCCAGAATTAAGTAGAACAGATAGTACTGTAAGTACCTTCAGGAGGAAATTAGAAAAGCATCACAGTCCAGCTTAGTAATAATTGTAGGGGATCTTAAGGTGCAAAGGATAGATTGGCGAAATCAAACAGGGAATGCAGAGCAGAGGAATTTCTAGAGATAGTACAGGATAATTTCCTTTATCAGTATATCAAGGAGCCCACCAGAGGTAATAATATACTACATTTGGTTTTATCCAATAATGAAAACGTCATTAGCAATACAGAAGTTGGTGGATGACTTGGTAATAGCAATCATGACGAAATTAAGTTCAGATTTATTTGAGATGTCTGTTCTACTGAAAACCCCTCAACCGTTCCTAATTTTCGTCTAGGAGATTTTAATGGATTGAGAGCTTATTTTAGAACCATATTTCATGGGGGGAACTAGTTACTTTAGGGAAAGTCAGGTCAGTGGGGAACCGCAGGTCAAAGGTGAGGGGCATGAAATGGGTGGCAATGTGCACCAGGTCACTTGGGAAGATCAGGTCAAAGGTGAGGGAGAGGATATAGGATGGAGTGTAGTTCAGATGATTGAGATTAACTCACGTCCGGTACCAAACAGCTGTTCAGTAAGTTAGAAATACAATGAATTAATAAAAATTATACACATAGGCCAAGATAGATATGTCCCTTCAAAACCGTTTAGAACGAATACTTCAGAGCCGAGATAGTTAAACAACAGATTAAAATCTCTCATAGGCCAAGGGAAAGTATACAGAAAAATGAAATGTCCAGAGGAACACTTAAAGTAACCAGTACGTGATTCTGAATAGGGATGTAAAGAGGGAGATATGAAAAGCAATGAGAGGATATGAAATTAAGGTTGCCAATGAATCAAAAGAAAATCCCACGGGTTTTTAACAAATGTACCATAAGAAAAAAAAGGATAGGACCTCCCAGAGCAGAATCATGTAACATTACCAGTGAAAATTATGGAAGGCGTTATATTCTAAATAATTATTTTGTATCAGTATTTACCAGTGAAAATCTAGACATTGTCCCCCAAATAACAAATATATACGATCATAATGCGGACAAAATTCTTAGTAAAATAACCATTAGTAAGGAGATAGTATTGAAAGAAAATACATTAAAAACTCAAAAATCGCCGGGTCTGGATGATATATATATGCAAAAATTATAAAGAATACAAAGAGTTATGCCAGTCACTTTTAGCATGATTTAATGATTCTTTAAAGTCAAGAGAAGTTCCAGAGGCATGGAAGACTACAAACTTAATGACCATTTTAAAAGGGTGAAAAAGCATCTGCATCGAATTACTGTTCAATAAGCCTAACATCAATAGTAGGAAAAATGTTAGTCAATTTTGGCAAATAAAATTAGGGAACACTTAGAAAGATTTAATCTTATAAATGAAAGTCAGCACGGATTCAAGCAAGGACAATCTTGCCTCACAAACTTGTTATAATTCTTCTCAGAGGTCTATGAGGCAATAGATGGCGATAAATCTTAAGGATAGGGTCCTACACAAAAGGTTAGTTAGAAAGGTTCGAGCAAACGGTATAGACGGTGATATCTTAAAATGGATAGAGTCCTGGCTGAAGGGACAAAAGCAGAAAGTATTAAATTCCGGGTGACATGTATATGTGATGACCCTTGGATGTCTGGATGAAACACATACATGATTTAGTGTTTCAAGGCATTGTTTGAATATTCCATGGGATATTTTCACAACACACAGCCACTGGCAATGCTCCTGCATGTGTCCAAGTCATGCTCCAGTTACCTGCATACCTCTGTAATGGATAGACCTATGCAAAAAGTTTTCCCTGTGTCCGGATCCTCTCCTGAGTGCCCGCAGATGCTGACTTAACACCAATGAAGTCCAAAGGTTAGAAAAGAAAAGGTTTTAGTGATAATGCAATAGGGAGAGAACTCAAGGTGACATTATCGCCAATTGTGAGTGGAGAAAGTGACTCTTCCTGTGAGGAAAGTGACTGCCATGTTGAGTGTCGATATTTACGAGTCGCATGAGGAGGGTGGATATCGTGAGTCCTCCACTGTGCACCCATTGTTTCTCTCTATACGTTCATCTGTCATTTCTGATGATGGGAATGGTTCAAAGGGTAGTGACGATCCTGGAGAGGGGGAATTGGCATGGATGAGGAGATGGAAAATGAGGTAGGGAGAGAAGAAAGGGAGGAGGTGGAGGAGGGAAGGAGGAGGAAATGTGGTGCGGCATCTTGCACCACTGCTATGTCTATTTATGTGAATAATGGAAGCAGAAAGTTTGTTTCATGATAAAATCAGTGCCTTGTTTTTTATTGAAAGTTTTCATGTGTGTATGTTTGTTATGATGGAAAAGCACAAATCAGAGGGAAAAAATCTGTTATAGTGGAAATGTAGTGGAATGGAGAAGCGAGAAGTTGGAGGGGAGAGGAAGGAGGTCTTACAATAACTTTGTAGAAACTTGTAGCAGAGTTTTGTAGATCAGTTATACATATATTAGACTCGTGGACGAGCGGTTGTTATACGTGAGTAGTTTTGTAAGTAGATAATCTTCGTTACCTTTTGTCATGCAATGACAAGAGAGGTAAAGATTAGTATGGGACTATTTTTATTTGTCTTGGAAATATTAACAGTCTCTCACACACGAGTGAAGTATAGAGTCCCACGAGCTAACCTCCCTGTCTCGCTCTCTCTCTCTTCCTCTTCCATGTTGTTAGCCTCCTTCTCCCTACTACCTGTCGGTTCTATGGCCTGTCTCCTTCTGAGCTCTGCTTCCTAAATTCTGGTGTAGCAGGGGTCGTGTCACGTGGAATATACTGATGTGAAGCTTCTAGAAGCCTGTGTGTGAGTATGTGTGTATGTGTGTGTATGGTCACGATGCGTTGTTCGTATGCCTATCTCGCTGACACACTACCTATCTCATCCCCTGACTTGCTGCTTCCGGTGTATTGTCAACATTCCTTCATTTAGAGTTGCAAGCTCATATCCCGTTCCCAGGCTTGCCTGGTGCTCTGTCTATCTATCTATCTATCGTGTTTTCTATAATGAATTGTATTTATAATATGGAGTCCTGACAGAGGAAACAGGGAGGCAAGCCTCACGCTACCTCTGTTTCTCTTTATGTGAATAATGGAAGCAGAATGTTTGTTTCATGATGATATCAGTGCCTTATTTTATTGAAAGTTTTCGGGTGTTAATATTTATTATGATGAAAAAGTACAAATCACAGGAAAAAAATCTGTCATAGTGGAAGATATTTTCGATTATGGACAGAACGTGAACAGCTATTTAGTTCACAATATCTCCATGTGTGTGTGTGTGTGTGTGTGTGTGTGTGTGTGTGTAAGGTAGTAGTGTGAAGCAGTGGTGAGGCGTGCAAGTACTGTACTTGAGCCAGCCTGCCTCAAGGTCATTACTATGGTTATTGGACTCACACCAGCAATCATGAAACAACTTTGGAAAATACACACATATATAGTGTTTGTTGTGGACTGCTTTCTTCTGGAAGTGTTATTACTGTGGAGGGCTAGTCTAAGCTTTGGTTGTGTCACCGCCCTCTGCCATGCATACGGACAAAGTAAAAAAAAATACAAAAATTGCCCCCTTTCCCTCCTTACTCACTCTCCCTACACACATTTCACGGACCATCTGAGGCAATCAGCTTGAAGTCGAAGGATTGTTGAGTATTATGACACCTAGTTTTTTTTATTTTTTGGTTCAATATTAGATGAGGTATGAAGGCTTAAAAATAGACGATTTTCTCAGGAATGCCCAGCTGAGAGAAGGATTGGCGGGAATATATGCCGGACACGAGGGGTTAATAAATGGAACTAAGCCGGAGTGCGAATTAGTAAATAGCGGTGTATCACAGAGATCAATACTCGGTTCCTTATTATTTATTATATCTCTAAATGATCTAGACTTAGGAATCTCTAGCAGTATTAGCAAATTTGCTGATGAAACAATAATAGGGCATATCATTAACTTCACTGACGATTGCCCTCACTTACAAATGGACCTCGATATATTGTCCTAATGGTCTTAAAACTGGCAAATAGAAATTAACATCGAAAAATGTAAAGTACTTAACGTAGGCAAGACCACTGGAGATACTTAATACATCTTTGATAACAAAGAGTAAATCGCAATGCGAGAGAGATCTAGGAGTTATGGTTAGTGAAGACCTTAATCCAAGGCAACAGTGTATTAATGCGAGAAACGAAGCAAATAGGGTCCTAGGATTTATTTCGTGAAGCAAAAGGACATCTAAAGTAATACTGGAGCTTTTATCTAGCATTAGTAAGGCCACATTTAGACTACGCTGTGCAGTTTTGGTGTCCATACTATAGAATGGATGTAAATTCCTTAGAATATGTACAGAGAAGAATGATACATGAGTTTTCTTGGTTTTAGAGAGACTAGTAGTGACGGCGAGCCTTGCAAAAACCAGGTAACCTACCTGTAGGACAGCTCAGTAGCACGACGATTAGATTTGTTAATTCATCATAATGAAGTGATTTATGAACCGAATCAGTATAAATATTGCTAGGTTCTGACTCCAGGGGCATATAACCCTGAAACTGGGCAGTAATACATAGGAAAAATGTCACGAAGACCGAAATGACGTTTTTTCCTCCTAGATAGGACTAACCTTGGACAGCTAGACCTCTGTGGAGTATTTGGTTATCCGATTTCTTGGTCTCATGTACTGGTGATGTTTGAACAACTTTTTAAGCCGCGTTTTTGTCGTCCAAACTGACAGATTGAATTCGAAGCCATCTTTGATAAAACCAAGCTGTGCCATTTTTGTCAGCGAAAGTGATACGAAGCAGGCCCAAGCATTTGTCATAGAAACCAAGACCGTCTTCATATCTCACCCAAGCGTGGTCGAGAGTAGTCTTGGTGCAGCCATGGGAGAATGAAAATGGCCAGCAATAACAAGTAAGTGATAAATACCATGAAATTTGCACGATTTACAAAAAATTAAGATGCAGGTGGCTAATAGGCTATCAACGACATATCGAGCGAGTTCAGCACAAATAAGGGCTATGTGTAGACTGTATATTCACCAGATGATCTTCGGCGAACCCTTCTGTTTACATTGCGATTTCCAAGTGTAATTTTAAGGTTCTACGTATCCTGGACTATTTTTGCAGACAGAAACCAACCACCTCAAGATGCACTTCGAATTCCTAGGTCCAGCTTGGACAACAAAAACACAGCTGTAAGTCATAAATATCATGAAATTAGCACAATGTACATGAAATTAGGGTGCAGGTGGCTAATATTAACAATATATAGACCCATTTCATCACAAATAAGGGCTACGGGGGAGGCGGTGGCTCAATCGGTAGAGAGTTGGCTTGCAGTCCTGACGGACCCGGGTTCAAATCCCGCTGAGGCAGGGAGCAGTTTAAGGATTTGAATTTCTGAAAAATCAGACTTTACTGATCTACCAGAAGGCCCGCCGACATGTCGTAAAAATACCCCCGCTAATACCAATACACCAGTCCTGTATGAGACAGCCCTAGCATGTATTCAGTATGGACGGTGGGTGTTAGCGCCGAAGTGGTGACATGTAGAGGTGTGCGGTACGTGGGAGGACTACTGGGCCTTGAAAGCAGGCTGTGAAGCCTATGCCCAGAGTCGGTCACATAAAAAAAAAAAAAAAACGTGTAAACTGCATATTCGTCAGATGATGATCTTTGGCGAATCCCTCTGTTTATACTGCGGCCGGCAAGTGTAATTTTTCGGTTCAACATATCCTGAACTTGTTTTTGTGGACAGAAACCAAGCGCCCCAAGATGCGCTTCGAATCCCAAGCTCCAGCCTGGACGACAAAAACGTGGCTTTAGTAACAGCCAGTCTGATCTGGAGAATAAAATTTTCACATCCCTATCAGTTAGGGTTGATTTTGCTTGACAGATGACTGTTAGGTTAGCATAAGCTGTTTATGTTGGGCTCTTATAATTTTTATCACTGAATAGGTTCATACACACCTAATTATCTGAAATTCGGTAAATTTGTTTAAAATTTGACTATTAATAAAATGTCATTCAGAGCAAAAATTTGTTAAAGTTGCGGAAGTGTTTCACCTCTAGCTTGAACTCGCCTTGACAGACTTCTTTTTTGTGTAAATATTGATTTATAGTGCAAATACATTTATCTGTGTTTTAAATCAATATTTATGCAACATGGAAGTCTGTCAATGCGTGTTGGAAATCTGAAGGGTAAATATCTGCAAACTTTAGCACGTTTTAGTTCTGAAACCTGATATTTTTTATTGACAGTCACATTAGGCACAAATTTTTGTTCGTATTTCAGTGTGTATGAATATACATGGTGATAAAAATTATATTTTCCATTTAAAAGTGCCGATTCGGTACTTTCTCACACCGCCTCGCAACAATTGGAGGTGCCCTTTGTGATGGGATACTCCCGAAGCGCTGCACGTCATCACAGCTTCCTGGTTTTCATTTCTCTTGGAACAGAGATTATTTTATTTTTTTTCTGGTGCGATTCTACGGTACTTATGTTCTTGCACAGTGGAACAAAGCACCAATGGTGATTTTTTTGCTGACTTGGCCATAACGAAACAAAGCTTGGCTATTCAGAAGAACCGTTTATGACATAACGGCCACTCAAGGCTCGCACGCCATCAACCTCTTTTTGTGCAACTTTGAAGACTTGTATCTCCAAATTTTTACTTTGGTTTGTCAATTGAACTATATCATAGGATAATTTAGCACATTTATCACCGAAGTATATTGTTTACTTAAAAAAAGGTAGGGGGGGGAGGGTCAAAGGGAACTGCTACAGTTAAATTACATAACGACTCGGAAAAAAATAACATGGAGAAGGGCGTGCTTCAGCAAAATACAATTTCACCAATTTTATCTG
Organism: Coenobita brevimanus; assembly: GCF_032717465.1. Taxonomy (NCBI): domain Eukaryota; kingdom Metazoa; phylum Arthropoda; class Malacostraca; order Decapoda; family Coenobitidae; genus Coenobita; species Coenobita brevimanus. Next base: position 21,818,246 of record NC_136979.1, on the reverse strand, counting down.
CAGCATGTATAGAAAGTATTTTCAGAACGTTACACTGGGATAAAAGGGAGTAAACATAGATGGAAAACACTTAAACCATTTAAGAACTGCAGATGACATTGTCCTAATCTCAGAAACAGGAGAGACAATGCAAGAAATGTTGAATGACCTAAATAGAGACTTAAAGTACTGTAGGGCTAAAGATGAACCGGAGTAAAAGTAATGTTTAATCCAAATACACCAAAGAGTGACATCAGAATAAGCAGAGAAATTCTTGAAGAAGTCAAGGAGTAAAATTACTTTGGGCACATGGTAAAACTAATGAAAGACCATGATAACGAAATAAAAAGATACATTACAACTGGATGGAAGGCTTCCGGTAAACATAGAGACATTAAGAAAAGTAGCTTGCCAATATGTATGATACGAAAAGTAAATGACGAATGTATAATCATGGTTATGATGTATGGTTGTGAGATCTGGAAACTGAAAAAAAAAATCGATGAAAAAACTAATCTGTTCTCATAAAGCAATGAGGTCAGTGTTCGGAATATCTTTAAGCGACAGGTAAAGATCAGCTTGGATGCGAGAGCAGTCTAAAGTCAGACATAATAGAAGTTATCAAAGAACAGAAATGGAGGTGGGCAGGTCATGCAGCAAGAATAAGAGATAACCGATGCAGCAAGTGGCTGACTGCCTGAACTCCTAGAGACTGTAAGCCTAGCAGAAAAAGGCCAGACAGTAGATGGAGAGATGAGACAGAGAAGTTTGCAGGCAAAACGTAGCAAAGATTGGCTCAGTCAAGGTAATTGTGGAGAAGGCTGGGGGGAGGCCCTTGTTCAACAGTGGACTTGCAATGGCTGATGACATAATATACGAGGGAAAGTCAAAAATTTTCCGCACTTTCGCCATAAGTTCCTTTAGGCTGGCCGCACAGCCTTCAGCGCTCGCGTGCTAAAAGGTGGTACTCTTGTGGTTAAGTAACCGAGGTTTGATGTTAATCGCTCCATTTTTCTTTTTTGTGTTACAGAGTAAACATGGCCGCTCCACTGGCAGTGTGCACCAAGGAAGAACAGAGATCAGTAATTCGATTCCTCTGGTCTGAAGGTGTGTCATGGGCCGAAATTCATCGCAGGCATTCAGTGCAATACGAGGACAGCGCTCTACCACGTAGAAGTGTGTATGAATGGATCGAGATGTTCAAAAATGGCCGGACAAGCATGAAGCAGGTAGAGGAAGCAGGATGCCCATCAATCTCCACCACTGACGTGAAGATTCAACAAGCACGAGAGATGATTCTGGCGAACTTACGCGTGACCATCAATGAGTTGGCATGTTCTCTGCATATTAGTTATGGTTCTACATACGAAATTATCCACGACAAGCTTCGCTTCCATAAAGTCTTTGCGAGATGAGTGCCGAGGGAGCTTATCGAAGAGCATAAGTGCAATCGTGGGGAGATTCGTCAACGCTTACTCGACTGCTACAACGATGAAAGCGAAGCTTTTTTGGAGAGAACAGTCACAGGAGATGAGACTTGGGTCCATCACTTTGAGCCAGAATCCAAAAGGCAGAGCATGGAGTGGAAACACCCGGGATCGTCAACGACGAAGAAATTCAAGACTCAACCTTCCGCAGGAAAAGTGATGCTAACCGTTTTGGGGGACTCAAAAGGGCCTATACTGGAACATTACCTGGAAAAGGGGTCTACAGTCACCAGTGTAGGCTACAGTGAAATCCTGGCCAACCAACTGAAGCCAGCAATTCGCACCAAACGCTGACACCTATTGTCAAAGCATGTGTTGTTGCTGCACGACAATGCATGCCCACATACGGCCGCCCACACCGTTGAAACCATTGAAAAATTGGGCTTTGAGGTGCCGCATACAGTCCAGATGTCGCCCCATCCGACTATCACCTCTTTGGACAGCTTAAAGATGCTTTACGAGGTCGTCGATTTGCTATGAACAAAGAAGTGCAGGAAATGGTGCATAAATGGCTGTGCGACCAGCCGAAAACCTTCTCCGATGGGATAAGCAAGCTTGTGGACCACAAGAAGAAGTACATCAAAAAGCAAGGAGACTATGTAGAAAAATTATGTAATTTTTCAACCCCTGCTTTTGTTTTCATAAATTTCAGAAACAAGAGTGTGGATAATTTTTTACTTTCCCTCATATATATATATATATATATAGATATATATATATATATATATATATATATATATATATATATGTACTGTATATATATATATATATATATATATATATATATATATATATATATATGTACTGTATATATATATATATATATATATATATATATATATATGTACTGTATATATATATATATATATATATATATATATATATATATATATATACAGTATATATATATATATATATGTGTGTGTGTGTGTGTGTGTGTGTGTGTGTGTGTTTGTGTGTGTGTGTGCATAGTTAGACATAGAAAGAGATATAGATAGACAGATGGATGTGTATGTATATTAGAGTGTCCCAACTTTATTATTTTAATAGGATCTGGCTGCTTGTGTCTTGTCCAGAGGGGGTTGTGGATAACATTTTCTGTGTGTTTTTTTTACTTGATCTGATCATATTTAGAGGTCCCGACCTTTGACCACTTTTTTCTAGATAATTGCGCCGACAAGGTCAGATACCAATGTGTGGCTTCGTGAAAAGTCTCCAATATCTGAGCTGGGTAAATCTCGTTTACCAAGTGTTATGAATGTGTTACTCCTCTTCTTTTATCATCTCCACATCCAAAAGAAGACAGATTTACTAAGCATCAAGGCTGTAATAACGGCTGTCTTAGAAGTGCAGTCTAGAGCCAACTCAAATATGGCAACTACCTTCACTCTCGCTTCAACTAAATTGAAATAATTGATTATGAGTTACAGAAACTTACATAGAAACAAGAACGATATTGGAATGAGCTACAGCATCCAGCGGGAGGTATTTTTGGCTGAAATGGGGGATATTTTTGATATTGCCTGCACTGATGCCCTGAATAGGCGCAATATCCCTCCTGAAGAGAAGAAATTTCTCATTTCTCAAAGGACTGATCCACAAGCGAGTTATATGGGCACTGAGGATTGTAAATTCAGTTTAACTACAGTACATAAAAGCGGCATGAAAAGGAAACTTCTCTAAAGCGAGTTCACCACCGAGAATTAGAAGAGGCCCTAGTTGTTGGAGTCACAGGGAAAGCATTCTGTGACACCAGTAGCACGTCGTCGGCTGATGATGACGAAGCCGTTGCCTGTGGACCAGACCCCCCCCAAAAGCTCCACGAAATGATCGTCTGAAAGAGAGTATTAGTGACATAGACCTGGCAACGATTTGGGATCGTGAGGGCCTTTCTGTTAAGCAGGCAACAGAATCCTATTCTGCGACTGCAAAATCCATGGGTCTCAGTCTTGACAAGGTTCCTTTGAAGAGCACAGTCCAACGCCTCCACCAAAAGGCTCAGCCAGTGGCAGGGACCCAGATTTTTTTTTTTTTTTTTTCTGATCAACATCAGCCTCGACCGCATCTGCACTGGTACTCAAAACTACTTCCTGATGTCTGACGCAACTACAACCCATTTGATCAGATTATTGTTTTAGTGGCTGGAGATGGCGTGGAAGAGGTTTTGGGAGTACCAAAAATAAGAAAAGGAACAGTACAAGTGGCAAATGCAGTCCATCAAGCTCTCACCTCAGCAGGGATTGAGGATAAAATCATAGGCCTGGTGTTCGACACGACAGCGTCAAACACAGGGCTAATGCATGGGGCATGTGTGCGTTTGGAGGAGTTGAGGCGATCTTTTCTGTGGCTACCTTGCCGTCATCATGTTCATGAAGTTCTCCTCAAGGATGTCTTTGTCGTGTGCCTAGGAAAATCACCTGGCCCTGAAATCCCGCTTTTCAAAAGATTCAAGGAGGCTTGGCCATCAATGAACCACTATCAGTTGGATACGTTTGACAGTCCCCCAGTCACTAAAGACACAATTAATGACGATGCCTGACTCTCACAAAGGCAACTCAAGGTAATGGATTTTCTACACAATATCCCAAGAATCGGAAACCATCCTGCAGAGGATTATGAAGAGCTACTTCAATTGAGCCTCCTATACCTCTGGGGAGATTTAGGACATCACAAGCTTTCGCCTCCAGGAGCATATATCATCAGGCCAGGCGGATGGCAAAAGCTATATACTGCTTGACGATAGCTCTATTTCAGTCCCAGTTCTCCAAACTCAGTCACCAAGAGTGGCAGAGACTGCGCCGTATGGCCCTCTTTGTGAGTCTCGTACACGTGCGTCGATGGCACAAGGCTCCAGTCGCCATCAAAGCACCTAAATATGATATCAGCCTGCCAAGGACATCATAGTTTACCAGGCTATGCTCCGTCACCTGTGGTATATCTCAGAAGACCTGATCTGTTTTGCATTGCTTGATGACAGCGTTAATGACGAAGAGATGCGAGAAATGACGGCCAACCCGACGAGACGCCCAGGGAAAAGATTCAAACGAGTCCAAAGCAAAGGGCTCCAAGTGGATGCCCGTTTGTGTGTGTGTGTGTGTGTGTGTGTGTGTGTGTGTAGATAGATAGATAAATAGATAGATAGATAGACATAGATAGATATAGATAGATAGATAGACATAGAGAGATATAGATAGATAGATAGACATAGAGAGATATAGATATATAGATAGACAGACAGCTAGAGAGATATATAAATATGGATTTCTAATTATAAGCTTTAAGGCAAGGTCGTGCACACAAGGGGGGTTTTGGAGGTTTAACCCCCCATTTGGAAAGAATGAAATATTCGAGTGAAAATAATATTGAAAACGCAACTCACTAAATGAATTAAATTCTGTTAAGAATGTTACCAGATAGAAAAATAGACGAAAACAAGTTTAAAAGTTCTAGAAAATTTAAGAAAGAACTAAATAAGAAGTTTCACGAAGGTCCTAGAATGTTTTATTACAGAGAAGAATAAATAGAAGATCATGGAAGGCTTTTAAAAAAATTGGAAGTGTGTAGAACGTAGTGGAGATTTCTAGGATGTTTCGTAAGGTTATATAGACGATACTTCTGTGCAGAGTGAGTTAGTGTAAGGCCAGGAATCAGCGAGTGATTGTGTTTTCTTTTGCTTTTTTTTTTTTTTTTTTTTTTTTTTTAGTGAAGATGTCAAGTAGACGACCAAATTCTTTGTTTCACTTCCAAGGTTCTGTAGAATTCAGTACGTAAATTACCCTGAGTTTGTACCCTTTCAGTACTTTAGTCAGTTACGGAACCTAAGTTTACCGTATTGCATTACATAGTTTAATGGGTAATTAAGACGCTTCAATCGGATTCAGCCTGTGCAAGTTTACATTCAAAGGATGGTTGAGGTTAATTGCTCGCGTAATGCCGCTCTGGGATGAGTGAGGCTGGTCACTCTCAGCTTAAATGTCAGGACCAACTTACCTAGTTCCGGGCTCCTACGCTTTTCATGGGGTAACACAGGATTAGATGATGAATGAATGAAAGAATGAATGAAATGAATTTAATAAACTATGTTATGATAATAGTGTTTTTTTTTATACCCCCCCCCCTTTACAAAATTCCTGCGCACGGCCTTGCTTCAGTGAAAGGTTGTTCTTAAGTGGGAGAAATCAAACGAATTCGCTCCCATTTACTCCCTCGTTAAGGAAAATAACAGACAACACCAAAGAAATATTAAACCCTTTACAACCGGGCTTTACCCTGTGCTTTACCTCAGTCTCTACATTTCGTGTCTGTTACCAGTCACTAACACACTCTTTCCTCATAAGTCCTTTCATTTCAATCGCTTCGTTTCGTCGTCGCAAAAATTCAAGTAGGGAAGGCGATTTACCGAAACGATTAAAACGATAATGGTTTTGCCCTTTAATGGTGGTAAGTTCTTTTGTCCAGTTTTGTTCGTTCGTCCACAGTTGAATAAATTAGGAGATTTGTAATTACTGAGAGAGAAATTAATCGCGATATTTAATAACGTTCTTGTTGTTCATATTTTCTCTTGAGCTCAGCAAAATCCTCCAAAGTTTCCCAATATGATATGCAAAGTAGGTAATTTGCAGCCAAAGGGACAATAGTTCATCATTATGAAGTTTATTATATGGCGCTGACAAATTGAGATTTCCAGATATGTGAAAGATTCTATTTAATTATAATTGCATGTCATCACTCAGCCTAAAGGTATGTCTGGTTTTCTGTTTAACCGGAAATTATTATTGTTCATATCCAATTCGATTTGCAATGCACACAACCTACTCCCCCTTCCACACACACACACGCACACACATACATACAGAGGGAGTCAATCGAGGTAGACGTGCGACATCGGCGCTCCGTACCGAACCAAGACGGCCAGCAGCATTACCTAAATTAGTATCTTTGTATGAGTCAAGCTCTGTACCAGGTTAGACTAAATGATTTTTCATTATTAAAAGAAAAAAAAAAGTTTAAATAAGACTTGTTCAAACAGAAAAGAGAACCAAGACGAAAGAATGCACTGAGTCAGCTGAGGTTTGTTTAGACTACAGCAGCACGGGGACTGTAAGTACATACTCTGTACTTTTAGTATTGCAAAATGGATACATACTTTAGTAAAGCAAATTTGGAAAAGAAAAGGGATAAGGGTAGAAAGCAAAATGATGATTTCTACCAAGAACTGGTTGAAGTGGAGACTCACAATAGACCGGTTGAACGTGTACACAAACTAGAAATGGCTTTCAAAAATGAAATTGATGAAATAAAGAAGCAGATGCACTTGCAAAAGGAAGAAATAGAAAAACTAGGAAGGAAGGCCAACAAGAAAGACACAACCATCAGTGAACTAACAGTGGAATTGAGTACACTTAGGAAGAAAATGAGTGAAATGGCAAGTACAGTAGTCAATTACGAGAGTGTTATGGAAGAGTTCAAAAGTGACACAGAGACAATTAGGCAAGTAAGCAGTCTTATAGACCAGATCAGTGATATTGAGGAGAAGATAACACAGGTGAATGAAGCTGTGTAAAGCTACAAAAATGATGTGGAAACCACGTATGCTGAAATGGTGAAAGTAAAGAAAGACTTAGAAACAAGGGTGGAGGAAAAAAGCATTAAAATGGAAGTGAAAAGAATAATCCAAAACAATCCAAAGTTAGTCAGAGATTCAGTAGATATAAACAAATTTATAGTAATCACTGGTATAGAAGAGGAAGAAGTAAAAAACAAGATCACAAGAGACAAAAAGGAGATGGCAAATGTAATGAGCTTACTGAAAGAAGTATCAGAGGAAACCTGCAGTCAAGACATAGAGGAACACAAAAGGTTAAGGAAATACGAGAAAAGCAAGACAAAATTTCTAAAGGTGACTTTCCAGAGTGTAAACACTGTGGAAAAGATACTAAAAAATGCAAAGAATCTTATGGAAAAAGAGGAGTTCAAAAATGTATGGATAAAAAGATGCCTAACACAAGAGGAACTGGAATTACTGAAAGAGAAAAGGGAGGAAGCAAAAACAAAAAAATTAGGGAAGATCAGAAGAGGAGAAGAAGAAATTTTTTTACAAAGTAATAGGATTGCAGGTACGAAAGTGGTACACAAACAGGATGGAATAAAAAGGAGGAAGGTAGTAAAACCATGTCATGACAAGTATATAAACAATATGATAAAGTTGATGTACTCAAATGTGGATGGAATGGTATCTAAATTACTAAAGATGAATGATTATGTCAGAGAAAATGAACCACAAATAATATGCCTAACTGAAACAAAATTAACACCAAGGATATCCAATGACATAATGAACTTAGAGGAATACAATATATGGAGAAGAGACAGAAATTTAAAAAAAGGAGGAGGAATTATAATATTAACTAAGAAAAATCTAAAAGTCAATGAAATAAAACTAGATATAGCATCACAAGTAGAACTGATTGCAGTAGAGATCAACTCATCTGAAGGGAAAGTAATTGTAGCCAATTTGTACATGCCACCCAGATCAAACACATGGGAAAGAGATGAATATGAGGTCCTGGCAGAGAGTACAATTCAGAGTTTAAGATCATTACTACATAAAATGGAAGAGAAATCGGAAAGAATTATACTAACTGGGGATTTTAATACAAATATAAATTGGAATACTCTAGATATAATTAGCCAAGAAAGCTGTTGGGACCAAAAGCTCCTGGATCTCGTGCAAGAGTTTTTCCTAACGCAACATGTGAGGGAAACCACCAGAAAAAGAGGACTTGATATACCTTCAGTGCTAGATCTAATATTTACTAGGCAAGAAAATGATATTGACAGTTTAATATATCACCCTCCACTCGGCAAAAGCGATTATGCAGTACTAAATTATAACTTCAGGATAGCATATGACATAGTTAACAGCAATGACAATTACAAAAAGAGCCTAAACTATAAAAAGGGAAATTATCAAGACCTAAAGAAGTATTTCTTAAAAGTTGATTGGGAAAATGAGCTTAGAGGACAAGATTTAAATGCTGTATATAAAAAATTCTGTGAATTTTATGAAATAGGAGTCCAGAAGTACATCCCACAGCACAAAGAAGCAGATAAGAAAATACAGAAATGGTTCAATACAGAATGTAAAAAATCAAAAGAAAGAAGAGATTTGTTATGGAATAGATACAGAAGACACAATAGTGAAAGGGCGTATAATAATTACAAACAGGCAAGAAACGATTATACAAGAATAAGGAGGGAAGCCCAAAAACAGTTTGAGGAGGATATAATAAATAAAAGTAGTGATCAACTAAAGCTGTTTTACAGCTACATCAGAAGCAAAACCAAAGTAAAAGATATAATACAATCCATTACGGACGAGGGAATCACTTATACACAAGAGAAAGATATTTGTGAAGCACTAAATAAGAATTTCCAATTAGTTTTTACAGAAGGAAAAAATTTTGAGAGGGACTATGTGAAACATGCATGTCCACACATACTACCAGATATACAAATAGCAGAAAAAGTAATACAGGAGGAGTTAAGTAGATTAGACAGAGGAAAAGCAAGTGATCCTGATGAAATTTCATGTTGGGTACTACAAGAATGTGCAAAGGAGTTAAGTAAACCATTATTTTTAATTTTCAAGAAATCCTTGAGTCAAGGTAAACTACCTGATATTTGGAAAAAAGCAAATATTGTCCCCTTATTCAAGAAAGGAAATAGACAAAATCCACTCAACTAAAGATCAGTATCACTGACCAGTGTTGTAAGCAAGGTATTAGAAAAGCTTATAAGAAAAGCTTGGGTAAATCATCTAGAAGAACACAGTATGATAACAGAAAGACAGTTTGGTTTCAGAAAAGGAAAATCATGTGTTACTAATCTGTTGAGCTACTATGACAGAGTAACAAACACAATACAGGAAAGGGAAGGATGGGTGGACAGTATCTATTTAGATTTCAAGAAAGCTTTTAACACAGTACCACACCAAAGTCTTTTATGGAAACTGTACCATCAAGGAGGAATTCGAGGCAAACTGTTTTGTTGGATGCATGACTTTCTCATAAAAAGAGAAATGAGAACAGTACTAAAAGGAAACTACTCATCATGGAAAGAAGTGGCTAGTGGAGTACCACAGGGTTCAGTGCTGGCACCAATCATGTTTTTAGTGTATATAAATGATATAAACAGTAACACTGGAAATGAGAGCTATCTGAATATGTTTGCAGATGATGCAAAAATACAAAGGAGAATTACTAACACAGACTCTTGTAAAGAGCTACAAGAAGAATTAAATAAACTTCATGAATGGAGTAGTACATGGCAAATGGAATTCAATGTGGACAAGTGTCATGTAATCAAGTTTGGTAAAAGTGGAAAAAGACCTGATTGGGATTATAAGTTAGGAAACAAAATCCTATACATATCAGAAAGAGAGAAAGACCTAGGTGTGATTATCAATAACAGACTATCTCCGGCTGACCACATCAGCAAGAAGGTATGGAACATGTATACACTGCTTGCAATTATGAGAATAGCATTCACATACATAAATGAAGACATGCTAAGAAGGATAATAACATCATTCATTAGACCAACCCTGGAATATGCATCAGTAGTCTGGAGTCCTCATCTCAAAAAACACAGACAAGATTGAAAAAGTTCAAAGGGCCGCTACAAAATGGATACCAAGCTTAAGGGACCTAAGCTACGAAGAAAGACTAAATAAACTGAATCTACTAACACTACAGGAGAGAAGGAAAAGAGGTGACATGATAATGATATATAAGTGCATATCAGGGAAGGAGAAAATAGACATAAATGATTACTTAACATATAGAGAAGCATCAGCAAGAGGACACTGCAAAAAACTGCATAAGAAGAGAGGTGATAAAGACGTAAGGAAATTCAGTTTCCCAAACAGAGCAATTGAACAATGGAATGCACTACCGAATGAAATAGTGTGTGCCAAAACAATTCACAAATTTAAGGATATGTACGGTAAATATGGTTTAAGACACGGGACAGTACGAGCTTGACTCATCCCTGTAAAGATACAATTAGGTAAGGTAAGAACACACACACACACACACACACACACACACACACACAATGAACTTTCATTTGAAAATTTCAGCTTGATTTTTGCAGAACCAAAACACGTGAAAGCTTTATCCATGCTATCTACATTATACAAGAATCTTCCTTATGCCTAATGGCATGTCTGCCGGAAATTAGTTGTTTATGTTAAACTGATGAGCGCAATTAGTATAAATTTAAGAATTGTAAGAAACAATATATCCGACGGAGCCTGGATTTCGAGGGCTTGAATAGTGAATGAATGGGAATGTGGCCCATTCAGCTGGGCAAACTTTGGTTAGTATCTCATTCTGTATTTTTTTTTTTTTCCCTGACTCCCTGGAACCTTTTTCACCGAACGCTAGGGTGGGAAAGGAGGTCTGGATGATGATGGTGATGATGATGATGATCGTTGGAATTATTAATAAGTTATCAATTTATTTCCATACTAGATACTAGAACTTATACACTATTATCCTGTTTCACAACTTTCAGATCTCCAAAAACAGCACCAAAGTTGACTTCACAAACCATTCATCATCGGTTTCCAAAGACTGCCTGATTGTACCTGGATTTAATGACGCCCCTTGCGCTGAAGGACTGAGGGATGACAATAATGATTCTTGTATTTGTTAGAGTAGTAGGAGGTCAACGCCTTCAGTTCTATGACGTATCTTTGACTAGTTCAGCATACGAGGTACTTTTCAAACTGGAGGAGATGGATTAAGCCTTCCTAATCCCTTGAATACAAGAAGACTTTCCTAAGCTGGATTAATCCGTCCGTAAGTAACGAGAATAAAATGCAACAAGACGGTATTAAAATGAAGGGGTTACACGCTGAGTGGTAAGACTAATGCTTTCATTGATAAACGGAACTTCAACTTCTTAGATAAGGCAACAGACAGACAGAACATAGGTTACACTTGTCTCAGACGACAGATGTACAGTTACAGGAATGATTTATTACACCAGTATTAATTTGTATAGTTTATATTAGATGTTTACAATGTGTTTTTCTGATTACTCGGTTTGTTCATGGCTGTCAGCTGTTTTTATGTTTTATGTGAATATTTAACATGTTGCTGTCTGAGTTACGTTGTGTTTATGTCGTTTACCTTTAATGCCCTATGTTATTTCTTTGTTTTTACCAATTCTCTAGTTCCAGAATTACATTTCCTTGCCCTTTGTTGCTGTTTGTTTATTTCTTTTTAAATTTTTGTTTTTGTCGAGCCAAGCGACCACAGCAGTTGACGCCCCAGACAATTTTTATTTACCTTCTTATTTCGTTGACCCCGCGCCCTCTCTCTTTCTCTCTCTCTCTCTCCATTTTGTTGAACCCGAGAAAAGGGTCTTGTTTCGTTTCGTTTCGTTTTTGAAGGGTATAACATGTTGGCATGCGTCGGCCTTGGTCACCTAATGGAGGCTCTCCATGCCGTTCGATCTCTGGCAGCTTCCCTATTTAGTCCCTTGTCCATGAATTCACACTCAAAGACCTCGTCCCAGATCATTTTTGGTCTACCTTTTGCCACCCTACCCCTAACATTAACATTTCTCACCTGCACTCAATTATCATCCATCAATCTCCACATGGCCAAACTATCTCAGTCCTTATCACAACACCAATACACCCCAGTCCCATCCTACCTCTCAACTCTTCAATTGTACACCTAGCCCCCCCCCCCTCCAGGCCTCGCACTCAGGGACGCACTGCACATCTTGTGTTGAAATGGCTGTTGCAAACTATATCTAACATCTTCATTTCGAAAAATCTCCCCCAAGCAGAAAAAATAAGAGATGCCGCATTAAGCCCAAAACAGGGCACAGAGCCACAGATACTACATACCACCAGACTTTCCAGTTTCCGATATTATTTTGTGAGCAATGCAAAATGCTCCCATACGGGTGTTTTTTCATAGTATTGCTATGTAAAAATTATTCTCATTCATTTAAGGTGAGTTCTGTGCCTAATAATGAGGTCACAAAATACTCTGTGATGCTTTTCGAATGTTTTGTGGTGTTGGCTATAAAATGCTGAATAGTCTTGCTGATGGCATCTCAACACCCCCAGAAGGAGCCAATGGAGGGGCAAACAGAGTGAGACCTGACTCCGGGCGACAGGGAAATAAGTTCGCCTGGGCCACGCGCCCCTATGACATGGAACTCGCCCGCTGCCACCATAGCGGGAAAAAGAGACTACCTTCTGGGCGAGCCGACCACCGACAGGATCGGGGTGGATCTATCACTCTAGCTCCAGGCAGCACCCCTGAGACGGCCGGTAGCCGCTCAACCCTCCTACAGGAGATGGCTGGTAGTGACATGTAGAGGTGTATGGTGTAGGAGGACTGCTGGGCCTTGATAGCAGGCTGTGAAGCCTATGCCCAGAATCGGACACAAAAAAAAAAAAAAAAACTGCTCCGGAGGTAATCAGGAGACGATCAGTAGCCCCTCCCGCCTTCGTCAGGAGACGGCCGGTAGCTGCTCTGAAGGTGCCCTAGTGATGGCCGGTAGACACTTGACCCTCCTACAGGAGACGGCTGGTAACTGCTCCAGAGGTAATCAGGAGATGGTCAGTAGCAGCTCCCACCTTCATCAGGAAATAGCCGGTAGCCACTCCCGCCTTTGTCAGGAGATGGCCGGTAGCTGCTCTGAAGGTGCCCTAGAGACGCCCTTAGAAGGTCACGGCCAGTAGCCAGGACGTACGAGAGGAGACGGCCAGTAACTGCTCCTCCATCAAGTGCTGCCTCCCTTCCACGAGATTACTACCTAGAGGAAGGTCTCACCCTGGAGGGCTGCTGGAAAGGCCCTGTGACCCCCACCGGGCTCTTCTCTCTACAGCTGGTCCCTGAGGGGCCACATCTGATGGACCCCGACAGAGGCCGACGCCGCCAGCTCCTCGCTGCGTTACTGACCACCGGAGACCACAGCCTGCAGGACCTCGAGACCGCCCCCAGGACCCCTGGGCGGGACATCCCCACACCTCGACGCCAGAGACCCTCGTCCTCCATCAGGCGCCTGAGCAAACGATTCAGGCAGCTGTTCAGCCCCAGTCCAGAGGGCCAGACACCAGCCCCAAGCCCTGAGAGCACGAGGCCCTTTGCCGTACACAGCCCAGGATGAGAGAGGACACCCCTCCGAATGATCCAGTGGCCCCTGAATACGGAGGTCCCTGGCGGAACTCAGCCCCATCAGTAGCCAAGCTGAGCTGTTCCTCGCCGCCCCTTTTCCTGGCCGCTACCACGCCCAGTCCTGATAGTGAATGACAGTGAAAGTACAGTGATAGTGATACAGTGAAGTGAGGGCTGAGCAGTGAGTTACTATAAGCACGGGAAGTCAGAAATAAAACCTGTCAGTGTTAATGTAAAAGAAAGGTGGAATAGGTAAGGTAACAGTGAGACAGTGACCACGGCCGAGCACTGAATAAAAGTGTCTGCCTGAGTGAACATAATTCCATCACAGTGATGTAGCCTCATGTTAAGATCAATCAAAGGCTCCTGGAACCAAAGTAATAATTAAGAGTGTAACAGTGAACTAAATAGACACCCCAACAGTGATAACAGTGCCTCGGCCCCAGTGAAAGGAACTCTACCTAAACAGATAAAGTCTAGACTTCCCATGAGTGACAGTGATTGATTTCTCTGCCCTAAGACTCCTGGTATTAACTAACGTGCTATTCACTTTGTGCCTGATCTTGTCCCTGAATAGTATCCTGCATGATACTATTACCCACAATCTAGATATAAGGTTTATAAATGCCCAGAATAATTACTCATGTGACATCTGCCCGTTCCACTTGCAGAATTTGACAATACACATATAAGGTTGTTGCCTTGAGTTTTTGTGTCCTGCCTCTTTCTTATTTGTCTAAGCTCTGGTCTAGAAAGAGAACCCAGCTATACACTAGGCGTTAGAGTGACAGGAAGCCGACCCTAAAACACCAAGCATTACAGGCTATAAATGTCAAGAGATGAAGAAGATGAAGATTTATGTACAAATATTTCTTGATATATACTTTTATTCAGATACTCCCAGTGGTCACCAGCAAAGGTATTAAAAGAAAAAAAAAAAAAGATTTTCATCGAAGAGACTGCGGTTCCCACAAACAGAGACCCCAGGGACAAAGGAACAAATTCGGCAAAGAATCTATGATTCATCTCTACGCTCATATATGCAGAAACTTTTCAATATCTGAGAAGCAAATAATAGTTAATATATGTCTAAAGTATGAATATTTAGAGATGATATGCGTGATACGACTTATATCTCACAAATACCAACCATTATAACCATTGCTAGAATCTGTTGTGTATAGGGTAAATAACGATCAGCACGACTAAGGAGCTGTATTAGTATTCGTCTTTATATGAACTCACACCATCGTGAAGTCATGGAAAATGGCATCAAGTCAAATTAGCAGATTTATCTGCTGTAAAAAAATACTAAATTCGGTCTCGATTACAGAGCTCCAGGGTGCCTGGTGTACGAGAGTTTGTAACAGACTTTCGTCAACATCCAAAATGACACACTTTATGTGTGCTGTGGTTGACTATAGATCGGACTCAAGAAAGAAGATTGCGAGAAATGTCAGAGGCTGGGCCAAGCTTCAATTTGCCAAGAAAGAACCTATCTATCTATCTATCTATAGCCCGACGCCCTAATCCCGCAAAGGGTGGCCGCAGACAAAACGCCTCCAAGTCACTCTGTCACCCACCATTTGACTCCCCTCCCCCCAACTCACCCCCCCTCCCTCATATACCTCTCAACTCCATCCCTCCACCTCATCCTCGGTCTACCTCTCCCTCTCCCTCCCTCCACCTCACCTACATACTGTACACCCTCTTAGTCAGTCTTTCATTCTCCATTCTCTCCACATGTCCAAACCACCTCAGTGTATTTCTCCTAATCTTTTCAACCACATCCACATCTACCCCACAACGTTCCTTCACTTCTTCATTCGTCAACCTGTCCCTCCACGTCACTCCACATGCTCCTCTCAAGTAACTCATTTCCACTGCTCTCACTCTTGACTTGTTCCCCTCTTGCAAGGTCCACGCCTCGCTTCCATACGTCAGGGTAGGGATCACAATACCATCATGCAGTGACTTCTTAACTTCCATACTCACCTCCCTATTTCTCATCACTGCTTTCAGTGTACCAACAACCTTTCTTCCCTGCTGTACCCTTTCACGTACTTCATCCCCCAATGTTCCATCCTTACTCATCACACTACCCAAGTACTTGAATGCACTCACATTCTCCATATCCTCACCATCCAATCTCACTGCACACTCTGTGGCTTCATTCCACTCAAACACCATAACTTTACTTTTGTTTACATTAACTTTCAGCTTCCTCCTCCTACACACTGTCCCAAATTCATTCACCAAACCTTGCAACTCCCATTCATCTTCACTCAACAATACTGTATCATCAGCAAACAGCAACACCGGAAGCTTCCAAATCTCACCCTCATTCATTAGGGCCACCCCCACATCCACTGCCCTACCTTGCACCTCCTTTACAACCCCATCCATATATATATTAAACAGCCATGGAGGCATCACACACCCCTGTTTCAATCCCACATTGAGATCAAAGAACTCACTCAGCTCACCATCCACTCGCACCGTAGCCCTAGCTCCCTCGTACATACTCTTCACAGCACTCAACAATTTCCCCTCCACTCCATATATTCTCAATATCTTCCACATACCTTGCCTATCTATTCTGTCATAAGCTTTCTCCAAGTCCATGAAGGCAGCATACACTTTCCTTCCCTTCTCTAGATACTTCTCCACTAAACATCTTAGAACAAATATCTGATCTACACACCCTTTTCCCTTCCTAAATCCCCCTTGTTCTTCTCCAACTAGCTCCTCTGTCATATGCCTAACCCTATCAATGAGTATTCTACCATATATTTTACCAGTCACACTAAGAAGGCAAATACCCCTATGGTTACCACATACTTCTCTCTACCCTTTTCCTTTGTACAGAGGAACAATTATACCTGATTTCCAGTCCTCTGGAACCCTTCCCTCTTCCCAAGCCAATCTACACAACTTCCATATCCACTCCACAACAATCTCACCACCATACCTAAGCATTTCACCACACACTCCATCAATTCCTGGGGCCTTTCCCAGCTTAATCTTCTTCATCGCTTCCACTACTTCCGACCTACTGATCTCTTCCTCCCTCCTCTCATCTCTTCTTCTCCCAGCCATTCCCCAACCACTTATACTCACACTGTTCTCACTCTCTACATTCAACAAATCCTCAAAGTGCTCCTTCCATCTCCTCAATTTCTCTCTCTTCTCCACCAACAATCTATTATTCCTATCTTTCACTCCCCTACTATTTCCCCTTTCACACTGCCTTACTTTCTTTACCTCCTTCCAAAACAATTTCTTACTCTCCCTCCATTTCACATCAGATTCCTCCCAAACTCTTCATCCACTTTCTTCTTACTCTTCTTCACCAGTCTCTTAACCTCCCTTCTCCTGCTCACATATACCTCTCTCTTCTCTCTCTCATCTTCTCCCCTACCTCTACTCGCCAACCATTCACCATATGCCTTCTTCTTTTGTTCCACAGCTCGTTTCACCTCATCATTCCACCATGCTGTCCCTTGCACACCCTTGCATCTCCTCCTCACTCCACAAACCGCCTCACATGCTGCGCTTATCTCTTCCTTGAATATCTTACATACGTCTTCCAATAAGAAGAAAGTGTGAGAAACATCCGAGAAAACTTGTGGTTGTGTTTTGAGAGCATGTCGTACCATAAGCAGCGACTATCTGGTGAAACTTTTTTTTTTTATATGTAACCTTTGCTGGTGGCCACTGGGAGTATTTGAATAAAAGTATAAATCAAGAAATATTCAAACATATGTGTAAAACCAACAAATCTTCATCTTTTGACGTATATAGCCAACACTACAAAACATTCGAGCAACATGACAGTATTTTGTGACCTTATTATTAGGCACGGCTCCCACTTTAACCCCTTCACTGCAGGGCGTCACTTTCGTGACGCTCGGGCGCAATGGATCATACCGCAGGGTGTCACTTTTGTGATTCCGTGTTATTTTGAATTATCCCAGGCTTTCAAGTGATGGCTTGTATCATCTATCAGTACTGCCAATGTCCAACACTAGTCAGCACTCCAAATCTCATCTGTACTCCCATCCATTGTTGACATTTTAGCCATTTTCCCCTGTTCCTGACTCCCCTCCCTACCTCCCCTCCATTACCCTGTCCTCTCACCCCCCCGGCCGCGCTGCGCTAAGCAAATCTCCCCCGGATTTTTCCACAGATTTCATTCATTGAAATAAGCCCTATGCTGTATACTTATACAAAATAATATATACCCCCCAAAAATAAGGTAAATGATAGTGGTATACACCAGGAATTGGCTGATTATCACCTCACAACACTTCACATGCATTCATTCGCTACATTCCCAAGGTAATTTCCCCTTTGAATTATGCCTTGTAATCTATTTCTGTAATAAAAATATATATCAGAAAGGAAGGGAGAAGCCTAAGTGACATTTACATTCACCTGGAACTACCTATTTCTTTATGTATTGCCGAGATTTTCTACCAATAATTTATTAGCATGTAAGTTAGCAGCTGTCAGCCCCATTGTCACTGTCAACCCTTGCCTTCTCAGATAAGCCGTGCCATTTAGTTCCTTGTCCTCCTCTATGGTCAAAACATGTTGCACTCGCGCCCCGCCATTTCTGCCACTTCTGCGCCCATTGCAAAGGGCCCCGTGACCTCTACACCCAGAAAAACTCATGGGGGAAGCAGGAAAGGACTAATTGACTCTGCCGTGGAACGTGAACTAGCCGAATTATCTATGGTAATGATGGATAGTGACTTTGGCCCTTTGGGGGATTCATGTGATGAGCCGGGTGAGGAAATCGTGCCAGAAACTACTAGTACGAGTGCTTCAGTGTCCCAAGTTATCCCTAGCTCCAAGGGAAAGGAGCCGTTAGTGCAGCAAGGGAAGGAATTTGGGAAGGGAATGAAAAGGCAGAGGGTTAGCCCCGGAACAATGGCCCCGCATGACCCAGCCCGCCATGAGTCCCTAGTTGATTCACCTTCCCGTTCCCCAAGCCCCACTTCACTCATTTCTTCCTCTTCTTCTGCTGAATTTTCTCCGGAGTCTTTGTCGTCGGAGTCACCACCAGCATCAACAGTGAAGGCAGGCCGTAGAGGAAGAGGTAAATCCCTGACCCGTAAAAGTAGAGTTGCTAGTAGAGTAAGGGCTGCTAGTGCTGTACGGCAACCCAGGGTCAGTGCGAGTGACCTTGAACCTGATAAATCTGCCTCACAGCCACCCTCCACCCTCACCCACCCTACACCACCACGACAGGGAATCCTGGACGCCTTCACGTGGACGGAAGGGCCCGATTTTGTCCCTGAACATCTCCATTTTGACGAGAGTTCCTCAGGAACACAGCTTGCCTTCACTCTTGACGAGGATGCTGAGTGTGTGGACTTCCTTTTGGCCTTCCTCGATGACGAAGTCATGCAGTACATATGTGATGAGACCAACAGGTATGAATCACAACGTGCTGCAAGTGGTACAGGAGCAGCCAAGATGCAACAGTGGTCAATGCTGGGAGTGCAGGAGCTGTATGTGTTCTTCTCCCTCATGCTTCTCATGCCACACTCAAAGAAGCATGAGTTGGAAGAATACTGGTCCATGGACCCCTTACTACCCTCACCCACCTTCAATAAGTACATGGCCAGAGATTGCTTCCAGAACATCATGGGAAACCTGCACTTTGCCGACAACGATGTACCTTCCCAAACCGACCCACTCTGGAAGTTCCAGGAGATTCTGAGCAGAATGAAGGATAAGTTTATGACATTCTTCCACCCCTTTCAGAAGGTTGTCATTGACGAATCCTTGGTTTTGTTCAGAGGACGTCTTAGGTTTGTGCAGTACATTCCAAGCAAACGCCATCGCTTTGGAATCAAGTTCTTTGTACTGTGCGACTGTAAGATGGGGTACATCCTTGACTTCGTCATTTATTCAGCCAGCACTGTCAATCTTGATAAAACACATCCCCTTGGCTTCTCAGGCTGTGTAGTGAAAGTGCTCCTTGAAAGGTATTTTGGTGGGAATCATGTGCTGTATACAGACAACTATTATACAGCACCGAAACTTGCCAAATACCTTTCAGAGCATGGCATCGGCTCCTGCGGCACTGTCAAGAGTAATCGTGCCCACTTCCCTAAATTCCCAGAGGCAGGAACCTCGCAGCGAGGAGACATGCACCTACGCAAGTCTGAGATGATGCTGGCAATACAGTGGCATGACAAGAGGGTTGTGCACATGCTCACCACCGTACATAAGGAGGAAATGACAGATAGTGGGAAGGTCGACTGTAGGACAGGCGAACCTGTGAGGAAACCTGATGCTGTCTTAGACTACAATATCAACATGCGGCTGGTGGACAAGTCCGACATGATGATTGGAGAGATCGACTGCCTCAGGAAGAATACTAGGTGGTACAGGAAAGTTTTTCTGCATCTCATAGACATGACGATGCTGAACGCCTTCATCCTGTACAAGATGAAGGTCAAGCCACCCAAGTCCTTCTCTCTGAGGTTGTTCGCCAGAACTTGTGTTCAGCAGCTGCTTGAAAGATATGGTAGAGTGACAGCAGGAACTCCAAGGTGCCATCCAGTAACACTTCCCGACAAACTTGAGCAAAGGGCATACATGGATCGGCACAGACTGGTGCAAATGCCTGCCACGAGCAAGAGGAAGGCTGCGATCCGCAGGTGCCAGGTGTATGCACATACCACCCGACGCACACCTGAGCACAGACGTACCTCTTGGCAGTGCACTGAGTGCCAGGTTCCCCTCTGTGTTACCTGCTTCTTTGATTACCACAGCCAGAAGCAGTTCTAAAAGTGCAAGTGGGAATAGAAAATAATGGGAAAATAATGTGTAAATAATGTGTAAATAATGTGTAAATAGCAAGTGAAAACAATGGATGTACAGGAGGAGTAGTCTGTAGCACCAGTCGAGCAGGGCAGTACTCCCGAGGTGGATGGAAAGCTGATGACAGGGAGTGCTGGAGCTCCTGTTTCATCAGCCCTCAGGACTAGTTCCTGACCATCCCCCTTTGCTGAACTTTTTCAGTGTCTCAGTTACACAGAGAGTAGGCCAGCATGCTCTCCAGTACAAATTTCTCTAACTATCTACATCAAACTTCATGCACAGTACACACTACACTTCCTATTCAAAATTCACTAAAATGGCGTCTCATCACCAAGCCTTGGAGTCCCCAGGAGGGGGGACCATAAATGCCCCCACCATCCGCCCCTCTCCCGGTGACGACTCGAGGTGCCTGGAACCACTGTCTGACTCTTCTTCTTCATTTCTGCAACATTCGCAGCCTCTCCTCTAACTTTCGCTCTGTTGAGCACCACCTCTCCTCCTCTAAACCTCACCTTCTTTTTCTAACTGAGACTCAGCTGTCTGAGGCAACTAACAGCAAACCCTTTTCTGTATGCTCCTATTTTCTCTATACTCATTTCAAAGCCAAAGGTGGCTGTTGTGTATATATACGCAACGACTTATCTTGATCTCATGTTCCTGAACTTGATTCTTCTGAATTCTCTACACTCTGGCTTCGACTTTCCTGTCATTCTCTAACTAAATATATCTGTGCTGTTAACTTATCCCCTAATTCTACTGACTATCAAAAATTCTTCGACTATCTTACTTCTACGATGGAACACATTCTATCCATTTCTCCTTTCTCTGAAATCTCTATTCTAGGAGATTTCAATGTTCACCACCACCTTTGGCTCTCCTCTCCTTTCACTGATCCACCTGGTGAACAAGCCTACATCTTTTCTATCCTTAATGACCTAGAGCAGCTTGTACAGCACCCTACCCGTATCCCTGACCGCCTTGGAGAGAGCTCCAACATACTTGACCTCTTCCTTACAACTAATCCTTCTGCTTACTCTGTTAATCTTTTCTCTCCGTTGGGCTCCTCCGATCACAACCTTATTACCTTAACCTGTCCTATCACTCCGGTACGGCCTGTGGACCCTCCAGGGAAACGTCGTCTGTGGTATTTTGGAGCTGCAGACTGGGAGGCCCTCAGGCAGTACTTCTTTGATTTTCCCTGGAATGATTATTGCTTCCATGGCCGTGAGCCATCTGAGTGTGCCTTGCGCATTACGGAGGTTATTCTCTCGGGCATGGAAGCATACATTCCTTTTTTATATCCTTTGACTAACGCAAGAAAGCCTTGGTTTAATCACGCTTATTCTAATGCTGTCTGCAACAAGGAGAGGGCCTACAAAAGGTACCGGAGCCAACCCACCCCTGAATCACATCATCTTTACGTTTCTGCCCGGAATCATGCTAAGTCTGTTCTTTGCTCTACTAAAAATAATTTCATCCATACTAAATGCTCTCAACTCTCCAACTCGAATTCTTCCCACTCCTTCTGGCACCTTGCCAAAAATCTTTCTAACAAGTTTACCTCATCATCCTTCCCTCCTCTTTTCTACTCTGATTGTTCTGTAGCTATTTCTTCTACTGATAAAGCAGATCTCTTCGCAAAGACTTTCTCCTCCAATTCCACCTTAGACGATTCCGGTGCTGTTCCTCCATCACTTCCCCCCTCTGACTTCCTCATGGCTGACATTAAAATGTCTTCAGCTGATGTATTTTCTGCCATCACAGGCCTCAATACTAACAAGGCATATGGGCCTGATGGGGTCCCTCCTGTTGTTCTCAAGAACTGTGCTTCTGTGCTTACTCCCTGCCTAGGCAAACTCTTTCGCCTGTGTCTGTCAACTTGTACCTTTCCTACTTGCTGGAAGTTTGCTCTCATTCAGCCAGTCCCAAAGAAGGGTGACCACTCCCAACCCTCCAACTATCGTCCAGTTGCTTTAACGTCCTGTATTTCAAAAGTTTTCGAGTCAATTCTCAATAGAAAAATTTTAAGGCATCTTTCCTATCACAACCTTCTTTCCGATCGTCAGTACGGGTTCCGTCAGGGACGCTCCACTGGCGATCTTCTCACCTACCTTTCAGACTCCTGGTCATCCTCCTGTCGGGACTTCGGCGAAAGGTTTGCCATTGCACTTGACATCTCAAAGGCTTCCGATTGAGTCTGGCATAAATCTTTAATTTCCAAACTGCCCTCCTACAGTTTCTATCCTTCTATCTGTGCCTTCATCGCTAGCTTCCTTTCTGGTCGTTCTATAGCCGCTGTTGTAGACGGCCATCGTTTTTCTCCTAGATCTATCAACAGTGGTGTTCCTCAGGGCTCTGTCCTATCACCAACTCTCTTCCTTTTATTCATCAATGATCTTCTAAGCTGTACATCTAACCCTATCCATTCATACGCTGATGACTCCACCCTTCACCTTTCCATTCGGTTCTCGCAACGCCTATCTCAACAGTTACTTCAACAAACAAGGGATGAGGCTATGGCACACCTAATGTCTGACTTAGCTCGTATCTTTGACTGGGGTAAAAATAATATGGTTGTTTTTAATGCATCTAAGACTCAGTTTTTACACCTATCAACCCGACAAAATCTTCCACAGGTATACCTACAAATGTTTAATAATATTCAGCTTAATCCTGCACCTTGCTTGAACATGCTTGGGGTTTCATTTACTCGGGACTTATCTTGGAAAGATCATATTACATCTCTTGTAAAATCTGCTTCCAAGAGATTGGGTGTGCTAAGCCGACTCCGCTCTTTCTTTACCCCTGCACAATTGTTGACTCTATACAGGGGTTTTATCCGCCCGTGTGTGGAGTACAACTCTCATGTGTGGGGAGGCTCTCCACATACAGCTCTTCTCAATAGGGTGGAGTCAAAGGCTTTTCATCTCATTAACTCTCCTCCTCTTAATGACTCCCTTCAACCTCTGTCTCTTCACCGCACTGTTGCATCTTTATCTCTTTTCTATCGCTACTTTAATGGTCACTGCTCCTCTGAACTGTCAGCTTGCATTCCTCCAATTCTATGACAGGTGCGTAGCACCCGTCTAGCAACAAACTCTCATCCGTTTTCTGTCCCACTCTCTATTGCAAGAGTTAACCGTCACTTCCAGTCCTTCATTTATGCAACGGGTCAAAACTGGACCTGAAAAATTGAATGACTTCTGTGACAATAAACTAATACTACTGAAGGAAACTTATGGAAAATAAATGCAGATATATATAACTGTTATATAGTAATAGAAATATAAAGTGTGAGGGGTTTTATGAATAATAAATGACAATACCAACAGCGAACTAGCGCAAGTGGGAAGGTCATACGCGCTTGTAATTTTCATTGATTTCACAGTGGTTCTTTTTTGGAGTATGGATCCCAGACTACTTGATAATTATAGAATAGTGTTTATAATGAAAATATCTGGCTGTGGTAATCATATTACGGGTTGTCGGGAAGTGTAAAGTGGAGACTTCATTACCCAACTTCAGAGGTCTCCACAAGTCCTACGGTAATCGTTGAAGGCTCAACAAACATCCCAAGAGAAAGCTGAAAGTATGTGCCATTTGCATATGTAATTTTAATATTCTAGCACTAAGAACTGATTTTTGGCAAATATTTTTTGAGAGTCTGTCGTAGCCCGAATATGCCCGCGGGACACGCAAAACATTGGGAAACAAGCCCGCGGTGTAAGGATTAAATAAGAAAAATGTGTACATACTATTACTACGAAAAAACACCCGTATGGGAGCATTTTGCATTGGCTGCAAAATAAAATCGGAAATTAGAAATTCTGGCAGTATGTAGTATCTGTGCCTTACTGCGAATGCTCCTACTCTTTGAATATGGCATGATTAATAATACGATACGTCCTCAGAAATGAGGTTAAAATTAAACAAAAACACGGGAGCATGGGGAACAAGACCTCACACACACACACACACACACACACACACACACACACACACACACACACACACACACACACACACACACACACGCACGCACGCGCGCGCGTTTCTGGCAGCATAATATCATTGTCAAGAGACGGAGTGAAAGGAAGAGAATATAGACCTAAAAGGAGGTAGAAAGAAGACATCTGCAAATATGGCTAACAGTGATGGAACAGGCTAACAAACTTGAGGTCAGAGACGGAAGGTTGGCAGAGACCTTTCTTCCGCGGTGGAATAACGTAGCCTGATGATGATGATGATGCTTTATCTGTTTACGATTATGAAAAGATGCGCTGATCACAGATATGTGGAGATATCTATCTCTCGCACATATAGACAAAAATCAAACAAGCAAACCCACAAGGAAACTGGATGAACACTGAGTACCCTGTGGACTCAGAACTCCTTTACTCCGATGACATCCATTTATCATGCTAACATCAGGGGCGTCATTTGGGGGAGGGAGGGCAGCCAGGGTCGCTCGCCCCCCCCCCCATGCTTTCTGAGGGGGCCTCCAAATCAACTACAAATAATGAAAAAAAAATATAAGGTTAACACCGTGAAATGAAAAATAATTTGTATTTATCGTCAACACGTTTTGAGTTAAATATATCGTGTGTGTGTGTGTGTGTGTGTGTGTGTGTGTGTGTGTGTGTGTGTGTTCTTACCTACCTAATTGTTCTTACCTAATTGTATCTTCACAGGAGTGAGTCAAGCTCGCACTGTTCCGTATATTAAACAATTTTTATCATACATATCCTTAAATTTAAGAATGGTTTTGGCACACACTATTTCATTCGGTAGTGGATTCCACTGATCAGTTCCCCTATTTGAGAAACATTCCACAGATCAATTGCCCTATTTGGGAAACAATTTCCTTACATCTTTATCGCCTCTCTTTTTATGCACATTTTTGCAGTGTCCTTTTGCTGATGCTTCCCCATAGGTTATATATTCATTATGTCTATTTTCTCTTTCCCTGAGACGCATTTATATAACAATAATCATGCCTTCTCTTTTCCTTCTCTCCTGTAGTGTTGGTAGATTCAGTTTTTCTAGGCTTTCTTCGTAGCTTAGATCCGTTATGCTTGGTACCCTTCTTGTAGCTGCCCTTCGTACATTTGTAATCTTATCTATGTTTTTTTTGAGATAAGGATTCCGGACTACTGATGCATACTCCGGGGTTGGTCAGATGAATGATGTCCCTATCTTTCGCAACAAGTCTTTGTTTATATAGTTTATGTGAATGCTCATATTAGTAAGCAATGGATACATGTTACTGTACCTACCATCCCACTGATGTGGTCACCTGGAGATAGTCTGTTATTGATAATCACTCCTAGGTCTTTCTCCTTTTCCGATATCTGTAGCATGTGTAGGGATGATCCTCCTAACTAAGAATCCCATTCTGGTCTTTTCTCACTATTACCAAACTTAAGACATGACACTTGTCCACATTAAATTTCATTTGCCATTTATTGCTCCATTCATGAAGCTTATTGAATTCCTCTTGCAGCTCTTTGGAAGAATCCGTTAGTAATTTTCTTTTGTATTTTTGCATCATCCGCAAACATAGATAGCTTCCATTTCCAGTGTTACTATGTCATTTACAGTATATATACTAAAAACATAGTTGGTGCCAGCCCTGAGCTCTGTGGAACTCTGCTAGTCACTTCCCTCCATTTCCCCTTAATGCTGTTCTCATTTCTCTCTTTTCTGAAAAAATCCTGCCTCCAACAGTACAGATTGCCTTGGATACCTCCTTGATAGTACATTTTTCATAAAAGTTTTTGGTGTGGTACTCTGTCAAATGTTTTCTTGAAATCAAAATAGATACTGTCCACCCATCCTTCTCTTTTCTGTAATGTTTCTGTAACTGTCATAGTAGCTTAGATTAGTGACATGATTTTCCCTTTCTAAAACCGAACTGCCTTTCTGTTATCATACTGTGTTCTTCTGTATGGTTTACCCAAACTTTTCTCATCAGCTTTCCTAGTATCTTACAACACTGGTCAGTGATACTGGTCGGTAGTTGAGTGGATTCTGTCTATTCCGTTTCTTGAATAGGGGAACAAAGTATGCTTTCTTCCAAATATTAGGCAGTTGATCTTGACCTAAGGATTCCTTGAATATTAAATATAATGGTCTACTTGAATTTTCTGCACATTCATGTAGCACCCAACCTGAAATTTCGTCAGGACCATTTGTGTGTGTGTGTG
This sequence comes from Coenobita brevimanus, assembly GCF_032717465.1. Classification (NCBI taxonomy): domain Eukaryota; kingdom Metazoa; phylum Arthropoda; class Malacostraca; order Decapoda; family Coenobitidae; genus Coenobita; species Coenobita brevimanus. The sequence goes on along the minus strand of NC_136979.1, from coordinate 21,791,525 downwards.
TGTGTGTGTGTGGGTGTGGGTGTGGGTGTGTGTGGGTGTAATAATCACAAAAATTTACAATGTATATTAAAGGATGTCAATGTAAATATATTCCTAGCCAGCTGTTCAGTTAACTTCAGTATCGAGCTGCCATTTTTGTTGTCTTCTGGCTATCATTAAAAGCTTTTCTTCATCTCAGGAAGTACGTATCTATAGGTAGGAGTCTTAAGAGTTCATTTAGATCAGTGGTTCCCAAAGTGGGCTCTGGAAAGATCCAAGGGAACGGTGAGGTACAGTGGGACCAAGAGGAAAAAGGACACGGTAGGGATCAGAACCAAGTAAGCATTTTTTTTTTTTTTTTTTTTTTTTTTTTGAGAAAGCGTATGATAGAACTGATAGGGAGGCTTTGTGGACTGTTTTAAGATTGTATGGACATGATGGTAGGTTACCAAAAGGGGTGAAAAGTTTTTATGTAAATAGTAGAGCGTGTGTAAGAGTGGGAAATGCTGTGAGTGATTGGTTTCCCGTGAGAGTGGGGCTGCGACAGGGATGTGTGATGTCGCCTTAGTTGTTTAATATTTATATGGATGGTGTTGTAAGGGAGGTGAATGCAAGAGTGTTAGGTGGAGGTCTGAGTCTGGTGAATGTTGATGGTGGAAAGTGGAATCTGAAGCAACTGCTGTTTGCAGATGATACTGCACTGGAGGCTGAATCAGAGGAGAGATTGAGACAGTTGGTAGAGGAGTTTGGAAGGGTGTATGAAAGGAGGAAATTGAAAGAAATGAGAATAAGAGTAAATTGATGAAGTGTACGAGGTTGGTAGATGGTAGGGGGATGAATATAGTTTTGAATGGCGGGTTGCCTGAGGAGGTAGAGTGTTTTAAATATTTAGGGTCACATGTTGCTGTGGATGGAAGAATAGATGCAGAAGTGGAGAATAAATGAAGTAGGTAAGGTGCTGGGAGGAATGATAAAAGTGTTTAGATGTCGTTCACTTATATTGGATGTAAAGAAAAGGCTGTATGAGGGTGTTGTGGTACCGACTGCATTATATGAGGCTGAAACATGGAATATGGGTGTAGCAGAGAGGAAAAGTTTGAATGTAATGGAGATGAGGTGTCTGAGGAGTATGTGTGGAGTGACGCTTATGGATCGAGTGCGAAATGATGAAGTGCGAAGGAGAACTGGAGTTGTTCGAGAGATGGCTGGTAGAGTTAAGCTGAGGGCGTTGCGATGGTTTGGGCATATGGAGAGAATGGATAATGAGCGATTGATGAAAAAGATAACTAGATCTGATGTGAGAGGTGTAAGGCTGAGAGGGAGACCACGAATAGGATGGATGGACAGTGTGAAGAGAGCGCTGGATGCGAGAAGATGTCTGTTGAGCAAGGAGGAGTGGCTGTGCGTGACAGAAATAAATGGGGAGAAATTGTGAATGAATAAATGATGACGCAGCCCTGGGGGGATATTCTCCCGCATTTGGTCTGATCAGCTAGTCAGGTCAGGTGCGGGTAAGGGGATGGGTCTATTATGATGTGGCAGAGGTAAACCAGCTCTGCTGTCGGGCCCTGCTGCAGATGTCACTGATTGCACTATGCAGTTGACCTTTGTGCGGTGTGATTCGGTGAGGATCTGTCCCTTTTCCCCTTTGGGGCTAAGATGCGAATGAATGTGTTTGAATGGATGAGTAAATAGGGGGTGTGTCGTCCTGTCTCGGCTACCTCCCTTTCCTTGGGGGAAGCAGCCTACTGTAGGTATATAGATAGACAGAATCTATGACAAAACTTAAGTCACAAACGCTTAAGTGACATGAATGCTTCACAAAAAATAAAATTAACATAGAATTGTACATGAAAGCATGGTTTTATTTTATTTTGTGGTTCGAAGTTGGAGTTAAAAGTGTGAACTGGCTAAAATGTCGATTAGTGTGTGTGTCAGGAAGTAATTGATTTAATAAATAATTATATGGAGTATATGTATTTGTTTATTGCTTTAATTCCCTAAATATAACCTTGCATGTGGCTTCAAAATCCTCGCTCGCCACCCCACCCATGTGGGGAGGCGGGAGTAGAGGGGCCTCTTAAATAGCCTATCCCCCCCCCCCACAAGGAAAACTAAAATGATGCCCCTGGCTATCATCATCATCATCATCGTCATCACAATCATCTTAACTCATTTTCCACTTATTGGGGTGGGAGGGATCCAGATACACAGGGGCAGGAAATAAAAAATGTACAACTTCGCTCAGAAAAAGTAGGTCACTCATACTCTCGCTTCTCATTCAAGTCTCGACTCTACCTCACAGGCCAAACGAACCACACGAAACTGGACTTCATAATGACCTGTGGGTTAGAGCAATTCCATAGACTGCCAGTTTATAAAGGTGATGCAACCCTTATCATGTGCATTCCCGTACATGCTTCTTTCATCTACCTATGCGTCTTGTCAGGTCCTACGCTTCCTCAGTTTCTATACTGTACCTCGGTTATTCACACATCCACGTGCTCTATTCATCCCTTTTCTTGGCCTTCCACGCCGCCTCCTGTCCTTAGACTCACTTATATTCATAGTCTTATCCACAACCATACCATCTAAGCACACATTCTTCTATCCTTTTACCAACTGACTTCCTTGATTCATATCTGTCACGAACCTCCGCATTCCTTATCATTATCAGCTTACTCAGCCCACACACGCTCCCTAGCAGACCCCCTTTTACTGTTCTCACTCGACTCTTGATACCCATTCCATTTGAAAATCTAACATACTTTAACTTGGCCACTATACTCTGTTCACTTTAATTAGGCCAAGAACTGTAGTCTTTCCATCTTCAGTGCTGTGCAGTAACACAATACAAACAACAAAATATGATGTTAGTCAAGAAGAAGTTCCATGGAAAGGATGTAGACTCGCTGCATTGTCTTTTTCTGCCACTGAGCTACATGAAATAAGCTGCCAAAGGACGAGAATCAAGGTCAAGTTAAAGTAAATGAACTCTAGCACACCTTCAAGCAGTCATCTTCCTGATTCTGTACTCAGTCCTCCAACCGGTATCAATGTTTCTATAAACCGTTTTTTTTTTTTTCTTTTTTTCTTTTTCTTTTTTTTTTTTTTTTTTTTTTTAGACCACTTGAGATCGGTGGAAGCTATCTGGACCTCCTCGATCAATGGTTCTCAACCTGGGGGAAATGAGAAATTTTCAAAGGGGACGCAAGGATCCAGTGGAAAAAAAGAAAGTGGCCAGAGCAAGTGTGTGTGTGTGTGTGTGTGTGTGTGTGTGTGTGTGTGTGTGTGTGTGTGTGTGTGTGTGTGTATCACGATGAGCCATTCCTTTATTTCCAGTATTACTATTCTGTTTCCTCTCCAGCCTTTAAAGCACTCATATTTTTTTTGTACCCGTTATAAGTTTCTTTCCTTCTTTGTCTGTCGCTTGGTCACCTTCATGATGTTTTTTTCTTGATCTGGACGTTTCCAGAGACAGTTAAAAGATACCAAGGAGTCTTATATTGTAAGACTAGCAGGGATACCCGGCGTTGCCCTAGCCAGCAAGGCAAAGACTCTAATCGTATTTGTTCTAGGTCAATCTTCTTTCTACTCCAGAAAGACCATGCACCTCTTATTCTTTTGAAGAGGAATTATAAGAGGTCCAGGAACTTTCTGATTCAGTTGTCGCAGAATAACGCACAGTATTTGTGCGCACATGTTTACTATTACCGGTGACCTCAAATGACCTCTGACTTGTGACCTCAATGGCCTCGGAGGTCAACCTCACATAGCCTATGTCCGAACTGGAAGTCATGTGAGTCTCCATGCCCCAAATTGGGCTGCTGGGTCCAGCAGTTCGAGCTCGTATTACCGGTAACCTCAAATGACCTCCAACCAGTGACCTCAAATGACCTCGAGGGTCAACCTCACATAGCCTATGTCCGAACTGAAGGTCATGCGAGTCTCCATGCCAAAAAATGGGCTGCAGGAGTACCCGGCGTTGCCCGGGCAAAAAAGGCGAACACTATGTCAGTGACCTCAAATGACCCAGATCTGAATATTGACCCTCCCAAAAAAACATCCCTCGGTCACCCTGATTCACAGTAGGCATGGGTCTGGGGGTCTCTGGCTCTTGGTGTGAGAGTGATTGAAGAACAAACAAACAACGCGAGTCTTATATATACAGTATACAGACGGACCACACCCCAATTATTAAGTTGAAACATCCCCCCCCCACCTCTTTCTCTCTCTCTCTCTCTCTCTCTCTCTCTCTCTCTCTCTCTCTCTCTCTCTCTCTCAAATCTGTTGCATAAATAGGTTGTCTGACATCCGCTACTAGAGCAGGCACCTTTGATACAACCAACTTCCCTCATTTCGTCTTTTACAACAAGCTGCCGAGTGTTTGAAAAACATGCGTATATGTTCAGGAAGGAAACTGAATACACCATTTGAAGTTTTGTACAGCTAGAGATTCATTTTCTGATTCTGCGCCATTTTCTCAACTGCTATCAGTCCTGTCTACCTGTAGAATATGATGTTCTTGATTTGGTGGCTTGAGTCCAGCTAAGGAGAAAGCTTTGCTCTTGTTTGATGCATTGTCTATGATTACATAAGACACTTTGTTGGTGATTTTAAAGAAATTAACAACACCCTCAAAGTGAGCAATGACAGTTTCTGAGATGTGGCGATGTCTAAATCTCGAGAGGATGACATTACTGTGTGTAGCTTCCAGTCATGTGTAAGAGGGCAGTCATTTCAAGAAGGCTACACAATTGTCTGTTGCTCCAAATATGTACAGTCGCCAAACTTTCCACCTGGGCTACCTAGCCGCGAGAGGTGGGTAATGGGTGTGGCAACAGTGTATCTGTTTGTTCGTGTGTACATGCTCGATGAAAGTTCGGATCATCAACTCTCTTCGTCCGTATTGAACCTTCGTCAGAGTTCATCCCATAGATGGCTGGGTACGGCTGACTCGAGGCAGTGTTCTGCCTCAACGAACGAGTTTCAACCTCCTACATCTACAGTTCCTATCTCTCCTACTTAGTGTAAATTAATATCCGCCGAATGAGTAATCCTGTAACGATTAAGGACCTAACTTATCTAATCATGTTTCGGATCAAGAATGGTATTTCAATATGTTTAATCGAAACGGCCTAGGACTAGCGAAATGCAAAACGAACAGTCAGACATCGGTATCTATTTGTCTACCACAAGGGCCGTTCACAAGACGGTTCCCCCCCCCCCCCATATTCAATAGACAATTTTTAGCCATGGGTTTATCATGTAATAATGAAAAAGAATATTTTTTTAAATATGTAAGATATGTAAAGATGCGGTCTTTTAGATTATTTTCCTTTCTGTTTTCAATACTTGCATTTTCCAATACTTTCAAGAAGTTCCTTTGAAATTCTATCGGCTAAAAATTTTCGACTGAAAACTGGGATGAACTCTGACTGAGGTTCACTACGGAAGAGGAAAGTTGATGATCCGAAGTTTCGTCGAGCATGTACATACGAACAAATAGATACACTGTTACCAGCACCTGTTACCCACCTCTCGAGGCTAGGTGGCCCAGGTGGAAAGTTTGACGACTGTACAGCAATATTAATGTCTGGGACAAGTTTCATTATAGAGATAACACTTTGTCATAGCTCTTTACACTTGTTTTTAAGCAAAGTTGTTGACAAGTGGTTACGACTTAGGATAACTTATCGGGGACCCAATATACAGTCGCTCATAAAAGAAGTGATACCTCGCTAGCCAACCCGTCCACGTTTCATGTGGTAACACTGTAACCTTTAAAACTTCAGGTGATTCGGGTTGGGCTTTGAGATACTACGCCGGAATGAACCCCGGTTCGAATTTACTTTCACTTCCTGATGAACTAATGTAGCTATGCCGTGAGCGAAAATGCTCTTCATAATATTGCTTTGTATATTAAACAAGAGCATCATTGTGCATGCGGCAAATTCTTTGACCTCAGTAGATAATCCAGTGTTGACCACTTCCATAATGTAGCATCTATCACTCACTTTAAAATATGAGTGGATGCACGAAAACTATTACAATGTCGTATCTCCCAATGATTTCTAACAATTCTCCACACATTTCAAAGCATTCCGTTGAAGTGATTATTATAACTTTCACCCTGTAGCTCAACATGTGACTCTATGTATAAAAATTTAATGTCACATTTCTGACTGGGAGTTGCTATGTCGGTACACATCCCGGGGAGACCAATGATTAACCCGCACGTTGTAAAGATCTTCAGGCTAATTAAAAAAAAAAATGTCATTCACATGAGGCTGCTTAATTTTAAAGGCGGCACGCCTTCGTGATTCGAAATTTCAAGGTAGACTACAACACCATGCTAAAATCGGAACACCTCATCGACAGTATTATGTATTATGGTTTCATTGCTTTGACTTGGTTTGTTAAATAACTGTGATCTAGATGACTTTGTCAGAAAAAAAAAAAAACTTTCATTCATAATCTACATCCGAGTTTATGACGTATTACTGGATAAAATATATTATCGGGGGAAAGATACTGTTATAACTAAAACAGCAGTTGACTGTTGAAATAAAGATGAAACTTATACTTCTATTAGGCTAAGAGTTCCAGATCACTTCTGTAGAAATACTGTATTACGTGCCTCGTGATATTTTCACAGAATATGACTTTCCACATTATCGTTCGTTTATTGATTTTTTTCCTACGTTTATGGTTAGGCATTTCATGTTTCTCAAGAAAAAAAAATGACATTGAAATGTGTAACTACATAAATGTTACATTTTTGTGAAATAAGTCCTAGATAATGCATCCTCTGAAAGTCTTACACGAAGTTTTAGCATTTCACTGTTGGCACCATAATGATCACGCAGTACAAGAAGAATTATTACAGTAGCTAGGTTACGTATCACTGTCCGAATGGCATTCTAATGCAAATACTCATTTGTCAGCTCAATCCCCGAATTTCATAGATTATGCCTGTCCTTTACGATATACTGTAATTTAAATGTCCGATAACTGTGAAGATAATATAGCTAGATTTATAGGTTGCAACCTTTTCGTGGACTGTGATCCCAAAGCATGAAGCTCGAGAGCTGAGTTTGTCTGCTCAGATTATTACCCATATTAAAAATTTCTCCTCTGTAGCCTATCACATATCTGTGAGTGAGGGAATGTGTCACGGCCAGAGTAAACGCTAGCTTGTCCACATCTCTATAACATATGCGTGGGCGAAGGGGATGTGTCATTGCAGTGCGAACACTAGATTGGCCACATCTCTACCACATATGCGTGGGTTGAGGAGATGTGTCAGTACCAAAGTGAACGCTAGTCAAAGTGAACGCTAGCCTGCATGGGTGAGGGGACATGTCAATGCTAATTCACATGCTAATCAGGCCATATCTCTGCCAGGTATGCATAGATGTGGCAACGTGTTAGTGCCTGATTACTCCTTTTCCTGGTCACATCTCTGTTTCATACAAGTTCATGGGTTACCGTACTAGTGCACATGCGAATTTCAGAAGGTTTAAGCTCAAAAGGACGGAGAACATATTCGTGTGCTGGTTCAATTTGCCCTTTGTCCCACTTTTGGTGGCAATGGGTCCAGTACGTTGGCCGCGAGTCCTCGTTTATGGACACCCGTACGCCTGCACACATACATGCTGACACACACACACACACACACACACACACACACACACACACATTCACCAGGCACGGATTCTGAGAAGGGAGGGGTGTGGGGGGGTTCCCCATAATTTCGGCAGACCAATGAATATCTATAATAAATGAACTATTACAGCAATGTATAAGTATTAAGTATCTTACACAGATGCGTTCATGGAATCATTTCGATGAAAAGAGGGATCTGGTGATAAATTGTGGAGGATTTGACAATTAGTTATCAAGAGTTCATGCTTGTAAATCCACAAAGAATCATGCCACCGTTTTCCAGAGTGCTGCATCCAGCTCTGACCAACCTTCTTCCACATCCACTCACCCCCCCTCCAACACCCAGACATAGGCCTTCCCCCTACCCCTTGTGCAGACAATATCCACACACATGTTTCTTTGCGGTAATATGATGCTCTTCACTGCTGCTCAGTTTTCACTGCTTTCTGCATCTAAAATCTCAGCCTCTGATTGGTGGAGGTTGGACTCATTTGTTCCTTGCACATGTATTATGACTTCACACCCACAAGTACGATGACGTCTAATCATTATGTTTGCTCATTCGTACGATTTTACTTGGTAAGACTTACTGGGGTGTTCGATAATAGTACTGAATAAACCCCTGCCATCTTAAGGTCATTCGTAACTTATATTAGATTGCCTGGTGGTAGTCAGATAAGTATTATCACGTAATCATGATGAAGGGGACACTGTTATTTTGTGGAACATTTATGCCAAAATTATGATGTTGGATGTCGGTTAGGGCAACCACTGTCTTAATATATGGTGGTCTATGGGTATTGAGCCCATCACCTGTTCTCTGTATAGTTTTTATTGTATTAAAAACTATAATCACTGACACTTCTAGTCGTCATTAAAGTAAGTGGTGCCTATAACTTCTCATTTTCCAATCGAATCGTAGCGCATGTGGTACCGACTTACTGCATAATGAAGAATAACTGCAAGAGTATTTTTTCCTTTTTTTTCAAGATATTCAGACTTACTGAGTGACGATGTAGGGTTGCCTTCTCAGACTTTTCTACTATATGCGCTGCCATCCATTATAAGATTCTCTGACTTAAGCGCATGTAATATGCCGAAAAAACCTCCTTGTCAGTCCCTAACTGCTACTCTTAGGTTATTTCATTTAGATTAGGAAGGAAGTCTCATACTGCAAGACGTTTTCCCTTAACCAAGCAGTACTAAAAAATATGTCATAGTAATGAATGAGGTAATACATATATACTTTTTTTTTTTTTTTGTTAAAAGAAATGGTGGTGAACCAGGCAAATATTCTTCCACTGAAATTTTAACCATTTGGTCAAAACCGCAACAATGAAACTGTAAACACCTACGTCTGTCCAATGACATATCGCAACTGGGATTGACATGGAGGTTTTCTCAGCGTGTTACATGCACCAAGTCAGAGAATCTTCTCACCATAATGGATTGCGGCACAAGGTAATAGAAAAGTCTAACAAAGCAACCTTCCATCATCACTGAATCGGAATATTTTGGGAAAAAATGATCGTGGAGTTATTCTTCGTTATGCAGTAAGTCGTTACCACATGTGCTACGATACGATTGGAAGATGAGAAGTTATAGGCACCACTTATTTTGATGACGACCAGAAGTGTCAGTGATCGTGAATTTTAATACAATAATAACTATACAGAGAACAGTTGATGGGCTCAATACCCACAGACCACCACATACTAAGACAGTTGTTGCCCTAACCGACATCCAACATCATAATTTTGGTATAAACGTTCCACAAAAAACAGTGTCTCCTTCATCATGGTTACGTGATAATACTTATCTGACTACCACCAGGCAATCATATATAAGTTACAAATGACCTCAAGATGGCAGGGGTTTATTATCCAACACCCCAGTAAGTCTTACCAAGTAAAATCGTACGAATGAGCAAACATAATGATTAGACGTCATCGTACTTGTGGGTGTGAAGTCATAATACATGTGCAAAGAACAAATGAGTCCAACCTCCACCAATCAGAGGCTGGGATTTTAGATGCAGAAAGCAGTGAAAACTGAGCAGCAGTGAAGAGCATCATATGAAGGCAAAGAAACATATGCACGGATATTGTGTGTATGGTGGCGGGGGGAGGCATGTGTTTGGGTGTAGAAGGAAGGATGAGTTGATGAGGAAGGAGGTTGGTCGGAGCTGGATGCAGTACCCTGGAAAACGGTGGCATGATTCTTTGTGGATTTACAAGTATGAACTCTTGATAACTAATTGTCAAACCCTCCACTATTTGTCATCAAATCCCTCTTTTCACTGAGATGAATCCATGAAAGCATTTATGTAAGATACTTAATATTTATACTATGCTCTCATAGTTAAGTTATTGTAAATATTTACTAGTCTGCCGAAAACACGAGGGTATCCACCCTCCACGCCCCTCCCAACCCAGAATCCGTGCGTCGTGTGTGTGTGTGTGTGTGTGTGTGTGTGTGTGTGTGTGTGTGTGTGTGTGTGTACAAAACTGATTTAGAACCATGTGTACTGTCCTATCTCCCTTCATACCTTTCTCCTTCCTATTTTGGTCGTGGCGTTGGTCTTCTACTTACTGTGGTCTTGTCCTGTGTTTGTGTTTAGGGCTACTATCAACGAGGCCGAACGAGAAACCCACTAAAACCACGGGTCCGTACTCGCGGATTGCAAGTAGACGTGCCTGAATAGATAGCTACCCTGTACACTGGTTAGGCTACACAATAGTTAGGACAACAATGTCGACGGGGACGTCGAAAGGTGTGGCCGAGCAATGTTCTGATGCCAACATAGTTTCCCATGACGAGTTGTAGTTTCACACTATTGTTACATATTACATACAAAGTTGTTTATTCATAATTATCAATGTGTAATATAGCGTGAATGATAAGCAATCAAACATCATTTCACTGTAAAGTGTGGCTTGGGATAGGATGTGCAATCAGACATCCTTTTTCAATCAAACCAACCTAAGGTAAAAGGAAGGCGATAGAGAAATATGAATTGGATATAAGTTTAAAGTCTTGGGGAAATATATACCTTACTGGTATACTTGAATGTAATCAATACTACTTTACTGAGGATAATTACGTGGTAAAGTTATGATGCTTCTATTCATGTATAAATCCCAGTTGTCTGTGGGGTTTGGCATCTCTGTTTTATGCTGACCCAGTGCCACTCCCCAGTGGGGGAAGGCAGCTAACAGGAGAACGCACTTATCATTCAAACGAGAAGGACGTATATACTCTGGACTCTCTCTGTGTCGCAGTTGTATCTTCCTGTTCACCTGCAGACGCTATCTCTACAATTCTTTCAACATGATTTTACGCCGATTCCCACCATCTCCAGTGTATGAGAAGACATTTTGGTGGAAAGTGTCAGCCGGAAGTGACTTCGACCAGGCGCAACGTTATTAATCTTGCTTGGAACAGTGAGGTCACGTCTAAGCTGATATATAATCGGTGATCAGCTGTAGGGTTCCAATAAGCTGATATATTAGTGACCAGTTGAAGAATTCATACAAACCGACACATAATATTGGTCGCAGTGGCGGGATTCCTGCCAGCTGATACAGTGTGTTTGTGTGTGTGTGTGTGTGTGTGTGTGTGTGTGTAAGTGTATGTGTGCATGTATATTTGTATGTGTGTGTATGTGTGTGTGTGTGTGTGTGTGTGTGTGTGTGTGTGTGTGTGTGTGTGTGTGTGTGTGTGCGTGTGTGTGTTCCATATTGATAGCTTGAGCTATCAATATGGCCAATGTCTTGGACGAGTTCGAAAATGGGCTCTCGGGGTCACGGCGAAAGTCGCTAAGATGGCTGCCAAAGGTCAGCTAGTTTTTATCGCCTGCCTTTAGCACCATTATATCTCATGAACGGCTTGAGCTATCAACATGTAACCTTCAGGGTATCAAGATATGGCCCAAATCTTGGACGAGTTCGAAAATGGGCACTCGGGGTCACGTTCAAGGTCACCAAAATGGCTGCCAAAAGTCAACTAGTTCCTTTAATATGGATTGGCTTTTTGAGAAACGCAGTGACTGAATTCTATAGAGTTTCGCGAATTTTCCTCACACTTGGATTGTAAGTGGCTTGTAACTTGGCCTACAACATATTCTGGCAGGCAATTAGCATTCGGCTCCCAAACGCTTTTCTTTCATTCCCCTGAGTATTGGCTTTTGCTATTAAACTATTCTTCCTGCCAACAAACTGCCTGTGTAATTTGTGTGTTTGTGCAGTCAACGTTATGATTGTGTTAAAATCACTAAACCAAGTAATGCTCACGTTCTAAACGAAGGTTCCAAATATGCTAAATTAAAACATTTGTCACCATGATTCTCATATTGTTTCTAAAAGCCCCCATCGACTACTTCGCTTTCATATATTGTTAGATGCCTTATTTGGGCTGCTACAGATGTGTTTACTAGGTGATAGTGTATGTGATGTCATTTGTTATATTAGTTCCAATAATCACAAATAAATATCATTTATCTTAATACCCATTTATATATATATATATATATATATATATATATATATATATATATATATATATATATATATATATATATATATATATATATATGTATTCTTGGAGGCATACGAGGTTCAAAGCTATGGCACATTTTCTTTTACTGATTTTCTTATGTACGGTTTCTATTTGCCATATAACTTTTCGGTGACCTTGAAGTTTTTTCAGGAGTTCCCAAAAGGGTCACCATGCTATATCTCACGCAACATCCATTGATGATAACACTATAGTCGCGGCGGGTGACTCTGAGGTTATTTGTCATGAATCAAATTACCGACATTTTCCTTTTGTGAGAAACCACGAACTATTAGTGGAAAACTCACTGTGTATCGTTCAGTTAACCGTTTCTCTCTCCATTTCGATGGTATACTTTTTTTCAAAACATTCGTCACTGTTTCAAAAGTGATTGTTCTAATGCACGTCATTAAGTGCTCTACTGAGCGATATTATTGTTTCTATATTGTTCGCCCCTGCTTGCCTCAACCGTTGGCCACGCCTTCTTCCGGCTGGCCTGTGCATCCTACCACACACATCGTATTTGAATCAGTCTTTTGTCTGTCGCGACGGAGTGTGGTTCTGTGCTCCAGTAGTGAGAGTGAGAGAGGCTTCTAGCACCCAGACTCCACTAGACTACAGTTCTCCAGGCTCCCACCCTTCCTTGGTGATACGCTACATTGACCAGTATTTCCTTTTCGTATTTTCCTAGGTTTAAGAGGTTAGCTTCTGAGTGGGCGAGTGAGTGCAATCTCATTATTTTGAATTCACTTTGAGATGTAATGTTGAATTTGTTCCTTTGTAATTAATAAATTTAACAGTTCTTTTTCTTTGAGCTTAATGTAATGTAAACTCGTGTTTCATTTCTCCATAATTAAGCTTATTTCCCTTATAGCTCCTAGCTTGCATAAACGCTTTGCTATTCATAACTGGTACTTAGGCCAGTCTTGTCTAAGCTTAAAATCCGTTGTGCCTTCTAGGAGTTAACGCATCAGCAAGAACCTGATATCATTGATAGTATTAGTTATTTATTGTCAGGGGTGAAATCACTTTTTCCAGAGGCTAACAGTACTAATAAACAGCAATTGTGAGTAATTAGTCTCTGCTGTGTACTGTTGAGAAAGTTTGTAAATTCTCGTTCTGGGAGAGTCGGCGAAGCGGGCCGGCATAAAGTAATCATTGCTTGATTTAGCAAGACAATTCATTGTCCCTGTTCTCCAGTATTATTGAGAATTATCCTTTAATATTGCTTTTAAATTAAAAACCCCGTGACATTATTATCGTGCTCTGGCAACCTACCATTCAAAAGTATGATTTCGTGTATAATATAAGACGCATGTGATTCGTGTATAATATGTTTGTGTATAATAATATTCGTGCATAATATATTCGTGCATAATAATATGATTCGTGTATAATGACATGAAATCGGACGCACTTTTGAACGGTAGGTTGCCAGGGTACGATAATGACAACCTCAGAGTCGTGCGCCGCGACTATAATATGTGAATAAGGGTATTAATGGTATAATTTAGATACTTCTGGTCGTTACCGTGTATCTATGGACGATTACGCAGACGTTATGCTCCGTGATCCCAATGGCCGCACTGTTAATCTATATAATAATATGGAGCGATAAAGGCATTCTCTCTCTCTCTCTCTCTCTCTCTCTCTCTCTCTCTACACATGTATATACAGCATACTGTATATATGAGGGTGGTAGGTGGTGGCGACCATCATCCACTCACTTGATGTAGTGCTGCCTACTTCGTTAGCCTTTATCTTTCTTTTTCTGTGCCTGCCCTCCTCTCTTCCTATTTCTCCCATCTTTCCTGTCACTTCTTACTGCTTTTCTTTCCTTTACAGATGGCTTTACATTGAGGGACAAGCCAAATGGTTTCCTGTAAGCCAAGAAACCATTTACAGCGCTGGGTGTTAACCATATAACCAAACCATACATGCTCCTTACGTGTCAACAAGTGGGTTTATGAAGGGTTAATGCCCCTCCCCGTAAAACAAATAACTCAAAGTCAAACGGCCACCCCTTAGGGGATTATGGCGTCTGGCAATAGATAGATAGATAGATATGACGTATTTTGCAATCATTATTGCCATGTTCCACTAACAATATTGTATTCATGTACGCATCTCATTATTTATCCGTTCTTATTATACATTTGTCAGTCATTGCAAATTACTTAGCACAATACATGCATCGATGTCGGGCCGATACCCACACACCTGCACTCATACTGCCAAACAGCAAACCTGACAGTCGGTGAGGTGTCAGTGATTGTGTCCAGAAATTCTTCTAAACAACCTACAGCTCGTTTACTGGAGCTAGAACGATATGTTTGGCGAGTTCGGACGCTGTGCCCTGCGGTAGCCGTGGCATTCCATCACAGCCCTGTCACGGACTATCAGCCGTGAGTGTACAAACATTTCAATATCTTATAAAGCAGAAGTGGTGCCATCAGACCACATTGTAAGTATTGTATGAAATCAACTTCAAGAACAACTACCTTTTACCTATCTCAGCATCTAAAGGGCGTACATCTGCTCAACTACTTGTGTAACATTTCATAAACGATAGACTACTGGTTCTTTAACTGAGGGCTTGAACTTTTTTTTTTCCTGCATGTGTATATGGTGGGGAGGGTCAATAATTTCAATATTATGCCGGTTGGATTAGGTTAGTGGTTTATATCTGGGGATGTGAGGAACATTTTAGCTTTTAGGTGCTGTGCCACAGGAATAGGTTAATATTTCATATCAGGAGATGTAAGAAACAGTCTAGAAACACTAACATATCTGTTTGATTGTCCTTCTCTTGTACCTTATGTATTAGTTCTTGTCATTTTTGTTACTGTGTATTGTTAATTTTTGTGCATTAATGCGTGGGGAAAATGTGAATTCTTTCCTAGGTTCTAGGTTATGCACTACTGAATAAGAAAATGTGAGTTCTTTCCTAGGCTCTAGAATATACATTATTGTGTAAGAAACGTGAGTTCTCCCTTAGGCCCTAGAATAGTCTTTGCTGCACTGTTGGTAAAGTGTGGGAGGATTGAAAGGGACCATCCCACCTTCAAGACGGTTGAGTAACGGATAGAATGAGTTAGTGAATGGCAGTCAGTCAGTGAGCCAGTGCCAGTTATTGAGTGAGAGCCAGTCAGACAGTGAGAGTTGTCAGTAACAGACAGTCAATGAACAGTCAGTGCGACAGTTAGTGGCAGATGGACAGTGACAGAGTTAGTGAGCTAGAGTCAAACAGTAAGTCAGTGAATGACAGAGTTCTCAGAGTCACTGAGTGACAGTCAGTCCGTCTGTGAATGGGCAATGTGCAGGTAGTAGTCAGTAAGGATGGAGGCAGCATGGGAGAGAAAAGCCACAATGTTTTGCAAGAGTACATCAATTGTGCCTGGAAGGAATAAAACCCTGAAGCGTTCAGCAGCCTCTGATTAACATCGTTGCCTGTTTACGCGTCGTTCTTAACGTACCTGCAAACTCTACGGTGTTTGCACGTAACGTTCTAAGGCATTTTGATTACTGCTTTTATAGAATGCAAAGTTAATTGAGTGCTGTCAAATGAAAAATGTGTTATCACCTAGAATGAAGGTGCTAAAACTTTGTTAATTCCTGAAATGCCCAGGTACAGAAGTATTAAAACACCAGACTGAGCAGTGCCTGTAAGCAGAGAGAAAAAATAGATTTATGTGTAACTGAGAAAAAAAAGTGTTACCTGTAAACAAAAATAATACATATATGGTGAACCTTTAGAAACAAATAAACAAGGAGTTACTTTGCAGCAATGGTGATTTAAATGCTGAGATGCTAACTGCCTTTTCAAGTGAAGTAAGGAAATCTACCTGCTACGCATTTTAACTTACCATGAGATGAGAGGGGGAAAAATGGTTAACCAAGCAGCCGAAATGAGGGATTGCTAGTGGTGGGAAATTGCAATAAAAACTCTACTCACTAAATAACTGTAAACAAGGGATAAAACTGTTTTCATTGGCGAACCCAGTGAACAAAACTAAGAGAACAGTAGGTTACTCACTTACAACATTGTGCATAGGGGAATGTTTAACACTAAATACACCAAATATACTGTACCAGACCGCAGTTGTTTACATCCACCAAGACAAAGGCGCCAATCACAGTCACAAAGGACTGTTACAAACTGCTCAATTCAGGTCACAAAAATCGTTCCCACACTACTGTATAACACAACAATTACACCGAAATGCTGTATCGCTCAAAAAAAAAAAAAAAAAATCTAAGTTCGAACCAAAACAAGTTAAAACGATACAAAATTCCACTCAGCCAACAATGTCAGCTCGAATAAATAATGCCAAAACAAAACAAAGTTCCACCCGGTTTCGAATATTTATTCTGGATAAACTGTTCATACTGGCGAAACAACATACAGTTAACACCCACCCAATTGTAGCTCTATATTTACACAGGGTAATACTTATAACTTCCACGGGAACAAAAACCACCCACCGAAGTCACCGTATTTGGCGCCAAATGTAAATAAACACACGACAGGACGAAGGTTTTTCACAGCTTAACCCTTTAACCACGGGTGTCATTCCAAAATGACATTGACAAAACTGGACCAAACCGCAGGTGTCATTCTGGAATGATCGTGAATATTTTGAACACCGCGCGTTTTTCCTGCGCGCAAAGTATCTCATGCAAGAGTAGCTGTCGAGTTCTTTCACGCCAGCCATCCCACACCTCCCTCCTCCAACCCCGAGGGGGCCCCCCCCACCCCTGCCCTGACCCGCATCAGTCAGTATCTGTCCAGCTCTGTGCATGAGAATGGCGCTCCGTCCCGACTCATCGTCGCTCGCTTCCTCCTCGAAAGTGATTAGTGCTAGTGTTCCTTCTATCTCTACACCGGTGAAGGAACTGCTGACAGCGAGGCAGAAGGGGTTGAGCACTCCTGAAATTAGAACTGAGCTGGACAAAACAGTAAGTACTACTCTTGATTGTGGCAGTGAAAGTGACACACTCACAGCAAGCAGTGATGATTTGGCAGTGATTGGTGGTGAACCATTTTCCATTGATAGTGACAGTGATGAAAGTGATCGTGTTGTTTCCCCCCCACCACCCCCAACTTACTTTGGGAAAGGGAAGGCTCCTATGGGCAAATCTGGTATTGCACGTGGGAAGGGAGTGAAGCGCAGACTTACGTCTCCCACACCAGGCCCTAGTAAGCATTCCCCATCAATTTCCCGTTCCCCTAGCCCTATTGCCCTCACATCATCATCATCATCTGCCGTGCCCTCTCCTCAGTCTACATCATCTGAGGAATACGAATTCCCAGAGCCTGCAAAGCGAGGGAAGGCAGGCCGTGCAGGCAGGGCAGGCAGGCCTAGAACAAAGGAGATGTGTGGCAGTTGGAGGGCAAAGCTGGGCGATAAGCGAGGAGATAAGCGAGGTGATAAGCGGGGTAGAAAGGGTCAAGTTTCACCACACACCAGGTCAGAAACCCCCCCGCCTGCCCCCCCGCTCAGCTCCCTCACCCTCACCCCCCCCCACTCACCGCCCCCGCACTCACCCCCCTCCCCGTTGCCTCCTGCCTCACCCCCCTCCCGCTCGCCTCCTGCCTCACCCCCCTCCCGCTCGCCTCCTGCCTCACCTCCTGCCTCACCCATTGCCTCACCCATTGCCTCCACCTCAGCTCCTTCTCACGGGGAAACGAGTGCAATGCAACCTGCCACTTCCACTGAACCACGCACAGGGAAGGTGGATGCATTTGTTTGGTCTGACGGTGCAGATTTTCAGCCACACAATCCGCCGTTTGATATGACAAATGCTGGAATACAGCCTGCCTTTCCATGCAACGCAGGAGATGACTTTGTTGACTACTTCCTGGCCTTCATGGATGATGAAATCGTGCAGCATGTCAGCAATGAGACCAATAGGTATGCAGCTCAGTGTGCAGCAGAAGGGCTGGGACCTATTGGCTCACCAAAGCAAGTGTCGTGGTTGCCTGTCGGAATCAGAGAGCTGTATGTTTTTTTTGCACTAATGTTTCTGATGCCCCATATAAAGAAACATGAGTTGGAGGAGTACTGGCTCGTGGATGACATTACTACTATCCCAATATTCGGGAAGTATATGTCATGGGATCGGTTCCGACAGCTGCTAGGATACCTGCACTTCGCTGACAATGCAAACCCATCCCAAACTGACCCTTTGTGGAAAGTGAGGGATTTTCTCAACAGGATTAGGGATCGATTTATGCGATTTTTCCGGCCTATGCAGAAAGTCGTCATAGACGAATCCCTGGTATTGTTCAGAGGATGTCTCAAATTCATGCAGTACATCCCCAGCAAACGCCACTGCTTTGGGATAAAGTTCTTTGTGCTGTGTGACTGTGAGACGGGGTATATCCTGGATTTTGTCATCTACTCGGCTAGTACAATGGACGTGAACAGGAAAGACCCCCTTGGCTTCTCTGGCTCCGTTGTAAAAGTGCTGATGGAGAGGTATTTTGGTGGTAATCATGTGCTGTACACAGACAATTACTACACAGCACCGAAACTCTCCAAATACCTGGCTGAACACGGCATTGGCACTGTTGGCACTGTACGGAGCTATAGAAAAGAGTGGCCAAGTTTCCCCGAAGCATCATCATCATCCAAGGGAGATGTTCGCCTGAAGAAGTCAGACAAGCTTCTGGCGATCAGGTGGCATGACAAGAAGGTCGTGAATATGATCAGCACCATCCACAAGGGGGAATTGCAGAGAACTGGGAAGGTCAGCTACAGGACGGGAGAGCCAATTATGAAGCCTGATGCCGTCATTGATTACAATGTCAATATGAGACTTGTTGATAAGTCTGATATGATGATTGGCGAAATCGACTGTCTGAGGAGAAACACCCGATGGTACAGGAAGGCTTGCCTGCACATGCTCGATATGTGCATGCTCAACGCCTTCATTCTCTACAAGACACAAGTCGGGGGCATAAGGCAACCATCACTGAGACAGTTTTCCAAGACTGTCGTGCAGCAGCTACTTGCATGATTTGGTCAGGTGACGGCATTGATTCCGAGGCGACACTCTGACACACAACCTGACCGTCTTGAGTGCCGCAATTACATGAGCTGGCACCAGCTTGTGAAATTGCCTCTTACAGCAGGCGGCAGGTTGTCACAGGGCCGCTGCAGAGTATGTCATAACACCACACGGAGGCCTCGGACGAGAAAAATGAGCACACACCAGTGCCTGGAATGCCAAGTCGCTCTATGTGTAACTCCGTGCTTTGCCGAGTACCACTCTCTGAGTAAATACTGAAAGTGACAGTGATATATAGTGATGCGACAGTGACGTGCTTTGCCAATAATTGTATAATGGATAATGTAGTAATAAGGGATATTTTGCCTAGAAAAAAATGTAAATATTGGCCAGTATAATAAGTGATATTGTAATAAGAGAATCTGCAGCACTTGTGTAATTCTGCGGCACTTGTGTAATTCTGTGATGCGACAGTGATGCAATATAGTAATAAGTGCAGTGTAAATATAATGTATATTGCCCAGATTATATATAAAATAATAATAGAAGTTAGAAATAATGAAAAGATCGCATGAAACGTCAGTGAGCGGGTGCCGCCGCAGTGAAGTGAGGCGCAGCCGCAGTGAAGAGCGGGCGCAGCCGCAGGGAAGTCCTTTTACCTACCTCAGTGAACACAGAGTGGGTGTTTATCGTATGTACAGTGTTCATATATGTTTATATTACTATTATGAGAGAGTGGTTGGCATTTGGTACTGGTGTGTGGGGTGTAAAATAGTTATTTCACACCACTCACTTCTAACGGCTCTCCCCGTCCTGTGAAAGTCAACAAAGTCATGAAACCTACATCAATGGAAAACTGAAGGTTAG
This sequence comes from Coenobita brevimanus, assembly GCF_032717465.1. Lineage (NCBI taxonomy): Eukaryota > Metazoa > Arthropoda > Malacostraca > Decapoda > Coenobitidae > Coenobita > Coenobita brevimanus. Next base: position 21,771,443 of record NC_136979.1, on the reverse strand, counting down.
TACTTTCTAATGGTACCTTATTTTTTTCTCTAGCTTTATTCTTTGCAGAGTTATTAAGGTTTAAAGGTTTGTTTACATTTGGCTGAAACCCCCGCAGGAGAGGACAGTCAGACCAAAACAATACCTGCGGTTAAAGGGTTAATACACACAGCAAAACTCTAGCATACTCTGGACTTTCACACCTTCTACTGTATCTATCTATTGCCAGACGCCTTAATCCCGTAAAGGGTGGCCACAAACAAATCCCCTCCATGTCGCCCTGTCCCCCGCCATTTCACTGCCCTACTTCCAGCCCACACCCACCCTCTCTCATGTACAGTACCTCTCCACTCCATCCTCCATCTCATCCTTGGCCTCCCCCTCCCTCTCCCCTCCTCCACCTCACTCATATATACTCTCCTCGTCATTCTCTCACTCTCCATCCTCTCCACATGGCCAAACTACCTCATTGTGTTTCTCCTGTCGCTTCCTATCGCATCCACATCCACACCACAGCCCTCCACATCCTCATTTGTCAGTCTGTCTTTTCATGTGAATCCACAGGCTCCTCTCAAATAACTCATTTCATTGCTTTCATTGGTGTGTGGAATGAAGAGAAGACGGAGGGGGATGCAAGGAACAGCGTGGTGGACTGAAGAGGTGAAACAGGCAGTGGCACAAAAGAAGAAAGCATACAATGAATGGATGAGAAATAGGGGCGTGGAAGAAGTTGAGAGGCGGAAGAGAGAGTTATATGTAGAAAGAAAGAGAGAGGTGAAAAGATTAGTAAGAGAGAGTAAGAAGAGAGTGGATGAGGAATTTGGAAGGAATTTGAGTGTAAAGTGGAGGGACTGTAAGAAAATGTTCTGGAAAGAGGTGAAAAGAGTAAGACAGGGTGGAAGTGAAGTTAGCAGGGGAGTGAAAGATAAAAATGATAGATTACTAGTGGAGAAGGGAGAAAAAGTGAGCAGATGGAGAGAACACTTTAAGGAACTGTTGAACGTAGAGGATGGAAGTAATGCGAGTATAAGTGGCTGGGGAATGGCTGGGAGAAGGAGGGAGGTGAGAAGACAGGAAGAAATCAGTAGGATAGAAGTTGTGGAAGCAATGAAGAAAGTTAAATTGGGGAAAGCTCCAGGAATTGATGGAGTGTGTGGTGAAATGCTGAAGCATGGGGGAGAGATAGTAGTAGAATGGATGTGGAAGATGTGCAGATTGGCCTGGGAGGAAGGTAGAGTCCCGGAGGATTGGAAGTCAGGTATAATTATTCCCTTGTACAAAGGAAAAGGGGAAAAAGAAGTGTGTGGCAATCATAGGGGCATTTGTCTTCTTAGTATAATAGGAAAAGTGTATGGTAGGATACTTATAGACAGAGTTAGAGAAAGAACAGAGAAATTAGTTGGAGAAGAACAGGGAGGCTTTAGGAAGGGAAGAGGTTGTGTAGATCAGATATTCATTCTTAGATCTTTAGTGGAAAAGTTTCTAGAGAAGGGAAAGAAGTTGTATGCGGCTTTCATGGATTTGGAGAAAGCATATGACAGGGTGGATAGACAAGGATTGTGGAAAGTGTTAAGAATATATGGAGTAGATGGGAAGTTGTTGAATGCTGTGAAGAGTATGTACGATGGTGCGAAGGCTGCAGTGCGTGTGGATGGTGAACTAAGTGAATTTTTCTCTTTGAAAGTTGGTTTGAAACAGGGACGTGTCATGTCTCCATGGTTGTTCAATCTGTACATGGATGGGGTAATAAAAGAGGTACAAGGTAGGGTAGTGGATATTGGAGTGGCCCTGGTGAGAGAGAATAGTGTTTGGAAACTCCCTGTACTGTTGTTTGCAGATGATACTGTGTTGTTGAGTGAAGATGAAGGGGAGCTGCAAGGCTTGGTGGATGAGTTTGAGAGAGTGTGTAAGAAACGGAATCTAAAGGTGAATGTAGGGAAGAGTAAAGTGATGGTCTTTGAGAGAGGTGAAGTCAGTGAATGTATAGCGAGGTTGGATGGTGAGGAATTGGAAAATGTGAGTACGTTTAAGTACTTGGGTAGTGTGATGAGTAAGGATGGAGGTTTGGAGGGTGAAGTGCTTGAAAGGGTACAGCAGGGAAGAAAGGTTGCTGGTTCTTTGAATGCAGTGATAAGAAACAGGGAAGTGAGCATGGAAGTGAAAAAGTTACTACATGACAGTATTGTGATACCATGTCTAACGTACGGAAGTGAAGCTTGGACGTTGTTGGAAGGACACAAGTCAAGAGTGAGAGCCGTGGAAATGAGTTATTTAAGAGGAGCATGTGGAGTCACATGGAGACACAGGCTGACGAATGCGGATATAAAGAAGCGTTGTGGTGTTGATGTGGATGTGATAGGAAGCGTTATGAGGAACACACTGAGGTCGTTTGGCCATGTGGAGAGGCTGGAGGGTGAAAGACTAACGAAGAGAGTGTATGTGAGTGAGGTGGAGGGGGGAAGAGGGAGGGGGAGGCCGAGGATGAGATGTAGGGATGGGGTGGAAAGGTATATGAGGGAGGGGGGTGTGAGTTGGGAGCAGGGCAGTGAAATGGCGGGGGACAGGGCGACTTGGAGGCGATTTGTTTGTGGCCACCCCAAACGGGATTGAGGCGTCTGGCAATAGATAGATAGATAGATTGCTTTCTTGTCTTCTGTCCCTCCAACAAGGTTCAAGCTTCACTTCCATACGTTAGAGTTGGTATCACAATCCTGTCATTTAGTAACTTTTTCACTTCTATGCTCCCTTCCCTGTTTCTTATCACTGCTTTCAAGGTACCAGCAACCTTCCTTTCTTGTTGTACCCTTTCAAGCACTTCACCGTCTAAACTTCCATCCTTTCTCATCACACTACCCAAGTACATAAACGCACTCACATTTTCCATTTCCTCCTCATCCAGTCATGGTCATAAATAATCATCTATCTCCAGTACCCCGTACCTCGGGCTGGCTCCTTTATGCGTGGCAAGTCACAGCGGAGTGAGAGGGGCTGAGAGGGAGGAACCAGAGAGAGGAGGGAAGGTGAGTGGGGGGGACGAGTGATAGTGCGGGGTTGAAGTGACGGAAGGAAGAGGGGGTAGGTAGAGGAGGGAGAATGAAATGCGAAGTGGTGGTCACGTAATTTGTCTATTTTCTTTCATTCAGGGCATGACATAAAGGAGTTAATATTCAGAAGATAATGCTGCATTAAGCCTTGTATAGCTGCATCAGATAACAAGCTTTAGATAGATGGTGATATCAAGGGCTGGCTCGTCCAAGCCTTGCAGCTCCCCTTCCTCTTCAGTTTAACAATATACTATCATCTGGAAACAATAGTACAGGAAGTTTCCAAACAGTGCCCTCTCTCATTTGGTTAGCTCCAACATCCACTGCCCTACCTTGTATCTCTTATATAACCTCATGGAGACATGACACATTCCTGTTTCAATCTAACCTTCAGATAGAAAAATTCACTCAGTTCGCTATCCACACGCATTGCAGCCTTAGCACCCTCATACATACTCTTCACAGCATTCAACAGCTTCTAATATGCTCCATATATTCTTAATACTTTCCAAAATCCTTGTCTATCCTCCCTGTCATATGCTATCTCCAAATTCATGAAGGCCGCATATAACTTCTTTCCCTTCTTTAGAAACTTTCACACCTTACACTGGAATAATACGTCCAAGACACTCGTAAGCACAGATGCACTATTTGCACGCGGAATAATCACTGAAATTCACTCGAATCATGTAAAACCTAGTGGGTGGGAGCAGCCACGACCGTCAGCAGGAGACAGAGAGGGAGAGGGAAAAAGAGATACTGGGGGGGGGGAAAGGGGAAGGGGAGAGGGAAAGGGAGAGGTAGAAGGAGAGGGAGAGGGAGAAGGGGAGGGTTAGGGAGATGGGGAGCGTGAAGAAGAGGGAAAAGGAGAGGGAGAGGGATAGGGAGATAGTAGGGGGAGGGACAGGGAGGGACAGGGAGAGGGAGAGAGGGAGGGGGGGAGGGGCAGGGGGAGGGATAGGGAGAGGGAGAGAGAGGTGGAGAGAGTGGGATGAAAGGGAAGTGATTGGGAGGGATGGTGAGGGAGGGAGGGTGGGATGGGGCAGGAGGGATAGGGGAGGGGGAGGTAGAGATTATTTGTAATGAGGGACGGGGAGGGGGAGGGGGAGGTAGAGGGAGGGGAAGAGGGAGAGGGAGAAGGAGAGGGAAAGCGGGAGGGGGAGGGGGAGGGAGAGGGAGAGGGAAAAGGAAAGGGAAGGGGAGGGGGGGATTGGGAGATAGAAGGAGGGAGGGGGAGGGACTGGGAGATAGAAGGAGGGAGGGAGAGGGATTGGGAGATAGAAGGAGGGAGGGGGAGGGGGAGGGGGAGGGGGAGGGATTGGGAGATAGAAGGAGGGAGAGGGAGGGATTGGGAGATAGGAGGAGGGAGGGGGAGGGGTATTGGGTGGGAAGGATTGGAGAAGGGGGAGGTAGAGAGTATTATTACAGAATGCGTCTACATTTTCAAATGAAAGGAAAGCATTCGGGAGCTGAATGCTAATTGCCCGCCAGAATATTCTGTTGGCCAAGTCCAAAATTTTGGCCATATCTTGATACCCTGAGAGTTTCATGTTAATAGCTCAAGCCACTCATGAGATATAATGGTGCTAAAAGTGGGAGATAAAAAATAGTTGATCTTTGGCAGCCATTTTGGTGACCTTGACTTTGACCCCGAGAGCCCATTTTCGAACTCGACCAAGATATTGGCCATAACTTAATACCCTGAAGGTTTCATGTTGATACCTCAAGCCGTTCGTGAGATATAATGGCAACAAATATACACACACACACACACACACACACACACACACACACACACACACACACACACACACACACACACACACACACACAAAGGTGGACAAAAACATTGTCGCTCCCCATTGTAAAGGCGGTCAATAAAAACAGGTTACCATTTACTACCGTATCGTAGGAAACACCTACTGTTGATAAGACTAATATGTGCATATTCATAATATATTGGAAATTATGGTGTAACTGTATAATTATCTGTGGACGGTTATGTAGAGAGCAGGTCTCTGGCCAACGTTGGCATACCGTAATAGTATGGCTACATAAAAGCATATGAGTAATGTATAGTGTATATTATATATATATATATATATATATATATATATATATATATATATATATATATATATATATATATATATATATATATATACATATATATATATATATATATATATATATATATATATATATATATATATATATACATATATATATATATATATATATATATATATATATATATATATATATATATATATGTATATATTTATCATCATTTTATGCATTCACCATCGTCGTCACTCGTTAACAGTACTTTATTCACCTGTCATAGTAACTTATGTACGCACCTCATTGTTTATATGTGCATGTTACACATTTCACTAATAATAAACGGTCATTGCTAATTAATTTGCATAATACATGAATCGGTACCCATGCACCTGCCCTCATACTGTCAAACAGCAAACCCGACAGTCGGTGGGACGTCAGCGACGGTGGCCAGAGATAGTTCCAAACAACCTATACTGTAGTACGTTTACTAGAGTTGGAATGATAATTGTGTTCCAGGCGTTCGGACGCTCTACCCTGTGGTGACCGTGGTTTTCCATCACAGCCTGGTCAAGGACTATCAGTACGGTATTGATTACAGAAAATTCTGGATGATTAAAAGACGCCTAATGTTGCTCAGAAAGATACCAGTATTTAATCTCTGAGTTAAAATGATAGAACCTGGAGGAAAAATAAACGTTGCAAAATGATAATACGATTATCCCTGCCCATGCAGAATCAGCTCCTTACACAGTGATTCTGCCCATCGTCTTAATAATGTAATTCGTTGTAGTCAATAATATAGGTAGATTTAATCAGCTTAACTCATTCAGCATAATTTACCGCTTGAAGCCATGATCACGAAATCACGCACCGCATCCTAGCTCTCGGGTTCACTCACAAACTCAGCCTTGAAAAACGTATCTGTCGTATGGGTGACAGATGACGGAGCTGCTCATTGACCAGTTACTGACATCCCACCCATCCACACTCCGTACCAGTGCATACTGGACACGCTCAGCATTATATGTTCACACGAACTGGACGTGTTATGCAACACCAACTACATACGGTACACATCACATTCCATTATATAGTAATGCTCTATCTACCCACATTTTCATGGCATATTTTAATACCTGTGTGAGTTCAAACTGTAGTTAGCAGTCAAATGGATGGCTGTTTTCTGGTGGTAATAATCTATGACTTCCTAAAATTATTCGACGAATACGAATACTTTGCCCTGGCATTCGAAGACGAATGCACATGCCTAGATATCTAAACATGTAACGGCTTCAGTGTGGAACGTGTTCGAGCGAGCGAGCGAGCAAGTCAGGCAGTGCTGAATATTGTCTCATGTGGCTCATCATCTTCCTCTGATTTCCTGACCTGAAAATACTTAAAAGAACTTATTAGATTTCACCAAAAATATTCCCTCACACTTCCTAAAACCAATACTTCTTTTGTACTAATTTTCGGTCTATGGCTTGGGACCTAGAAGGTTAATAATGACTTTCCTTTTTGCTCGCTCACAAAAATTACTTTCACCAAATCTCTCGGTGCGCTCAGATTCGAACCAGAAAAAAGAAATTCAGAATTTCTTTAGTCGATCAGGGTATTGTATTAGTTTGAATCGGATTCAGTGAAAAAAACAAACAAACAGAAGGTATCATTTGTTTTGAAATAGCAAAACCAGGTTACTCTCAGCAATCGTCAGAAAATATTGCTGCGCTACTCACGCAACCTTAGACCGTTACTTCTTGCGCAGCCGGCTGTTACGCTAATCTGCCTTATAAAAAATCCTTTCCTCGATCTACGGAAGAACTATTGGGAATTACGAGTTTTCTATGAAATGAATCTCTCTCTCTCTCTCTCTCTCTCTCTCTCTCTCTCTCTCTCTCTCTCTATATATATATATATATATATATATATATATATATATATATATATATATATATATATATATATATATATATATTGCGATTTCCAGATTTGTGTCTATCTTTCTTGTAACTTCAAAATTGGCTGTGATATCCAAAAAAGTTCGCTATTGTACTACAGGGTTTTCCTCCCGACCCCTGCTCCCATTTCTTGCTGATGTAATAAATCTTTCGCTCTGGTACATAATGTCGGGAGTCCAAACTGTGACTAAATTTGGTGTTCTAGCTCGCTTCGCTCGCTCGAACAATAATTCAAATACGAATACGGATAAACATAAATACTGTATTGAAATGTATTCCAGTACGAATACTGAATATGAACTCCACCCCTGGTCTTGGCTGGTCTAATCTGTTTAGCCTGAACAGCCACAGGACCGACCTGATCTAGTCCACGCCAGGGGTATTGGCGCCAACCACATCACTTCCTTGAGCTGCACTACTCTTCACTATTGCACATTTTTATCTCTTCTTTCGTTTCACCTCAGTACTTACACTCTTCCAATACTTCCAGTGTCTTTCCATTCACGAATACAACACACAGTGAGTCACCTTCTATGTCAATAATCTTATCTTCAGTCATTAATCTTATCTCCATATACCTTCAAACCTTCCCAGCTCATAGGCATTCACCAGATTGTGAACCAGTCCACAACACTTACATAATTTTTCTACCAACAGTCAACGCTCTAGGATCTGGATACATCGAATAAGAAATATTTTATTCTTTATTACTTATCACCAGCTTCACTCCCATTTTACAAACACCAGACGATCTTACTGAACTTACAATGGATATCTAGTAGGAAAGAGGTTAACGAAGGCTATATCTAACTCGTGCAGTTCCAAAAATCTGTCTTGAGCTCATTTCAGTTATCTTTCAACAACAGGATTAAACAATGCTGGTGACAAGGGCTGTCTGAAAGAGAGGAATAACTATGCAACTGAGCAAACAAGTAGGAGTACTTTAAAGCTTTTTTTTTTTTTTCGTTTGCGCCATGAGGGCTAGTGCTGCCTCAGTAATTAGCACAGCTGTCAGTAATTACCGCAGCTGCCACAGTATGTACCGCACCTCCCACAGCAATTATCACAGTTGTCAATGTAATTGCTGCAGCTGCCACAGTAATTACCGCAGCTGCCACAGTTATTACCGCAGCTGCCACACTTATTACCTCAGCTGCTACAGTAACTACCGTAGCTGCTACAGTAATTACCACAGCCGCCACAGTAATTATCGCAACTGCCACAGTACCACAGCTGCCGCAGTAACTACCGCAGCTGCCACTGTAAATACCGCAGCTGCCACATTAAATTCTGTACATTCTGGCTTCGGCTTTCCTGTCATTCTCTGACTAAGTATATCTGCGCTGTTTACGTATCCCCTACTTCTACTGACTATCAAAAATTCTTTGACTATCTTACTTCTGCGATGGAACACATTCTATCCATTTCTCCTTTCTCTGAAATCTCCATTCTAGGAGATTTCAGTGTTCACCACCACCTTTGGCTCTCCTCTCCTTTCACTGATCCACCAGGTGAACAAGCCTACATCTTTTCTATCCTTAATGACCTAGAGCAGCTTGTATAGCACCCTACCCGTATCCCTGACCGCCTTGGAAAAAGCTCCAATACATTGTACTTGACCTCTTCTATACAACTAATCCTTCTGCTTACACTGTTAATCTTTTCTCTCCGTTGGGCTCCTCCGATCACAACCTTCTTACCTTAACTTGTCTTATCACTCCAGTGCGGCCTGAGGACCCTCCAAAGAAATGTCATCTGTGGCACTTTGGAGCTGCAGATTGGGAGGCCCTCAAGCAATACTTCTGTGATTTTCCCTGGAAGGATTATTGCTTCCATGGCCGGGAGCCACCTGAGTGTGCCTTGTGCATTACGGAGGTTATTCTCTCGGGCATGGAAGCATACATTCCTTTCTCATATCCTTTGACTAATGCAAGAAAGCCTTGGTTTAATCACGCTTGTTCTAATGCAGTCCGCAACAAGGAGAGGGCCTACAAAAGGTACCGGAGCCGACCCAACCTTGAATCACATCATTTTTATGTTTCTGCCCGGAATCGTGCTAAGTCTGTTCTTTGCTCTGCTAAAAATAATTTCAACCGTACTAAATGCTCTCATCTCTCCAACTCGAATTCTTCCCGCTCCTTCTGGCACCTTGCCAAAAACCTTTCTAACAACTTTACCTCATCATCCTTCCCTTCTCTTTTCTACTCTGATGGTTCTGTAGCTATTTCTTCTACTGATAAAGCAGATCTCCTCGCTCAGACTCTCTCCTCCAATTCCACCTTAGATGATTCCGGTGCTGTTCCTCCATCACTTTCCCCCTCTGACTTCCTCATGGCTGACATTAAAATGTCTTCAGCTGATGTATTTTCTGCCATCACAGGCCTCAATACTAAAAAGGCATATGGGCCTGATGGAGTCCCTCCTGTTTTCCTCAAGAACTGTGCTTCTGTGCTTACACTCTGCCTAGGCAAACTCTTTCGCCTTTGTCTATCAACTTGTACCTTTCCTTCTTGCTGGAAGTTTGCTCTCATTAAGCCAGTCCCAAAGAAGATTGACCATTCCCAACCTTCCAACTATCGTCCAATTGCTTTAATATCCTGTATCTCACAAGTTTTTGAGCCAATTCTCAATAGAAAAAATTTAAAGCATCTTTCCTATCATAACCTTCTTTCCGATCACCAGTATGGGTTCCGTCAGGGATGCTCCACTGGCGAACTTCTCACCTACCTTTCAGACTCCTGGTCATCCTCCTTTCGGGACTTTGGCGAAAGCTTTGCCGTTGGACTTGACATCTCAAATATTTTCGATCGAGTCTGGCATAAATCTTTAATTTCCAACCTGCCCTCTTACGGTTTCTGTCCTTCTATCTGTGCCTTCATCTATAGCTTCCTTTCTGGTCGTTCTATAGCCGCTGTTGTAGACGGCCATCGTTCATCTCCTAGATCTATCATTAGTGGTGTTCCTCAGGGCTCTGTCCTATCACCAACTCTCTTCCTTTTATTCATCAATGACCTGCTAAGCTATCCACTCGTACCATGACTCCACTCTTCACCTTTCCATTCGGTTCCCGAAGAGGCTATGGCACGCCTAATGTCTGACTTGGTTCGTATCTGTGACTGAGGTAAAAATAATCTTGTTTTTAATGCATCAAAAACTCAGTTCTTACACCCATCAATCCGAGAAAATCTTCCACAGGTGTACCCACTAACATTTAATAATATTCAGCTTAATCCTGCATCATCCTTGAACATGCTTGGGGTTTCATTCACTCGGGACTTATCTTGGAAAGATCATATTGCATCTCTTGTATAATCTGCTTCCAAGAGATTATGTGAGGTAAGCTGACTCCATTCCTTCTTTACCCCTGCACAATTGTTGACTCTATACATTGATTTTATCCGCCCCTGTATAGAGTACAACTCTCATGGGTGGGGAGGTTCCCCACATACAGCCCTTCTCAATAGGGTGGAGTCAAAGGCTTTTCGTCTCTTTAACTCTCCTCCTCTTACTGGCTCCCTTCAACCTCTGTCTCTTCGCTGCACTGTTGCATCTTTATCCCTTTTCTATCGCTTCTTCAATGGTCACTGCTCCTCTGAAGTGTCTGCTTGCATTCCTCCAATTCTATGACAGGTGCGTAGCACCCGTCTAGCAACAAACTCTCATCCGTTTTCTGTCCCACTCTCTATTGCAAGAGTTAACCGTCACTTCCAGTCCTTCATTTATGCAACAGGTCAAAACTGGACCTGTCTCCCTCTGTCTGTATTTCCTGTTAGCTATGATCTCCAGTCATTCAATCGCAGTGTGTCCAGGCATCTCGAAATGATCAGATCTTGAATTTGGCTCTCTCTAGCATTTTGTTTTTCTCTTGGAAAGAACAGTTATTGCGGGTTCGTGGCCTTTGGTTCCTTTTTCCTATCTATCTATCTATAGGCTATACCTAGGCTACTTCCCCCAAGGAAAGGGAGGTGGCCGAGACAGGACGACACACTCCCTATTTACTCATCCATTCAAACAGATTCATTTGCATCTTAGCCCCAAAGGGGAGAAGGGACAGATCCTCAACGTATCACAGCACACAGGGGTCAACTGCGCAGTGCAATCAGTGACATCCGCAGCAGGGCCTGACAGCAAAGCTGTTTTAACCCTGCCACATCATAATAGACCCATCCCCTTACCCGCACCTGACCTGACTAGCTGATCAGACCAAATGCGGGAGAATATCCCCTCAGGGCTGCGTCATCACTTATTCATTCACAATTTCTCTCCATTTACTTCTGTCACGCACAGCTGCTCATCCTTGCTCAACAGACATCCCTCTCGCATCCAGCGTTCTCTTCACACTGTCCATCCATCCTATTCGTGGTCTCCCTCTCCACTTCCTCCTTCGTGATCAAGGAATCATTCAACTCTCCCAACACATTTATTCCTTGCCCCTTCCATCCGCCACAATCTCAGCCACCCTTTCCTCCTCTACATTTAACAATCTTTCAAAATACTCTGCCCATCTCTTCCTCACTGCATCCATCTCAGTTAACATCCTTCCATCCTCTGCTTTTACTCGCTCTTCCTTCCCAGACTCTCCCTTTCGCACCCTTTTCACCTCCTTCCAAAACATTTTCTTATTCTGTTGAAAATTCTCAGTCAGTCGCCTACCCCACCTTTCATCTGCTGCCACTTCAGCATCACGCACAGCCCTTCTCGCCTTATTCCTCTTTTCCTTTTACCTCTCATATGACACCTCATCCTTCCTCTGCAGCCACACTTTATATGCACGTCTCTTCTCAGCCACATCCATACTTACTTTCTCGCACCACCATTCACTTCCTTTTCTCACACCACCACCCACACGTCTCACACCACACACCTCTTCTGCATGCCCCACCACAGCACTCTTAAACAACTGGTATTTCTCCTCCATACTGCCATTTTCCTGATCTTTCACTGCATTCCTCTCATCTTTCAATTTCTCCTGATACTCTATCATTTTCTCTCTTTTATCCAACTCACTCACTTTCAAAACCTCCCTGCAACACATAACCCTCCTAGCTGTCACCCATCTCTTACCTACTCTTAACTTTCCCTCCACCAGGTAGTGGTCAGACATACCTCCACCGTCCCCTCTCAGAATTCTCACATCCAACATTCTTCCTATTACATTCCTAAACACAAACACATAGTCCATCAATGCTTTATCCACAACCAATCCACCCTCCTGTCTTACCCATGTATACTGATAAATATCTTTCTTCTCGAACAGCGTATTCCCAATCACCATCTCTCGCTCAACACACATACCTGTCATTTGTTCCCCATTTTCATTTCTTCCAGGCACACCATGCATACCAACTACACCTTCAAGTGCTACATTTCCCACTCTAGCATTCAGATCTCCCATCATTACCACATTCACATTCGCTCCAAAACTCTGCAGACACTCATCAACATCATTCCAGAAAGACTCCCTCTCTTCTTCATCCCTTTCACTACCAGGCCCATATGCACTCACAAACACCCACAACTCACGTTCAAATTTCGCTTTCACCCACATCAGTCTCGATGACACCTCCTTCCATTCAATCACACACTGCTGTACTTCCGGACTCACTAACAAGGCCACACCTTCTCTTGCCCTTCCTCTATCAACACCTGAAAATCTTCCATTCACACTTCCAAACATAGACTGATCCTTCCCTTTCATCTTCGTTTCACTCAGAGCTAACACATCAAACTTTCTTCTCACAAACATTCTCCCAATCTCATCCCTTTTAGCCTCAATCGTACTACATCCACGCACATTCATACTGTAGACCCAATCTCCAGCGTACGAGGATAACTCAATTCCCAATCCCTTTCCCTGGCCTGTCTCTTTTTAGGAACTAAAAAACAGAGGAGGGGGTCCCTAGTCCCCTCACCCTTCTTTCTAGCATAAAAAAACACACACACACACACCTGCCACAGTAATTACCACAGCGCCACAATCAACGCAGCTGCCACAGTGAATATCTTAGTTGCCACAGTAATGATCCCAGCTGCCACAGTAATTACCGCAGCTGCCACAATAATTACCACAACAGCCACAATAATTATCACAGCTGATACTACTCAGTTCGCTTTTACTGGGCGAAAACTTGCCATCTCTCCATTTTGAGTGCTGAGCTGTAACATGAGATACGCTATAGTAGGCTGCTAGTCACCAAGTCGTGCTATGGAAAGGATGTAGTCATAATATTGAGTTACCGGAAAGAGACAACGATAGAACGAAGATCTCGGCCGGGTTAAAGCGAATGAAATATAGTCGGTCACACAATGCTCACTCCACCATCACACTGCACACAAAGGACGGTATTCTCGTGGGGTTAGGAAGCTTACTAACATCTGTTCCTTACCGGCTTATTTCTGATTCTCCTCCGTTACTATATTCTTGTGTGCTATTCGTACAATGTATGTCGATATTAATGAGATACAAGAAGCAAAAAAGATGTTAATGGGTACTCTGGAATATAAACCGCTACGGAAGAGGTGTTAGGGAGCCTCCTTATCCGACGAGAATACGGTTGAAGGACCTGGTGTACAAAAGGAACTAGGGTTTTTACTTGCAGGAAGATAATAAACATAGGAAATTTCAGCACTCGCCTTATTGTTTCCATAATAAATAAAGAATATTAAAACAGATGTAACAAAAAATAACTGTCCTCTCAGAAATAAGATTTGTTATCGTAAGAGGAACGGGAGGCACGGGAAGTCAATATACTCTCCGTTCTTTGCCCCTCTTGGAAAAAAATTAAAAAAAACGCATAATCGCAGTTACTGATGAAGATTGTCCCATCGCTGAGAGAATCACGTCCCCAGTACATCACTTGCGAGAGAGAGAGAGAGAGAGAGAACTGGACCACGTAAAGCACATAGCATTTTGAAACGTGGTCGAAGCGATGTGATATATGGACCACACTGTGACAGCAGTGCAGCGATTTTCCTTAGTATATGTTAGTACTCTAAACGTACAGCTAGAACAAGAGAACCTGTGACAGCTTCAGTGTGTAGCATAGGTGTAGCATTTGGTACACTTGACAACCTTAACATAAACTCTCTGTTGGTAGTACTGGTGTGTAATAACGGAGGTGTCAAATATTAGTTGAAATGAATAGGAACTGTGATGCATGAACATCTGAAATTATAACTAGACCTCCACTTCACACAGACACTGTCCCTAGTTCACGTGTAGCCAACTGTACATGAAAAAGCACAAGTAATCTATCCTTGTTTTACTTACCTATTTTTCTTTTGCTGCCACGAGGCGACTTGATTTAATGTGGAAAAGACCTCATGTGTAGAAAAGGTTATTATAATCTGTGTCTAACCCTTCGCGCTCAGTATTCCCTCACAAGCTGAATAATATCGTCAAATACTAGTAAGAATGTATTTAAAAAGATGTTGCCGTATTCAGGGTGTTAAGGATGTTGTATAGCCTACGATACTCTTGTAATAGATCCATCTGTTTTCGAGGAATTCGTTCAATTCCCTAACCACTGAACCCTAGTGGCAAGATAAATTTTTGGTTTGTACATTAACCCCATTTATTAAGTGGCCTTTTTCAACGCCGGTTTCGCCAATAAGTCACCAATGAATTACAAAAAACAATCCACAGTATAAAGTTGTTATGATAAGGAGGAGGTGCTACGAAGCCTCCTATATTACCTAGAATACTTATCTTCTAACGAGGCCTTTCTGTATGCTCACCGGTGTCCACAGTGAAATCTGCAATCGTGCACTGCATCTGGTGTTTTAACTGTTCACTATAGGGCCACTGCTTAACACTGCTTCATACCTCACTACACTTTTATATACCTCCTCTCCTACCCCCACTAAGCCAGTCACAGCTTGACTCAGCCTTACTCCTCACCACACCGTTATATATCTCCTCCGCCACCACAACTAAGTCTGTCATTGTTTATATCACAAACACTCCTCCATATCTCTAGGCACGTACTTTCACCCTCCCAAGCGCCCTCTCAACTCCCCTACCTTCCCTGCACTCATACAAGATTAGATGTCCCTTAACTACACTTCTGTTAATGAAAAAGCATTGCGTCTCTCATCTTTAAGAACTGGACGAAAAATTTTGGGGCGCAACTATGTGTTTCGATCACTAACGTTCATTGTGAGTCTTATCGTACTGTACAATGCCTTCGCTGTTATCTCTTATGATACGAGTACAAAGAGAGGGCAAACTACCATATTTATACACTTTCTTGAGCTAAAGCTATGGAAAATATTCCATGTTTATACTTTTATCTTCACACGTACAGGTACAGACGCTTAAGAAAAAGAGTAAATATTTGACTGAAATGCTAGGTAAAAAAAAAAAAAAAAAAAAGATTCCCGACAATGAAGGACTATTTTGCAGACATCGTGGAAAATTCCAGTCCTCCATGATACTCCAAGTGTATGAAGCAGGTAGGTTGGTGTGATTAGGACGGGTTAACTTCCTCACTCAGATGACGTACTTTTTTTGTTTTTTTTTTCGTTCTATCTATCCCTACATGACTTGTTCAGATTAGATTATGAACACAAAAAGAAAGGATAACTGCAGTAAGCTAGTTGGCTCATGCTAGGGAGCTCCTATAAGAGAAGTGAGAAGGAACATCATCCAACAGAGAAAAACTGGCGTGGACACTTTATAGGAAAGTTGAGAAAAAGGGCCATCGTAGTGAAAATTGAAAAAGAAAAACGTTTAATTAGTGCAGGTTATTTGGAAACAGCTTGCAGCTAACACTGCTCATATGCTTATCTAGCCTATGTTTGAAACTGTCAATGAAAGGGGCAGCAACTACATTACTAGGCTGCTTATTCCATTCGTCCATTACTCAATTGCCAAGCCAATTTCTACGTTTCTCTTACCAAAACGGCATTTATTTAGTTTGGAACGATTACTTGTAGTTCTGTCCTGTATGCTCACTTTAAGTACCTTGCTAATATCTTCCTTATTTATTCCCTTCATCTATATAAACACCTCAGTTAAGTCTCGCCATACTCTACGCCATTCTGGTGAGTGCAAATTTAGTCTTTTGAGTCTGTCTTCATATGGAAGGTTTTGAACATCATGTATCACTTTGGTCATTCTTCTCTATACTTCCTAACGAATTTATATCCGTTCTATAGTGCGGACACCAGAATTGCATTGCATAGTCTAAATGTGGCCATACTATTGCTAGATAAAGTTGCAGTATTACTCTAGTTGTTCTATTGCTGACACCTCGCGAAATAAATCACAGGACCCTATTTGCTTTCTCGCATTAATGCATTTTTGTCTTGGTTTAAGATCTTTTCTTGGCAAGACTCCTAGATTTCTCTCGCGCCCAGATTTATTAGTTTCTTTATTATCTGAACTGTATCATGTATCTGTGATGGTTTTGGCCACGTTTAGTATTTACATTTTTATTCGTTAAAATCCATTTGTCAATTTTTGGACCATTTGGACCATTTATCAAAGTCCATTTGTAGGTTAACACAGTCATCAGTTGAGTTAATGATACTGTACATAGTATTTTTGTGTCATCGGCAAATTTGCTAATACTGCCAGTGATTCCTAAGTCTAGACTATATATATATATATATATATATATATATATATATATATATATATATATATATATATATATATAACATGGATGAACTTTGGGTTTCAATTTGTACTGAGAAATTAGGTGTTGCCGTTATTAGTGAGTCTTCGGTGAATACAGACACTCAAGAATTTTTAGCAGAATACCAGATAAACGTTATGATTCTGTACATTAGTGTCAAAACATCTGAAAAGAAAGGGGAGCGGACAGCTATTTATGTAAAACACTTATTAAACTCTTACAATAACACCGGTATTAAAGCAAACAGGGACAAGGAAGGTGTCAGGGGTGAAATTAGTAACAGTGGAAAGTAATTAGTCCTTAGAGCAATTTACAGATCTCCAGAATTTAGTAGAGCGGATAGTAAATATCTTTGGGAAGAAATTAGGAAAGCATCACAGTCCAGCTTAGCAATTCTTGGAGGGGATCTTAACCTGCTAAGGACAGATTGGCGATATCATATGGGAGATGCAATGTCATAGGACTTTGTATATGTAGTACATGATAATTATCTTTATCTATTTCTATCAGGGAGTCTATCAGAGGTAATAATATATTAGATTTGGTAATAAAGAAAACGTCATTAGCGCGATATAAGTTGGCAGACGACTAGGTAATAGCAGTCATGAAGAAATAAAGTTAAAATTTATTTGGGATGTCTGTACTATTGAAAACCGATCTACCATTCCCAGTATTGTCTAGAAATTTTGTCGGATTCAGAGCTTATTTCAGATCCACGATCCATGCACTGGCTGATTGCCTTTGGGAGAGTCAGGTCACTGGGGAAACTCAGGTCAGATGTTGGGGACAGGATATATATATATATATATATATATATATATATATATATATATATATATATATATATATATATATATATATATATATATATATATATATATATGCCAGGACCCCATATTATGAATACAAATCATAATAGATAGCATGAGGACATTTTCAGTACAGAAGGATGCCAATGGGACTGAAGACAGCCCCGGGCACATTCCAGCGTCTTATGAATTACATATTGTCCGGAATTTTAGGACAAGGAATATTTGTTTATCTTGATGATATTATCATAGCAACGAAGGATATCACAGAAGAGCTTCGTAAATTAGACCTACTCTTACAAAAGCTTCGTGATGCTGGTTTAAAAATTAAGTTTTCTAAATGCAAATTTTGCTTTAAGGAAATAAAATTCTCGGGCTACACATTAAGTGCTAATGGTATTCACACCACCAGTGACAAAATACAGGCAGTGAGACACTTCCCTGAACCCATTACGACTGACGAAGTTAAACAATTTTTAGGTCTAGCTGGGTACTATAGGTCATTCATACAACAGTTCTCTCATATAGCCTTTCCTCTATTCCAACTACTAAAAAACGATGCTATATTCCAATGGGAAGAACAACAAAAACAACCATCTAACAAATTAAAAAATAAACTAAGAAATGCACCTTGTTTGGCATATCCGGATTTCACAAAACCATTTATTATTTGTACAGACGCATCAGTTAAAGGATTAGGGGCTGTATTAATGCAAGAAGATAAAAGAGGACAGAATCAACCAATTGCATTTGCCAGCAGACAAATAAAAGGTGCTGAGAAAAATTATTGCATTACAAACTTAGAGGCACTTGCAGTGGTTTTTGCATTACAAAAGTTTCGAGATTTGGTATATGGTAACGAAATATATTTGTTTACCGACCATAAACCGCTAGTGGGTATGCTTAAAGAAAAACTTCTCTCTGGGAGGAGAGCAAGATGGAAATGTGCAGTCGAAAACTACAATGTACATATTCATTATATACAAGGTAAAATGAATCTAGTAGCCGACGCATTATCTAGGAACCCAAAGACAATTCATGTCGGGGCATTAGATCTCAAAGGAGACGTCCCAAACCACGATGAAATCGCTTAAGCACAAAGGCTTGATCCAACATGGTCTAAAGTTATATACAAGTTAGAGAGTGGAGATGACATACAGTTACCTAAACTACATGTACCACTAGAACAATTCACAATAATCAATAATGCCTTATACAAGATCAACCCAGGACAACCAAAATGCCTAAGAAATAATAATCAATTGGTAGTACCTAATGACATGATACCCCAAGTATTACGAACGATACACGATAGCCCACATGCAGAACATCCTGGGAAGGATGGGACATTCAAACATCCCCAGTTGTTATATTACTGGCCATCACTGCGAAAAGATATAAACAATCACATAGACAGATGCGAATCATGTGCAAAACACAAAGGATACCCAATCACACCTGCACCGATGGATAATTACCCTGTACCACATCAACCATGGGACGTTGTCGAGGTTCATTTATTAAAGATGCCATTATCATTTGGAAGGAGGTGAAAAGGGTGCGAAAGGGAGAGTCTGGGAAGGAAGAACGAGTAAAAGCAGAGGATGGAAGGATGTTAATTGAGATGGATGCAGTAAGGAAGAGATGGGCAGAGTATTTTGAAAGATTGTTAAATGCAGAGGAGGAAAGGGTGGCTGAGATTGTGGCGGATGGAAGGGTGCAAGGAATAAATGTGTTGGGAGAGTTGAATGATTCTTTGATCACGAAGGAGGAAGTGGAGAAGGCAGTAAAGGAGATGAAAGCAGGGAAAGCTGCAGGTATGGATGGGTGTGCTGTGGAATGCCTGAAGGGTGGTGGAGTGACTATTGTTGACTGGTTAGTAAGATTGTTGAATGTGTGCTTTGAGAAAGGTATGGTGCCAATTGACTGGGCAAGTGCTTGTGTGGTCCCGTTGTATAAAGGCAAGGGTGATAAGTATGAATGTACTAGCTTTAGGGGTATAAGTCTGTTGAGTGTTGTAGGTAAGGTGTATGGTAGAGTGTTAATTATGAGAGTTAGAGAGGGTACAGAGGGAGTAATTAGTGATGAGCAGTGTGGCTTTAGGAGAGGGAGGGGATGCGTTGATCAGGTGTTTGCTGTGAGACAAGTGTGTGAAAAGTATTTAGCGAAAGGCAAGGATGTGTTTTGGGCATTTATGGATTTAGAGAAAGCGTATGATAGAATTGATAGGGAGGCTTTGTGGACTGTTTTAAGATTGTATGGACTTGATGGTAGGTTACTAAAAGGGGTGAAAAGTTTTTATGTAAATAGTAGAGCGTGTGTAAGAGTGGGAAATGCTGTGAGTGATTGGTTTCCCGTGAGAGTGGGGCTGCGACAGGGATGTGTGATGTCGCCTTGGTTGTTTAATATTTACATGGATGGTGTTGTAAGGGAGGTGAATGCAAGAGTTTTAGGTGGTCTGAGTCTGGTAAATGTTGATGGAGGAGAGTGGAATCTGAAGCAGCTGCTGTTTGCAGATGATACTGCACTGGTGACTGATTCAGAGGAGAGATTGAGAGAGTTGGTAGAGGAGTTTGGAAGGGTGTGTGAAAGGAGGAAATTGAAAGTAAATGAGAATAAGAGTAAAGTGATGAAGTGTACGAGGTTGATAGATGGTAGGGGGATGAATATAGTTTTGAATGGTGAGTTGCTTGAGGAGGTAGATTGTTTTAAATATCTAGGGTCACATGTTGCTGTGGATGGAGGAATAGATGCAGAAGTGAAGTTTAGAATAAATGAAGTAGGAAAGGTGCTGGGAGGAATGAAAAAAGTGTTTAAATGTCGTTCGCTTAGAATGGATGTAAAGAGAAGGCTGTATGAGGGTGTTGTGGTACCGACTGCATTATATGGGTCTGAAACATGGAATATGGGTGTAGCAGAGAGGAAAAGTTTGAATGTAATGGAGATGAGATGTCTGAGGAGTATGTGTGGAGTGACGCGTATGGATCGGGTGCGAAATGATGAAGTGCGAAGGAGAACTGGAGTTGTTCGGGAGATGGCTGGTAGAGTTGAGCAGAGGGTGTTGCAATGGTTTGGGCATGTGGAGAGAATGGATAATGAGCGATTGGTGAAAAAGATAACTAGATCTGATGTGAGAGGTGTAAGGCTGAGAGGAAGACCACGAATAGGATGGATGGACAGTGTGAAGAGAGCGCTGGATGCGAGAGGGATGTCTGTTGAGCAAGGAAGAGTGGCTGTGCGTGACAGAAATAAATGGAGAGAAATTGTGAATGAATAAGTGATGACGCAGCCCTGAGGGGATATTCTCCCGCATTTGGTCTGATCAGCTAGTCAGGTCAGGTGCGGGTAAGGGGATGGGTCTGTTATGATGTGGCAGGGGTAAACCAGTTCTGCTGTCGGGCCCTGCTGCGGATGTCACTGATTGCATTGCCCAGTTGACCCTTGTGCGGTGTGGTGCGGTGAGGATCTGTCCGTTCTCCCCTTTGGGGCTAAGATGCGAATGAATGTGTTTGAATGGATGAGTAAATGGAGAGTGAGTCGTCCTGTCTCGGCTACCTCCCTTTCCTTGGGGGAAGCAGCCTAGGTATATAGATAGATAGATAGCCATTATCATACAATAATAACCAATACCTATTCGTAGCAACGGATCATTTTTCCCGTTAAGTAATTTTAGCCCCAATTAAAGATAGAACAGCAGAGACAGTAGCAAAGGCAATAACAGATAATGTAATATGTCGCTTTACTACCCCAAAGGTACTAATAAGTGATAATGGAGGAGAATTTAATTCTGATATCTGACAAGAAATATGAGACAATACAATATCAAAAAGTTTAACGTTTTGGCCTATCACGCAGCATCCAATGGGTTACTAGAGAGACAACACAAAAAAGTATTAGATGTACTACGACACATTCTCAGTGAAAATTATGCAAGTTGAGATGATTGGATTCCCAGAGTAGGAGCCTCAATTTTTTTTTTTTTTTTTGATAACAGTGCAGAGGAAGAAAAAACAAATGAATAAAAAAAAAAATCCATGCACCAGATTAATGGTGTCCTTTGTTCATAAAATATCTGTAACAGTTAGACTTGAACAGCAGCAGGTTGAAGTGTGGAGGGAAATAACTCTGGGGAAGCGAGTTCCAGAGAGATGCAGTTCGGGGAATGAAAGAATTCTGATAGGCAAAAGTTCTGCAGTATGGAGGAGTGACATTCCAGTCATGAGAGCTGCCAGCTGCCCATGTAGCACGAGGGAGGGCATGGTGAGGTGGCACCATGGACGCAACTTCGTCTGAGCATTTGCTGTAGAAATATCTGTAAAATAACGCAAGGGAGGCAACACTCCTTCTTACTTGTACGGGAGGTAGTTTATTAGTAATAGCAGGGTTATTAATAATTCTAACAGCTTTGTTCTGAACCTTGTCTACTTGTTTTAATGCAACCTCTCCACATCCGCTCCACAAGGGTGAGCAGTATTCAAGTGAGCAGTATTCAAGCTCTTATAAATTATAGCTAACTACTCGTCAGTGAAGAAGTTACGGACTCTGTACAATAATCCAAGTTTCTTTGAGGCGATTTTAGCAAGTGATCTAACGTGAGAGGTCCAGCTGAGGGCATTGTTAAGCGAGACGCCGAGAATTTCAATACTTTTGGAAATGGGGATATTTGTAGCATTGAAGGTAATATACGATTCTGGCAATACCTGCCTATTAGTAAATTTTATATATTTAGTTTTACTAGCATTAAATGAGACAAGGTTGTTTTGTCCCCATTCACTGATCGTGGATAAGTCTTGATTTAAAGAGATGGCTGTACTGAGGTGACAGTTGGAGATATTGGACTTTGTAAATAGACGTCTGAGTGCGAATGAACTATGAAATGTTGATTCATATGCATATGAATGGATGTGATTGTGGGTGACAGATAAGAGATCATTAAAATGAACGAGGAACAGGGTTGGTGCCAGAACTGATCCCTGCGGCACGCCGGCGTTAGCTGAGTGGAAAGTGCAATATACATCATCTACTTTTACTCTTACTTTTCTATTGCTGAGATATGAGTAAATCAAAGGAACAAATGAGTTTAGTCCACAGCAAGGGAGTTTGGACAACAGGGAACGGTGCCACACTCTGTCGAAAGCTTTAGAAATATCCAGGGCTACTGCATGAGTTTCACCATGTATGTCAACTGATTGATGGATGGTATGAGTCAGGAGACTAAGTATGTCAATGGTGGATCTTTCTTGGCAAAAACCATATTGTCTATCACTAATTAAGTTGTTGGATTCAAGATGGTTAAGCAGAACAGATGACAAATAACTTTGGGAGAAGAATAAAATCAGCACAGTCAAACTCAGTGACTATTGTAGGGAATCTTAACATTGCGCACCTACTGTCTGACTTGGCCCTTATCTCTGTTTGGAACAAAAATAATCATGTTATTTTAACGCATCAAAAGACTCAGTTCTTTTATCTTTAAACCCGTCAAAATCTTCCACAGGAGTATCCCCTGATTTTTAATTATATCCAACTTAATTCTTCATCATCTTTGAACATACATGAGGTTCCATTCTCTCAGGATTTACCTTGGGAAGGTCATATTATCTCTCCCGTATAATCTCATTCCAAGAGCTTAGGTGTGCTAACCCGACTCTGTGCCTTCTTTACCCCTGGACAGATGTTGACTTTATCTCTATCTATCTATATACCTAGGCTGCTTCCTCCAAGGAAAAGGAGGTAGCCGAGACAGGACGACACACTCCCCATTTACTCATCCATTCAAACACATTCATTCGCATCTTAGCCCCAAAGGGGAGAACGGACAGATCCTCACCACACCACACCGCACAAGGGTCAACTGCGTAATGCAATCAGTGACATCCGCAGCAGGGCCCGACAGCAGAACTGGTTTACCCCTGCCACATCATAACAGACCCATCTCCTTACCCGCACCTGGCCTGACTAGCTGATCAGACCAAATGCGGGAGAATATCCCCTCAGGGCTGCGTCATCACTTATTCATTCACAATTTCTCTCCATTTATTTCTATCACGCACAGCCACTCTTCTTTGCTCAACAGACATCCCTCTCGCATCCAGCGCTCTCTTCACACTGTCCATCCATCCTATTCGTGGTCTTCCTCTCAGCCTTACACCTCTCACATCAGATCTAGTTATCTTTTTCACCAATCGCTCATTATCCATTCTCTCCATATGCCCAAACCATCGCAACACCCTCTGCTCAACTCTACCAGCCATCTCCCGAACAACTCCAGTTCTCCGTCGCACTTCATCATTTCGCACTCGATCCATACGCGTCACTCCACACATACTCCTCAGACACCTCATCTCCATTACATTCAAACTTTTCCTCTCTGCTACACCCATATTCCATGTTTCAGCCCCATATAATGCAGTCGGTACCACAACACCCTCATACAGCCCTCTCTTTACATCCATTCTAAGCGAACGACATTTAAACACTTTTTTCATTCCTCCCAGCACTTTATACATGGGTTTTATTAGCCCCTGTGTAGAGTACAACTCTCATGTATGGGGAGGCTCCCCACCTACAGCTCTTCTCAACAAGGTGGAGTCAGGGGCTTTTCGTCTCGTTAACTCTCCCCCTCTTATTGGCTTCCTTCAACCTCTGTCTCTTCGCCGCACTGTTGCATCTTTATCTCTTTTATATCGTTACATCAATGGTCAATGCTTCTCTGAACTATCTGCTTGCATTCCTCCACCACTAAAGCTGGGGCATTGCACCCTATTACCATCAAACTCTCATCCCTTTTCTGTGCAGCTGTCTAATCCTAAGTTAACCATTACTCCCAGTCTTTCGTGTATGCAACAGGTCAGCTCCGAAACTGTCTTCCTGTGTCTGTATTTCCTACTGCCTATGACCTCCAGTCTTTAAAACGCAGCGTGTCCAGCATCTCTAAATGAACGGGTCTTAAATCTAGCTCTCTGTTGTCTTATTTTTTCTTGGGAGGAACAATCTTGCAGACTTCTAGCATTTGGTTCCTTGCTCCTTAAGTTAAAAAAAAAAAAGACTGGTACAATCTGACAGGGAATGCAGAGTCAGAAGAATTTATAGAAGAAATGCAGGACACTGCAGAATAATTTACTTTACCAGTATATCTGGGAGCCAATGAGTGGTAATATTATTCTAGATTTGCTTTTATCTAAGAGAGAAAACATTATTAGTGATACAGAAATAAGTGGACGACTTGGGAAAAGTGACTATGAAGATATTAAATTCAAATTTAGTTGTACGGAAAACCGATCTAGTATCGTATCCCTAATTTTCGTGTGGGGCATTTTGGTGGATTGAGCTTATTTCAGAACCACATTCCAAGAGGATAATTGTAACTTTAGGGAGAATGAAGGCACTGGGGAAGCTCAGATCACAGGTGAGGGACAGGATTTAGGTGGGAGGGTGCGTCAAGTCGCTGGGGTTACTGGTGAAACTCAGGTACTAGGTAAGGGAAATATAAATGGGAATGGAGGTCAGGTCATAGAAATTACTTTAGGGCAGGTACCACGTGGCCTTCGGTCAGTGAGAAATATGATGATTTAATAAAAATAATAAACAAAGGCCAGGATATATATATATATATATATATATATATATATATATATATATATATATATATATATATATATATATATATATAAATTAATGGAGTAAATACTCTTAACATGATTCGAATTTTAGGCCCACCTCAGGCCATCATCAGGTATTGCAATTGTCCTATATAGTCAGTTCAGACTTAATGAAAAAAAAAAAAGACTTTACTGAACGATAAAACTAAATAAAAACAAGTAAAATCAACCCTCCTCCTCGTATAAAAGCTCAAACAGATTTTTTTTTTTTTTAATGGCCATCACCCTGAAGGGGCATTAGGCCAACAAGAATCGAAAATCATGAAACCCAAAATAATGATATGAAATATTTGCATCATTTCATACCAATATTAAGTTATTATTCATGATTATGAAACACAAAAAGTAATAAAGAATACATCAGTATACATGGATAGTACCAGGACAAATACTTCCATCTATACATCACATGTAGACTCATTATTATACTACTACAAAATAATCAAATACTTATCAAATTTATGTAAAAAATACATAAAAAGAACAATTACGAATTTACTGGTCCTGAACAAAAGAATAAAAAATACACATTTATATAAATGTAACCTCCTCCTGCGGTTCACAAATCTATAAAAGTGTATTGACGTATTTACATATGTATAAAAATCATATCCCTGTATACAAAGAAAAAGAAAAAAAAGATATATATAATAAATAAGGAAACCACAACCAAGTTCATAAAATAAATCACAACTCTCTGAGTAGTCTGGTCTCTTTCAGGAAAGTCATCAATTTATTAGTCACATCAACGACCCCATCACCCAAGACAGAATCAAGTATGAAAGGGAGCTCATTTGTCCTGCAGTAGGTAGCCAGAGAAGTACGTTGCCCAGCATACCTACTGCAGTACAAAAAGATGTGACTAATAGATAACACCGCGTCACAGGTGGTACAACGCGGTGGAAAATGTCTGTTAATATATGGTAACATATGTGTCAATAGGGTGGAATTCATGCGGAGGCGGGCTAAAGCGACCTCCTCCCGCCTGTTTCCTCAGGAGGAACTAGACCAGTCACATATGGTCCTTTTGGCTGATGGAATTGCCAGGTCGGTCCACTGACTTTGCCACAGAAGATTAATTGATTTCTTTCCGAAAGAGAGACTAGACTGTAGCTCACAAGGAACTTCCCAAGTCTCCTCGAGTTCTACAGCCGATTTAGCTAGTACGTCAACCTGCTCAGTGCCGTAAATGCCACAATGACCAGGCACCCAGATCAGAAAGAAGGATTTAGCACATGTGCGCAGCTTATCGCTAATGCAGCCCAGGACCTCATGTGAATCAGTCCTACATGAATGAATTGCCTGAAGGGCTGATTTAGAGTCCGAAACAATGACAAAACTGTTGTGATCTGAATGCAAAGCAAAGTCTATAGCTTGATCTATGGCAAATAATTCGGCAGTGAATACAGACGTATGGGGGGGCAAGAGAAAACGGATGCGGCACTTCGTAGACCACACACTCGCACCCACACATTCATCCATCTTAGAGCCATCGGTGTACAAGTGGAATGACGCTAGATGTCTAATGAGGATTATCCGGAATAACTGTCGTACCTCCACCTCCGGCGCCTTGTAC
The DNA here is from genome assembly GCF_032717465.1 of Coenobita brevimanus. Taxonomy (NCBI): domain Eukaryota; kingdom Metazoa; phylum Arthropoda; class Malacostraca; order Decapoda; family Coenobitidae; genus Coenobita; species Coenobita brevimanus. The sequence continues at coordinate 21,744,708 of NC_136979.1, read as the reverse complement.
TTTGCCAGTCAGTGTTGAATGTGGTGGCAAGTGACTCCCAGGGCACTATTTTTGATGTTAAAACCTGATCCTCATTAGAAAGGTCGTACCCTACCGCCTCCCCACAAGGTACCAGAAAGAAACTTAAGGACGTTAACCTTTTTACTACAAGAAACAAGCAAATGATTAATGTGTGTTCTCCAACTGAGCCTACTGTCAAAATGTAGACCCATGAATCTGACTGAATTTTGAAAAGGTATCGGCTGATTATCTAAAGTTAAATGCAAAGGAGGTACGTTAAGTTTATGAGTTAAAACAAGACCGATACACTTAGGGATGGAAAATTTAAATCCCCACTCCAGGGCCCAACGCTGAACAGATTCAAGTGCCAGTTGAATCTGCTGTGCCGAGGATTGTGCATTGCGGGAAGAATGCCACACTGCACAATCATCAGCATAGAGTGAGTATCTAAGCGTCCTGGGGACAGAAACGGACGACAAAATGTCATTAATGGCAACGCTGAACATAGTAGGGCTAAGCACACTTCCTTGTGGTACCCCGTTCTCTTGGACAAATATGTCCGAAGTTAAGTTACATGGTAACCTGACAGAAAACGTCCTATCAGTAAGGAAGTTCTGAAGGAAAATGGGCAAATTACCTCTTAACCCATAAGGATAGAGTTTATGTAGTATTCCGTTTCGCCAAGTCATATCATAAGCCTTATGAATATCCAGAAAAATTCCTATCATGAATTCGCGATTGGCAAAAGCCTCAGCTATGCAATGCTCCAGGTGCACTAAATGATCCAGAGTGGACCTGTATTTACGGAATCCACCCTGTTGATCATGTAACACACCCTTCGACTCTAAAACAAAAAGTAACCTTTTATTAACCATATGCTCAAAGACCTTACATAGACAGTCAGTTAGCGCAATAGGTCGAAACAAGCTGGGACTTGTAAGGCAACCATCCTGGCAAGGTATCGCTATGACGTGTGCGTAGTGCCATGAGTTTGGGAACGTGTGAGACGCCCAAATCTCACTGTACACCACTAACAGCTTACTCAGGTTGTCCAGAATAAGATGCTGAATCATGCCTTACATAATGGTTGATGGAACGGGACTGGAGCCTTTACAGGATTTGAGGGCAAGGAGAAGTTCATCTAATGTAAATTCGGAGTTGTAGCTGGTATCTCCATCTTCCTGGGCAAAGTCTAAGTTTTGCAGCTCAGCCATACGCTTATGGTGGAGAAAACGAGGATCGTAGTTGGCTGAGCTGCTTACCTGGGCAAAATGGTCGGCAATAGTATTGGCAATGTCCAAAGGATCGTCAATGACATTCCCTGCCACCTCAAGTGTGGTGATTGGTGAACGGGTGTACTTGTTGAGTACACTTATGGTGGACCAGACCTGACTTAGTGGGGTGGAGCTATTCACTGTGGACACAAAACTACGCCAGTTATTCCATTTTGCCACTTTAATTGTCCTCCTTGCCTCAGCCTTAGTCGCTTTGTAGACAATATAGTTTGATTCTGTTGGCTGTTTCTCAAAAATCCTGTATCTCCTATTGCACTTAGTGAGTGCTTGTCAGCAATCTGGTGTCCACAACGAAACTCTAAGCTTGTTTGGAATTGTAGATGTCTTGGGAATAGCAGCCTCAGCTGCATATATAATGGAAGTCTGTAGGTGTGAAACTTTCTCATCAGTGTTATCTCCTGATATATCTAGATTGGCGACCCGTGAGTGGTACCCCCAATCTGCTTTCTTAAAGTTAAATTTCGTTGGTGGAGGAGGCCGAGAATCGTCGCGTGTTTAAGAAAGACAGATTGGAAAATGATCGCTACCCATCGAGTCGTCATATGGGTCCCAAGAGATGTTAGTGTGTATATCGGGAGATGACAAGGACAGATCTGTACATGACATGTTACCAGTGCGGTCATCTACACGAGTCACTCTACCATTGTTTAGAAGACAGAGGTTTGACTGCAATATGAGGTCGGCTACTTGCTCCCCCCTACCATCACTCCTCAAGCTTCCCCATTGACAGTGATGGGCGTTAAAATCGCCTAAAATTAATTTATGACCCGGAAGTTGATGGGCTAGTGAAATGAAAGCATCACCATCAATGGGACCACGGGGAGGACAGTAGATAGAGCAAATAGACAGATACGTGTTATTAAATTTTACTCTGCACGCGACAGCTTCCAGAGTAGAACTTAGAATCACTTCCGTTTGTTGGTGTGATTTGTGGGTGTATATGGCGACTCCGTGACCATCATATCTTCTATACGAATGGTAATGTTTGAACTGTGGAGAATCAGGGTGATCCACCAAGCACGTCTCCTGTAAACAATGTCTGGCCTGTGTATAGATAGTAAAATTACTATATTGTGGAATTTATTCCCAAGAGTCCTACAATTCCATTGTAACACAGTGAATGTGGTGGTTCAAGATTTACGAGAGGGGCCAGTGTGCTTAGCTTTTTTATACCGCCCGCAGCCAGGCGAGTGGCTACAGGGGGACCTATCCCGGTGCTTACTAATGGAAACCTCCACACATTGATCATCAATAACTAGGCTCCCAGGGCCTCCCGAGGAAGAACTAAACTTTTTCTCCCTCGCTGGACCAGGAGCAGGAAGGACATGAGGACGTGGCTGTTTCGTAAGGTTGGTCATATTACTCTTACTAGAGTTGTCAGACTTCTGTTTAGGCTTTAGTGACTGAGAGGCAGCAGCAGCCTGAGAGTAGGAAGGTGCAACAGGGGTGTCAGTTTGAGAGGTGGATTGGACAGGAGGCTCTCATGGAGAGGTAGAGTGTGTGGCAAGAGGAACAGGTTCAGGGTCAGTCTGTGTTTTAACAGAACACATTATGGGACGGGACATTACCGCCGAAGCATAGGACCTATTCGGCGTGAGAGTTGCATGCAACTCCTTCACCTTTTTCCTAGCTTCATAGTAGAAAATGCCCTCAGTTGCTTTCATTATGCAGACCTCCTCCTCCTTCCACTTGGGACAATCTCTAGAAGAAGTGGAGTGTGCACCCTTGCAGTGAAAACAACGTACCGCCTCTGATGTGCAGTGTTCAGCATCATGTCCCTGTGTTCCACATTTGCCACACACTGACTGGAAAGCCTGACAAATCTTATCACCATGCCCATACAATTGACACCTTAAACACCGAAGTGGATTGGGGATGTACGCCCTTACATTAACAATTTCATAGCCAACTTTGACCTGGTCTGGAAGTGAAACTTTGCAAAAAGTCAAGACAATAGTGGGAGTCTTCATCCTCACACCTTCAGAAAATCTGGTTATAAATCGGGCATTGATTACGTCCTGTTGAGCAAGTTCCCATATGTTCACGTCCTCTTCCATAACCATGAGATCCCTGCAGGTGATGACACCTTTGCAGGAATTCATGGCGTGCGGGATCTTTGGCTCGACATCATATTCATGGAACTTACGTAGTTTCATCAAATCTTTTACCTGGGAGGAGTTGAAGGTTTTGATGAGGATGTATTCATTTGCAAGTTTTTTCACCTGTTCCACCTCCCCAGCACATTAATCAATCACTTTCTTGATGATGAAAGGATTGATACTGCTCAAGGGAATGGAACCGAGGGCATGGAGTGTGACAAACTGTGCATTATTTACACTAATGTCGAGAGAGGTACGAGTTTGGGGCCGTTCAGTCAGGGGACGGTCAGTCTCTGGTGAGTCATAGGTTCGTCAGGACCACCTGCCCCCCTGAAGGGGGGGGAGGTGGCAGGGGCGTCCGACATAGTAACCACCCTCCCCTAACGGGGGAAGTTGGAAGAAGGACGAAAACGAGCAAGGGACAAAACACACCGGGACCAAACACCTAAGGCTGAAATTGCCCTCTCAAACCACTCCAGAGAGGCCCGACCGTGTCAATTCACGCCCCAGAGCGATCAGTATGGGGAACCCTCCGTAGGTAGCAAGCAAAGGTAATCTCAGTAAATAGAAACAGACACCTACTGTTCCTAGCAATCAGGGAGGGGAGGAAAGTAAGAAACTAGCTAGCCTAACACGCACCAGAAGGTTGGGAAAAAAAAAAAAAAGTTAATTGCCGGTGAGGTCGCCCTAGGAAGCTAGATTTTTTTTTTTTTTGGCCTATCGACTACTGGGGCCAAAGCCCCTGGTCATTAAGGCTGTATATATATATATATATATATATATATATATATATATATATATATATATATATATATACATACATATTGTTACATAGCCTATGATTTCATCATCCTTTGTATAATTCTAACGTACAGTATGCTGCATGTTTGATCACGATTCGCCTCGTGGGTTCCATAGTGACCAGGCTTGAGTGTTCTACCTCACTCCCCCCTTCTCCCCCTTATAGTAGAGTATGTCGTTCTTTCTGTTGTTCAGAGCAGGAGTGTCAACTCATCGTCCTCTATGCTTCATTTGCCATCCTTCTTACAAGTTGCATCAAGCTCTGCCGGCCCCTATATAATGAGCTCAGTCTCTGCATTAATTGCCACTTAGATCTACTCCTCATTTTGTTCACATCTCTGTCCTCCCCTGTACAGTGTATTATTATTTTTGTGAGTGCTCAGGAAGTCTCCAGCCATCTAGCTGCTGTATAATTTGAGTATAAGTGCTATTACCATTTTTCTTGTACTGTATAGCATAAGGCGTTAATTCGCAGGCCTGGTAAGGTTTTTGTGATTCATGTAAAGTTCATATTGTCAGCCAGAGTTAATAATATTTTGTATCCGTAATAATATTATATCTTACTTTAACTGAGCATTATTCGGTTCTCTCATTTATCAGGGCTGACTTAGATAAATTTGTTCTTGCTAAATTCGTGTTAATAGAGGCTATTGCAGTTAACCATATATGTAACCTGTTTTGCCATGACATTATCCTTATGAGTCCTGAATGTTTAGTTGTTAGTTTGAGCATTAAACTTTAACTTGTAATTTTACCTAACTCTTTTGTTTTGAACCTGGAACTTTGCGGGACAGTAGTGATTTTAGTATTCTCACTTGAAGTGTTCATTATCTCTCTCTGTTCCGTAACATAAATTTGGCGACCTCTTATCAGGATATTCAGGATATTATCATAAGGATATTGCGTGATATTTTGTGCCTGTGATTTATTCATGATGTCTACTATTACTACTCTTGATGAAGCCAAAGATTTTTTGTCAAATGTGTAAACAGTGTGTGATGTAAAAAACAGAACAAAGAATGAACTTAAGCTTGTTGCTCAACAATTGGGAATTGCTGTTCGTGCTCAACATTCTAAAGATCAAATTGTTGGCATGATTAATAAAAGCTTGTTTAATGTAACTCCTCCAAATGAGCAAACGCAGATTGAAATAGCTAAGTTACAGCTAGCCCTGCAGGAGGCTCGTGCTAAGGAGGCTGAGGCTAAGGAGGCTGAGTCTCAGGCTCGTATTCAGGAGGCACATGCACAGGCTCAGGAACAAATTGAACTTGCTAGGATTCAGGCAGACCATGAGTATCGCATGAAACAAGGTGGAACTGGATCATCTAGCTCTGATGATTTTGATGTGGCTAAAAATGTTAAACTTGTCCCTCCTTTTAATGAATCTGATTTAACAAAGTATTTTCAGTTGTTTGAGAGGGTAGCTACAGGTTTTAATTGGCCCAAAAAGTATTGGCCAGTACTCCTACAGAGTGTTCTCACCGGTAAAGCTCAAGTAACTTATGCATCTTTGCCTCATGATCAATCTGATAATTATGATGTAGTTAAGAGTTTGATTCTTAAGGCCTATGAGCTTGTTCCTGAAGCCTATAGAGTAAAATTTAGGACAACTTATAAGCAAGATAAACAATCCCATGTTGAGTATGCAAAAATCAAAGCAGATCTGTTAGAGCAGTGGTTAAATTCTAAGAATGTAAATTCTGATTTTGATAAATTTAAGCAGATGATTTTGCTGGAGGACTTCAAAAGGTGTATTAATAAAGATGTAAGCTTATATCTTGATGAGAAAAGAACGGATAAAATGTCTGATGCTGCAGTTTTAGCTGATGAATATGTTCTCACTCACAAGAGATATTCTAAAGAAAAAAGGAAAGCTGAGAGTAAGTACGTTGCCTCTACTCAGAGTACAGGTAACAGGAAAGAGAATAAAGATGATGTTTCTCAGGAAGTAAATACCAGCTCCATCTCTAGATTTCAGAAAAGTATATGTACTTATTGTAGTGAGCTTGGTCATAGTACGGAGAAATGATTCAGGAGACAGTGTGATGTGAACAAAAAGGAGTCTTTAAATATTCAGTCAATTGGTCTAGTGTCCACCCTTGAGAGTTCCCAGAATTCTTTAACCGAGTTAACTGAACCTGCTTTGAGGGGTAAATTAAATTCTCATGATGAAGCTCCTCTTTTGAGCAGTAACGTGGGTGACAATCTCAAGAGTTCATGTGCTAATTTCTTGTCTGATGGTTTTGTCAGTCCTCTGGACAGTAATGACAGGAAATCAGTTAAAATATATCGTGATACAGGTGCTTGCCAATCCCTTATGCTGACCAGTGTTCTAGGCTCTAACGTTAATTCCTCTGATGAAACTGTAATATTACAAGGTGTAAGGAATAATTACTTCTCTGTCCCTCTGTGCAGAGTGAATTTAGAGTCTAGTTTTGTTAATGGTTCCGTTATGGTTGGGTTGGTTGAGACACTCCCAATGTCAGGTGTAACTTTCTTACTTGGAAATGATATTGGTGGAAGTCAAGTGTGTCCAGCTCCACAGTTGTCTAGTGAATCAGTGACTGCGACCCAGGATTGTGATGTCCCTGATGTGTTCTCTGCATGTGCTGTCACTAGGGCTAAGTCTAAAGTTACTGGTGACTTAGAGGATAATGATGATGATGATGTTATCCTAGCTGACACTTTTCTTGCTAATTTGGACCACTCACCAAATGAGGCAGTACCCCGTAGTGTTGATAATTTGTCTCGTCAAGAGTTGGTTGAGTTGCAGGCTGTTGACCCTGAGTTGAAAGGTCTAGCTAACTCTGCTTGCAGTGAGGAAGAGTCAGCTGGTGCTTCTACTTGTTATTATATAAAGTCAGGAGTACTTATGAGGAAGTGCAGACCCCAACAGCATCAGCCGACTGTGAATGGGAGGTTGTACATCAAGTTGTCATCCCTCATGTTTGTAGGCAGGATATCATTAGAGTGGCTCATGATTCCAGTTTGGCAGGACACCTTGGAGTGAGGAAGACTGTGGCACGATTTTGAAACACTTCTACTGGCCAGGTATCTTCAGAGATGTTTCCTGGTATTGTAAGTCTTGTCACACCTGTCAAGTTGTGGGGAAGTGTAATCAGACCGAAAAGGTTGCACCTCTAGTTCCCATTCCTCCTTTTGAGGCGCCATTCACCCGTGTGTTGGTGGATATTGTGGGCCCTCTTCCTGAAACTTCTTCAGGATTTTCTTGTGTGTTGACCCTGATTGATATGGCTACTCGTTATCATGAAGCCATTCCACTTAGAAATACCTCAGCAAAGAATGTGGTTAAGGAAATGCTAGGGTTCTTCATCAAGTTTGGTCTGCCCAAGGAGGTACAGTCAGACCGGGGAAGTAATTTCATGTCAAATGTTTTCAAGCAGTCTCTGAAAGAGTTGGACATCACCCAGATCACGTCTTCAGCTTACCATCCCCAGACCCAAGGAGCGTTGGAGAGATATCATCAAACACTCAAATCGATGCTCAGGAAATACTGTTTGGAACATCAGAAAGACTGGGATAAAGGTCTTCCATTTGTTGTATTTGCCGCAAGAGAATCTCCAAATGAATCACTGGGCTTCTCACCCTTTGAACTACTGTTTGGCCCTGAAGTAAGAGGACCCCTTAAGCTACTCAAGGAATGCTGGCTGTCGGAGGAAGATGACGTCAACCTGCTGGAGTATGTGATGAAGTTCAAAGAACGGCTGTCCACTGCTTTACAGCTGGCGAGAGAGAATTTAGGAGCTGCTCAGGAGAAGATGGAGACTTGGTATGATAAGAAGTCCAGGTTACGCCACTTTCAGCCAGGAGATCAGGTTTTGATTCTGCTACCAGTGCATGGGCAACCTTTTCAAGCCAAGTTTAGTGGTCCTTATTTCGTGGAGAAGAAACTCAGTGATGTCAACTATGTCATCGCCACACCAGATCGTAGAAAGAACAAGCAACTTTGTCACATCAACATGCTAAAGTTATATCACAGGCAGGACACAAATAACCCAGTCTGCACTGTAGCTGTTCCACCTGAGTCTGCAAGTGAAGTTCTCCCATGCAGTATGAGCCTGAGTGATAGTTTGGGGAAGAATCCTGATATCATGAATGATCTCCAGACTAAGCTTTCTCATCTAGCTCCCGAGGAAAGGTAGGAGTTTTCGGCATCAAGCAGGAGTACCCGCAAGTGTTCCGTGACACTCCAGGAAGAACCACTGTGTTGATGCATGATGTCGATGTTGGAGACGCAAAGCCAATTAAACTGCCTCCTTACCGTGTGAACCTAGTGAAAGTTCCTCTCATCCAGAAGAAGCTTGGCTACCTGTTGGACCACAAGACGATTGAGCCTTGTCAGAGCGAGTGGAGTTCTCCTGTCACGCTAGTCCCTTAGCCAGGTGGGTCACAGCGGCTTTGCATCGACTACAGACGTGTTAATCAGATAACCAAAACAGACACTTACCCTCTCCCTCGTGTGGAAGATTGCATAGATAAGATTGGAAAGGTTAGGTACATAAGTAAGTTTGATTTGTTAAAGGGATACTGGCAAGTACCTATGACTGAACGTGCTAGGGAGATCTCATGTTTTGTAACACTAGGAAAGACTTTTGCATGTTCTGTAATGCCATATGGTATGAAGAATGCACCAGCCACTTTTCAGAAGCTCATGAATGTTGTAACAGAGGGTTTGGCAGGGTGTGTTGTTTATATTGATGATGTATTACTCTTCAGTGACAACTGGAAAGATCACCTATCCCATGTCAGTAAATTTCTTGAGCGTTTGGTTTAGGCTAATCTTGTAGCTAATTTATCAAAGTGTGAGTTTGGTCAAGCTAAAGTTCAGTACCTTGGGTACGTAATTGGTGATGGACATGTTGCACCACCAGCAGCTAAGGTTCAGGTTATAAGAGATCTTCCCAGACCTAAAAGTAGGAAAGAGCTACAAAGATTTTTGGGAATGGTAGGTTATTACAGGAGATTTGTTCTTAACTTTTCAATTCTTGTATCACCACTTACAGACCTACTGAAAAAGGGAGTTAAATTTGTCTGGGCCGATAACTGTGAATCCTCTTTCAGTAAACTTAAAGCTATCCTATTAAGTCAGCCAGTGCTCGCTACTCCAGATTTTGCTAAACCTTTTAAGATGGCTGTTGATGCAAGTGATACAGGAGCTGGGGCTGTTTTGCTGCAAGAGGATGATCAGGGTATTGAAGACCCTGTATCTTATTACAGTAAGAAGTTCACTCCACCTCAAAAGAACTACTCAAGTATTGAGAAAGAGCTTTTGGCCTTGATTTTGGGTTTACAGCATTTTTCATTTTATTTGTGTTCTGGTTTTGACCCCATAGTCATTTATACCGATCACAACCCACTGAAATTCCTTAGTAAGTTTAAAGATAAAAATCAGAGATTGACAAGATGGAGTCTACTTCTTCAGGAGTATTCATTAGACATACAACTTGCCAAGGGGAAAGAAAATGATATTGCAATTTGTTTATCTAGACTTTAGACAGATTGTTTTAGAGTAATAAGAAAATTTCTTTTGTAAATTTCTTTTTCTTTGAGGGGAAGTGTTACATAGCCTATGATTTCATCATCCTTTGTATAATTCTAATGTACAGTATGCTGCATGTTTGATCACGATTCGCCTCGTGGCTTCCATAGTGACCAGGCTTGCGTGTTCTACCTCACTCCCCCCTTTTCCCCCTTATAGTAGAGTAAGTCGTTCTTTCTGTTGTTCAGAGCAGGAGTGTCAACTCTTCGTCCTCTCTGCTTCATTTGCACGTCCTTCTTACAAGTTGTATCAAGCTCTGCCGGCCCCTATATAATGAGCTCAGTCTCTGCATTAATTGCCACTTAGATCTACTCCTCATTTTGTTCACATCTCTGTCCTCCCCTGTATAGTGTATTGTTATTTTTGTGAGTGCTCAGGAAGTCTCCAGCCATCTGGCAGCTGTATAATTTGAGTAAAAGTGTTATTACCATTTTTCTTGTACTGTATAGCCTAAGGCGTTAATTTGCAGGCCTGGTAAGGTTTTTGTGATTCATGTAGAAGTTCATATTGTCAGCCAGAGTTAGTAATATTTTGTATCTGTAATAATATTATATCTTACTTTAACTGAGCATTATTCGGTTCTCTCATTTATCAGGGCTGACTTGGATAAATTTGTTCTTGCTAAATTCGTGTTAATAGAGGCTATTGCAGTTAACCATATATGTAACCTGTTTTGCCATGACATTATCCTTATGAGTCCTGAATGTTTAGTTGTTAGTTTGAGCATTAAACTTTAACATGTAATTTTACCTAACTCTTTTGTTTTGAACCTGGAACTTTGCGTGATAGTAGTGATTTTAGTATTCTCACTTGAAGTGTTCATTATCTCTCTCTGTTCCGTAACAATATATATATATATATATATATATATATGTATATCTATATATATATATATATATATATATATATATATATATATATATATAACTTCCATGCATATATACAGACACGCTTTCATGCACACGTACATATATATAAATTAATTTTTATTTTATTAATTTTTTTGTATTTTTTTAATTTTTTCCTGGTTTTATATTTTTTAGACCTTATATTATAAAGAAAAACCTAATCTAAAGACTCTAAAACTAATCACCTAACAGACAAATCGCTAATGTATCTAATTCCTACAGAGACAAATAGCTAGACCTACACTAATGGTAAAACACCTCGACTAACAGAACACCATCGACTGCAGATATGTAATGCCTTTCTACATTACATACCTGCATTCATCACCTGGTGACTGTCAGTTGGGGCACAACCTAATATAGGGGACATCAATATATGAAAGGGAACCAGACGAGTCAGGAACATTTCCATATACGACAGCTGTCGACCCTAATTAGAATAACTTAAGCAAGATGTTATAATATATTTACATAATATGTACAAAAAGTGAAGAACTTCTCCCAACAGACCACCATCGACTGCTAGTGCCCAATACCTTTCTATATTGCATACTTCCACTCATCAACTAGTGACTGTCAGTCGAGGAACGGGGTTTAATGTAGGGAACATCTATATTAGATACAGATCAGTGGGAGGAGGAACTTTGTCAAATATCTCAACTGTCAGCCCTAATTAATAGTACAATATATACATATTTATGGTTGATAGAAACCATAACCATACATTAAAAAAGTCACATCACTCTGATCAGTCCGGTCTCTCTCAAGAAATCCATCAATTTATCAGTCATAACAATGTCCTCATCACCCAGGTGAAGGGGACGTCTGCTGCACCGCAGTAATTTATAAGTGAAACACGTTCACGAATAAATCGCCGACAGCGCAGGATGATATGACTGGTAGATAACACCGCATCACAGATGTCACAGTGCGGTGGGAATCGTCGTTCCATGTATGGTTTCATATGAGTTAAAACGGTGGCATTGAGCCGTAATCTTGCCAATAGTTTTTCTTCAAGGCGACTGGGACGGTTGGCAGTGTCCCAGTCGCCCAGGTGCAGCTTACAGGTTGAAATATTTAGTGTGGTCCACTGACCTTGCCACAGAAGATTTATTGATTTCTTTCCGGAGAGAGACTCGACCGTAGATCACGAGGAACGTCCCAAGTCTCCTCGAGCTCTATAGCCGACTTTGCAAGTAAGTCAGGCACCCAGATCAGCGTGAATGACTTGTTGCATGAATGCAGCTTATTAACGATGCGGTCCTGGATCTCGTGAGAGTCTGTTGTGCAAGATGCAATTGCCTGAAGGGCTGATTTTGAATCCAGAAATATGACAAATGAGTGATGCCTAGAATTGAGATCATAGTCTATGCCTTTGTCAATTGCAGAAAGTTTGGAGGTAAACACAGATGTATGAGTCGGTAGCCGATACCTGAGGGCACATACGGTCGACCATACACTAGCACTCACACATTCACTTGACTTGGAGCCGTCCGTGTACAATTGGTGGGACCCCATGTGACGAAAGATGTTGTTACGAAACAAGTGGTGGACCTCCACCTCCGGCGCCTTGGCCTTTGGTGCTGGGAGCCATGATACGTCAATGGTAAAGCCGGGTGGCTCCCAAGAGGCTATATTTTTTTACACAAACTTGTCACAGTCAATGAGGTCCACACCAAGCTCCTGAGTCAGTAAGTGGAGGCGAACGGCAAGTGGCCAACACACCCCCTGCAGAAGATGGTGGTATTGACACAGGGGGGTACAGGCCACATTGCCGATATTACTTTTCCTTGGTGTTCGTATGCCATAGGATAAGGCCAGGTGGTCACGACGAATACAAAGGGGAGGCACATTCCCCTCCACTTCCATATGAGCTACATGGGTACACTGGACGGCTCCAAGACACATTCGCAAACATTTATTCTGCAACACATCCAATCCTTTCAGCGTGGCATCGGATGCCGGGCCATACACCTGTGCGCCATAGTCTAGCTTTGATCAAATAAGGGACTGATACACCATTAATAAAGATTTTCTGTCGGCACCCCATGTAGTACTCACTAGGTACTTGAGGATATTTAACGGTTTATCACAATGAGCAATCAAATTATTAACATGAATTTTGAAGTTCAAACTACAATAAAAATGTATTCCCAAAAACTTTACAGAATTTTGAAAAGGTACCGTCTGATTAGCCTAAGTTAAGCACAAATTAGGTACGTTACAAGTCGTAAAAACCACAGCAGCACACTTAGGGATGGAAAACTTAAATCACCACTGCAAGGCCCATTGGTGGACCGAATCAAGGGCTGCTTGAATCCGCCGAGCCGAAAATTGTGCATTAAGGGAAGAGTGCCATGTTGCACAATCGTCAGCATAGAGCGAATATTTAAGATTCCTCGGGATGGGAGCTGATGACAGAATATCATTGATCATAATGCTAAATAAAGTAGGACTAAGCACACTTCCCTGCAGCACCCCGTTTTCCTTGATAAATATAACCGAAGTTACGTTACGGGGCAATTTGACAGAGAAAGTCCTGTCCGTTAAGAAATTAGAAATAAAAATAGTCAAATTTCCTCTTAAACCATAAGCATAGAGCTTCATTAGTATACCGTGTCGCCATGTCATGTCATAGGCCTTACGGATGTCCAAGAACACCTCTATCATGAATTCTTTATTGGCTAATGCCTCTGAAATACAATGCTCCAAATTTATTAAATGATCTAGTGAACTTCTGTATTTATGGACGCCACATTGTTGATCATTTAACAAATTCTTCGACTCTAAAACGAAAAGAAGCCTATTGTTTACCATTCGTTCCATGACCTTGCATAGACAAGAAATCAACACAATAGGATGAAATGAGGTGGGATTCATTAGACGACCAGCCTCTTTGGGTATCAGTATGACGTGCGCAGTGCCATGAGTTTGGGAACTTTCGAGACGCCCAAATCTCATTGTACAATGCTAACATCTTAATCAGGTTGTCCTTATTAAGATGCTGGATCATACCGTACGTGATGGTGTATGGTCCAGGGCTGGTGTCTTTACAGGAATTAAAGGCAAGGAGCAGTTCATCTAGCATAAACTCTTGGTTGTACAGGGAGTCTACGTATTCTGTGGCAAAGTCTATGATCTGTAGCTCAGCCGTGTGTTTATGATGTTGGAGACACGGATCATAATTGGCTGAGCTACTTACATGAGAAAAACTCCAGGCGAGGATGTTAGCAACGTCCACGGGCTTGTCATAGATGGTGTTGTTCACCTGTAGGGTGGTGACAGGGAAGTATAAGCCTTTATTATTTAATATTCTTATAGTGGACCAGACTTTACTTAATGGTATAGCACGAGTCACTGTGGACACAAAGGACCACCAAGAGTCACGTTTGGCCCTTCTTATTATTCTCCTTGCCTCAGCCCGTGCCTGTTTGTATGCAATAAAATTTTCCTTAGTGGGCTGACTATAAAAAATCTGGCTTCCAGCAATGTGCTCTATGCTTCGCATGAACTGTAGAAGTCTTGGGAATAGCAGCCTCAGCTGCGTGTAACATGGAAGTAGTTACATTTTCGACCTTAACATCTATGGTCTCCCCAGATATACCTAAATTGGCGATCCTTGAGAAGGATCACCAATTTGCTTTCTTATAGGTACAAGTGGATGGAAAAAAAGGCAGAATATAAGACAGAAGTGGAGAAGCGATTGAGTAAATATGATTCGGAGCAGATGGGGAACGTGGAAGGTGTGTACAAGATATTCACGGAAGAAATCGGGGCAACATATGAGGTTTTGTGTGCGTTGAAGAGAAGACGAAAGTGGGTGCAAGGAACGGCATGGTGGAATGAAGAGATGAGACAGGCTGTGGCACAAAAGAAGAAAACATATAGTGAATGGATAAAGAAAAGGGGTGTGGACGAAGTAGAGAGACAGAAGAGAGAGTTATATGTAAAGAGGAAAAGAGAGGTGAAAAGATTAGTAAGAGAGAGTAAGGAGAGAGTGGATGAGGAATTTGGAAGGAATTTGAGTTAAAAGTGGGGAGAATGTTAGAAAATGTTCTGGAAAAAGTAAAGAGAGTTAGACAGGGTGTTACAGAAGTTAGTCAGGGAGTGAAAGATAAAAACTGTAGATTAGTAGTGGAGAAAGGAGAAAAAGTGAGCACATGGAGAGAACACGTTAAGGAATTGTTAAACATAGAGAATGAAAATAATGCGAGTAGAAAAGCCCGGGGAATGGCTGGGAGAAGGAGCAATGTGAGAAGAGAGGAAGAAATCAGTAGGATGCAAGTTGTGGAAGCAATGAAGAAAGTCAAAATGGGGAAATGGGGAAAACCTGTCCTATTGTTCCAGTAAGACCTGTGTACCCTCCAAAGAAGCGTCGGTTGTGGCACTTTGGAGCTGCTGATTGGGAGGCCATCAGCCAGTACTTCTCTGATTTCCTCTGGAATGATTATTGCTTCCAGTGCCAAGAACCATCTGAATGTGTTTTGCGCATTAGGGAGGCTATTCTCTTGGGCATGGAAGCATGCAATCCTTTCTCATATCCTTTGATAATGCAAAAAAAAATTTGGTTTCATCACACTTGTTCTAATGCCATCCACAACAAGGAGAAGCCCTACAAAAGATGTCGGAGCCAACCCACTCTCAAATCTCAT
This sequence comes from Coenobita brevimanus, assembly GCF_032717465.1. NCBI lineage: Eukaryota > Metazoa > Arthropoda > Malacostraca > Decapoda > Coenobitidae > Coenobita > Coenobita brevimanus. The sequence goes on along the minus strand of NC_136979.1, from coordinate 21,729,393 downwards.
CTCTGTTTCTGCTTAGAATTGTGCTAAGTCTTCTCTTTGCCCAGCTAAAAATTATTTCATTCATACTACATGCTCTAAATTCTCCAACTCCCCGCCTCTTCTGACACCTTGCCAAAAATCTTTCTAATAACTTTACCTCATCATCCTTCTCTCTTCTTTTCCCCGCTGATGGCTCTGTAGCTATTTCTTCTGATAAAGCAGAACTCTTCGCTAAGACTTTCTCCTCAAATTTTATACCTTAGACGATTCTGGTGCTGTTCCTCCATCACTTCCCCCTCTGACTTCCTCATGGCTGACATTAAAATTTCTTCAATTGTTTTATTTTCTGCCATCACTGGCCTCAATACTGATAAGGCATATGGGCCTGTTGGGGTCCCTCCTGTTGTCCTCAAGAACCGTGCATCTGCGCTTACACCCTGCCTAAGTAAACTTGTTCACCTTTGTCTGTCAATTTACACCCCTCCATTTTGATGGAAGTTTATCATTCAGCCTGTCCCAAAGAAGGGTGAACATTCCCATCCCCCTAATTATTGCCCAATTGCTTTAAAATCCTGTGTTTCAAAAGTTTTGAATCGATTCTAAACAAACAAAATGTTAACACATCTTTCCTATCACAAACTTCTTTCTGTCGCCAGTATGGGTTCCCTCAGGGATGCCCCACTGGTGATCTTCTCACCTACATTTCAGACTCCTGGCCATCCTCGTTTCGGGACTTTGGAGAAAGCTTTGTCATTGCACTTGACATCTCAAAGGCTGTCGATCGAGTCTGGCATAAATCTTTGATTTCCACATTGCCATCACATGGTTTCTATCCTTCTGTCTGTGCCTTCATCTCTAGTTTCCTTTCTGGTCATTCTATAGCTGCTATTGTGGACGGCCACCGTTCTTCCCTTAGAGCTGTCAACAATGGTGTTCCTCAGGGCTCTGTCCGATAACCAACCCTCTTCCTTTTAATCACCAATGACTTTCTACGCTGTAGATCTAACCCTATCCACTCCTACGCTGATGAATCCACCCTTCACTTCTCCATGCGCTTCCCACAGAATCCATAACAGCAGTTACTTCATCAAACAAGGGATGAGGCTATGGCACACCTAATGTCTGACTTGCCTCACACCTCTGGTTGGGGTAAAAATAATCTTGTTTTTAATGCATTAGAAATTGTTCTTACGTCTGTCAACCCAATAATATCCTCCACAGGAGTATATGCCCTCTAATTTTTAACCATATCCAGCTCATTTCTGCATCATGTTATACCATACTAGGGGTTTAATTTTCTCAAGATTTATCTTGGAACAAAAATATTACCTCTCTTGTAAAATCTGCTTCCCAGAGATTAGGTGTGCTAAGCCGACTCCATATCTTCTTTACCCCTGCACAGTTTTTGACTTTATAAATGGATTTTATTTTCTCCTGTGTAGAGTACAACTCTCATGTGTGGGGAGGTTCCCCACATACAGCTCTTCTCAACAAGGTGGAGTCAAAGGCATTACATCCCATTAACTCTCCTCCTCTTACTGGCTCCCTTCAACCTCTGTCAATTCGCCGCACTGTTGCATCTTTATCACTTTTTGTCTGACTCTTCAATAGTCACTGCTCCTCTGAACTGTCTGCTGTCATCCCTCCACCATTACGGTAGGCTCCTAGCACCCGTCTAGCAACAAACTCTCATCCATTTTCTGTCCAGATCTATAATGCAAGAGTTAACCTTTACTCCTAATCCTTCATGTATGCAACAGATCAGCTCTGGAACTGTCTCCCTCTGACTGTATATCGTACTGCCTATGATCTCCAGTCATTCAGACACAATGTGTCCAGATATCTCCAGATGAAGGGATCTTGATTTTGGCTCTCTGTTGCCTTGTTTTTGTATTTTCTTGGAGGGAACAGTTTGCTTCTGGCCTTTGGTTCCTTCTTCCTTGCATAAAAAAAAAAAAACACTGTCTGCCGCAATGTAAGAGTCAATGACACTGGTAGGCGTAGAGTAAGGTAGCAGCAGTACAAGGATATGTTGGATAAGTCTTAGGGAGCGAGGAGGGACCCTTGTAGTACTCGGTGTTTTGCCTAGGATGTAGGCTGGGGAGGAATGGCTGAGCTGGGCGATTGGCTCTAGCTGCCATCTAGAAAGGTATTCTATGGCTAAAGCAATACTATTTATAAACAGCTGGGACCGGTTTTATGGAAGGAATGAGATGTATAGTTGGGATGGGATTCATCTTAGTAGACAGGGAGTTACTGTTTCAGCTATGACTATAGATAGGGAGTTTCGAGGATTTTGTCGAGGATGAGAATTAGATGTAAAGGAAGTTGTAACAACTCCACTCAGGGATCATTATCATTAGGTGAGGCAAGGTGCATCGAGACTCAGGCACCTCAAAGTAAGCAGGGAATGATAGAGGCGAGAACAAGCGATGATAGGGAACGATAAGTGAAAATATGTTAAAGTTTTATTAATTCATAAGAACATAAAAACATACGAAAGAACAACTACAGTAGACCACTTTGGCCCATGCTAAGATGCTCTTACGAGAGTGATCAAACTACTAGAATAAAATAAGGATAGTAAAGAAGTCTCTCCCCCACCCACCAAATGCATTAGCCGAAACCGACAAGAAAAAGTCAGAAGGAACATCAGCCAGTATAGAAAAACTGGCGTGAACATTTTATAGGAAAGTGCATAAGGATATAAGAGACTATCGTAGTAAAACCTGGAATGGAAAAAGAATAAATAAGAACCGGTTATTATTATTATTATTATTTTAATATCTCATCCTTACTTGTCGTATGCTTATCTGGCCTATGCTTAAATCTCTCCCTGGAGGGGACAGTAACTACATTCTAGGTAGCTTATTCAATTTGTCCACTACTGTATTTCCAAACCAGTTCCTACCTATTTCCATACTAAACGGAGTTTATCTAGTTTCAAACCATTACTGTTAGTTCTATTCTGTATGCTCACTTTAGGTATCTTGCTAATATTTCCCTTATTTATTCCCTGCATCCACTTAAACACCTCAGTTAAGTCTCCCTTTACTCTATGCCTTTCTAGCTAGTGCAAATTTAGTCTTTTTAGTCTGTCCTCATATGAAAGGTTCCGAACATCATGTATCATTTATATCGTTATTCTCTGTACATTTTCTAATCAAGTATAACAATTCTATAGTAAGGACTCAAAAATTGCTGGGCAAAATCTAAATGTAGCCTTACTAATGCAAAATAACTTTGCAGTATTACTCTACTGTACTGTAGATGGTCAACTGCTCACGCTTCGCGAGGTAGATCCTAGGACCCTGCATGCATTATTTTTTGCATGAAACCACTGTTACCTAAGTTTGGGATCTTTATTTACCATGACAGGTAGATCTCTCTCTCGTTCCAATTTATTAATTTCTTTATTATCTAAGTTGTATTTGGTATCTTCTATGGTCTTGCGACAATAAATTCTTTGCACTTTTTCTCGTTAAATTACATTTGCCAGTATTAAGACCATTTGTACAATATATCGAGTTTTTTTTTTTTCAGGGTTATCAGCGTCGTGATTGACTTAACGATATGTCCTATTTTTGGTGTCATTGGCAAATTAGCTAGTACTTCTAGTGATTCCTAGGCCTAGGTCACACACACACATACACGATCACGACCATCAAGTGATCCTGACCGACCCGGTGAATTACACACACACATATATATATATATATATATATATATATATATATATATATATATATATATATATATATATATATATATATATATATATATATATATATATACAGTGGAGTCTCTTTTATCCGAAAATCATGGGACTTTCAAAATTTCGTTTAATCGATTTTTGTTTCGGATAAAAGATACTGTAATAATATGTAGGATACAAGAGACCAGTATTGTACTCACCCATCACCCATTTCTGGCAACGTCTAGCTCACCACCACCACCAGCACCCCAAAAGCCATTCAACCATCACCAAAACACTTAATTCACTGTAGTAACTATGTATGTAACTGCACTTTTGTAACTGTAAATAAACTCACCTTAAATAAATCTTCACTCAGATAAACTTAAATAAACCTTCACCAACATTTACGTAATTCACTTTAAGCAAATCGAACAAAATTTTAAACCTAATTGTTTTTTCACATTTTCTGTTTCCTTTTTCAGTCATTTCCACATCACCCACATCATCTCCCACATCATCCAAACAGACTGACAGCCCTGGCGCAACCAACGCTTGCTCTAGTGACTAGCGGAGCAACCATAAACTAACGCTACTAGTGCAAAACAAGTCCGCCATGTTTGAATTTTCGGATAGATTTAAGAATTTTGCGGTTAGTCGAAATGAGAAAGTTTTAGTAAAACTTACGCTTAATGGCATATATCGGTTAAAACAATTTCAGATAAAAGAGACTCCACTGTATATATATATATATATATATATATATATATATATATATATAATAATCCCTTTATTATCTGGATGCCCACTATCCGGACTCCCCACTACCCAGACATTTTGGGCTTGGGACTTCGTAACCCCAATATTCAAAGAGAAGAATTTTTTTTTTTTTATCTGATTTCCCCCCTGTAATTTGAACTTGGCGCGTGGCATGAACCAGCTGTGTTTTGCCGCATAGTTCTGCTAACATCCGGCAGGGCGACGCTGCCTCCTCCCCATTTCCTGCTCATCCATCATTGTGAGCGCATGCTCGTCACCATGGCTGCCCACGTGCTCGCTTTTGTGGTGGTGCCCTACCTGCTGCAGGGCTCTGCTGTTCCTCTCCTGTCTCTTCCTCGTGTGTGTGATGATGGCCCCGTTGCCCGAGAAGAGGAAACGAGTGGTTCTGACTCTGGACAAGGAAACAGAGATACTGAACAAGGTGGAAACGGGATGGTCGATGTCACACATCCTCCGTGAATTGAACCTGGCCAGCTGTACATTGTTTGATATCAAGAGTTTCCGGGACAAGCTTACCCAGTACACGACTGACTTTGCATCAAAGACCAAATGCAATGTGGAGAGGAAGGTTATGTTCACTCCCTGGTTTGCTGAAATCGACCACTCCACGCTGATTTGGTATCATCAACAATGTGCTGCTTGTGTATGGTACGGAGATGAAGGCTGCTGCTGAGAAGTTTACAAGATTCCACGACACCCAAGACTTCAAAGCATCCGAGGGTTGGCTCTTCACATTCAAGTTATGGCATGGCCTTACCAGCCATAAGGCCCATGGCGAAGCGCTGGACTCCAACGAGAAGGGAGTAGAGGAATTTCGACAGAAGGTGAAGGGCTTGACTGACAGAGAGGGCCTCACTCTTTGGTCAAGTCTAGAGCGCTGACGAAACTGGTCTATTCTATCTCCTGATGCCAACGAACACTCTAGCCGAGGAGACGGAGAAGCGTGTACTTGGCCGCAAGCTTTACAAGCAACGGTTTTCTGCTTTGTGTTGTGCCAATGCTAACGGCATGCACCGGCTCAAACCCGTTATTGTTGGCTGTGCAATGCAGCCTTGGTTTCTTTGTGGGGTGATGGATGTCCTTCCTGTCATTTGGTACCATTCTGTGAAGGCTTAGTTCACAGCCAAGATCTTCAAAGACCGGTTTCACTGCCACTTCGTTAAGGAGGTCATCCATTACCAGATGAACACACTGGGAATCCCGTGTGACCAGGTAAAGGCCCTCCTTCTTCTGGACAATGCACCTGCGCATCAGTCAAACAAGGAATTGGCGGCTGAGAATGGCCGCATTAGGTGCATGTTTTTGCCACTTAATACAACTGCTCTCTTCCAGCCAATGGACCAAGGAGTGATCGTGGCAACCAAGAGGCTGTACTGTCCGAAGTTCCTGGACAAGGTGATTGTTGTTCTCGAGGATGAGGACGAGCGCAGGGAGGGACGGGACACGTAAGGCCAGTGGACTATGGGAAACCTTTGCCGCTGTATCATCAGGTCTGCCATCTACAACTGATCCAGTGCATGGAAGGAAGTCTCTGTCAAGACTCTGGAAAATGGTTGGTCTCGTCTGCTTCTTGGAGCCGATGTGGTGCACGATTTCTAGGTTTTGATGTGGATGACTTCCATGCATGTGTTCGTGCAGCTTGCAACGACGTTGATGTTGATGAAGTGCGTGAGTGGTTGGATGACGACGAGGGTGATCCTGGGTATCAGATCATGTCTGATATTGAATCGCATCTTCGGTTGCTGGTACAAGTACCCAGGTTGAATGTTCTAACAAAGACAGTGAGGATGATGCAGACTCCACTTAGCGTGCCACTACTCCAGCCATCCCCAGGCTTAGTGCACTCCCCAAGCACATCAAGTTCATTCTCAGCTACCTAGAACACCCGGACTGTGACTGGGAGATGGGACCCTTGGGACTTGTGGAGGAAGTGCACGCTTTCATGCACCGCATCATCAATCTCCAGAGTCGTTGTTCCTTATGTCAATCAACCATTGGCAGTGTTTTCAGGCCTGTTACTTTCGCCGTGCCCAGCCATGGCTCCACACCACTGATTCCCCAAGACAGGCCTTCCACCTCTGAGCCACAGCCCAGCACATCAGCCATGATGGAGTCGCCACTGGACGTGAGATTGCGCCTGTCTTCAGAGTCGTCTACAGTGGGCAGTCGATCACCATGTCCCAGCGATGCACCCCTCGGCCACCTGCAACAACTACTCTCGGACTCTGACAGTAAAAAACAGCAAAAACTAGACCACACAGGAATTTACAGTTGTGTGCAGTGTAAAGAATAATCTGCAGTGTTAAGAAATTAGAATTCAGAGTGCAAAGACTTAGGTGCAGAGCACAACACTGGTTACAGTAAAATACAATAGAGCGCAAGTGAGAAAAGAATGTGCAGTGTTAAGAAATTAGAAATAAGAGTGCAAATGATTAAGTGCAGACTCCAACAGTAGTGAGAATCAAGTACAGTATATAAAGTGAAAGTAAGAAAAGAATCCACAGTGTTAAGAAATTAGAATTCAGAGTGCAAATGACTAAGTGCAGTGCAACACTGGATTACTGTGGGTGCTTCAGGTGAACCTTTTTACTGTCAGAGTCTGAGAGGAGGCGGGTTATTCATTGAGATGGCCACGGACTTGTAAGTACCCAGAATAATGATAAATAGTGTACTGCATTTTCCATACGGTACTTACCTCTAAAACTTCATTCTCTGGTTCCTTTGCATTTATTTCACTCTGTTATGCCCCTTGTTTGTGTGAATAAGGCCTTAAATAGGTGCTATGCATGTCTGGTAGGGAGTTATGTGTTTTTCTGAGTTAGGCTGGGTTAGGGTCCATAAGTACCAGTCCAGGAGGCAGGGGCCCACCATCCTCACAGGTCCACTTTCCGGACATGTCTTTGGCTCTATTATGTCAGATAATGGGAAGATTACTTATATATATATATATATATATATATATATATATATATATATATATATATATATATATATATATATATGAAGCCTCTGTGGTACTGTGGCAAAGTGTGTGTTTTCGTACACTGAAGAACGAGGGTTCGCGCCCAGCCAGGGTAATAAACTTTGGGAACTTTCTTCTGGCCATGTAATGCTTTGGCAGACATAAGGTGTACTGTGGTTGAACCAGTGTCACATACTCTAAAGTATGCTTGCACCCAGCCAGCTTATGCGGGCCGATTACACTTGGTTCACAGACTACACACACATCCAAACCATTCCAGCACTACAATAACACACTTACAAGCACCTCTCACCCTACATACAATCACTTCCATCAGCCTAAGCCACTTGGTAGAGATACATAGGCAGTATCATTCCCACTTTGGTTGGGATAGGCCGGTCCTGCAGTGGACACTCAAACAGCTAATGATGATGATAATATATATATATATATATATATATATATATATATATATATATATATATATATATATATATATATATATATATATATATATATATATATATATCAGGACTCCATCATATAAATACAAATCATAATAGATAGCATGATGGATAGATAGATAGACAGAGCACCAGACAAGGTGTGGGAATGAGTAATTTCCTTGCAACTCTTAAGTGAAGGAATGCTAGAAGTGCACTGGAAGCAGTACATACATACAGACATACAGTGTTCTAGAAGCTTCAACAACAGTATAGCCCACTTTACTCCATTTATATATATGGTATGTGACTCTTTGGTCTTGTAATATGTAAGTCTTGAGTTTTGGTTAAAGTTATTGTGCAAATGGAAGAACAGGAGGAGTTAAAGATGAATACATGGAGTTGATCTTGATTTATTATTTTCAGAGATAGTCTAAGTTGAGCAGAGTATGTAGTACACAGAGACGTAATTTACTAAGTGTCGTCGGATCCCTCTTCTTATTTCCTCTCTCCACTACCTGTTGGTTCTATGGCTGGCCCCTTTCTGATCTCTGTTCCCTACCTCCTCATTTAGCAGGGGTCATGTCACGTGGGCTATACTGTTCTTGAAGCTTCTAGAACACTGTATGTCTGTATGTATATACTGCTTCTGGTGCACTTCTAGCATTCCTTGACTTAAGAGTTGCAAGCTTATTTCCCATTCCCACACCTTGTCTGGTGCCTTGTCTATCTATCTGTCTATCTATCCATCATGCTAACTATTATGATTTGTATTTATAATATGGAGTCCTGACATTGCTCGGTCACGCCAGCTGGCGGTCCTTCGACAGCAACCATCATTGACATATGCTAATGTAGCAATACATAACATTGATTATAATATTGTATAGATATAATATTCATGTTAATATTGCAATGATCCAGTAATATTACATTTTAAACAAGTTGTATACATAATTGAACAAATGCAATATAGTTAAATTGGTTATTGTATGACATTGTAAGATGTGTATGTATAACAGTCATGCATATATGCAAAAAAAAAAAAAGTTCAAAGTTAAGATTATGGTAAGAATTATTAATATTCCATATAGAGATAATGATACTGGTATACTTCTATATCATGTGTCATTTATTTATTTACTTATTTTCTGTAAAATTAATACTGTATACAAAATATGTACAGTTCATTCAGGGGGGTTTACTTGAATTCGCACTTTACCCCACTAAATACTGACTCCAAGTTTGCAATTCTTGCATGCATTCTGTGCATTGCGAACAGCACTACTGCAAATACAATACAGAAAGACAGTAGGTGCTGGGCTATACACATAATATGGGTTGAACATACTCAAACTCAAATCTTCCCAGGGCTTCATTGTTTCATTGATCAGTTGCATAGTTTCAAACTTATGTGAAGTCAACTTAATACCTGTGCTCATATTTAAGTCCACATTAGGTAGTGCATGGAAATGTTTGTGTGTATGATTGAAGATGGTGTAATGACTGATAGTGGATAAAGTGGACATGGATGGTGTAAATACCGCACAGTAGTCTGATGCTAAGTATAATCCTGATGCTGAAGTATGAGATGCTGGTATATCTGGACAGACTATGTAAACTGATGTATTATGAGTGAAATAAAAAAAACTAAGTGTCCAACGCATTGATGGTGTACAAGCTTATCTGGAGCAAAAGTGAAGTTGCAGTGATTATGAATATCGTGATTTCTTATGATAGCCATTTCACAAGGGACTGTTTCAGTAGGCTGAAACGTGAAAATGTATGCAGGACAAAGGTGAAAAGCATGTAAGGATGTGCGGCACTTTCGTTTAATCGTTGATTCACTGGCGAAAGTGACACTGTTCCGTCTCTTGGAGACCATGATGAATTCGGTGTCTGTGTTGATGTTGATGATGACCAAAGTGTTATTATTCGTAGAAGGGAAGGGGTGTATTTCGTATACTGTCAACAGGTCGTCAGTTATGAATTGTACATGAACTACTGCTGATGTTGGTGTTAGTGTTGCTTCTAAATATGGATAATATTCCATGAAATCCCTACTTCGGAATAAAGGCTTCAATTTATGTTTATGTATGCCTTGACTAATTATCTGACGTAGCTCATGAACTGGAAGTAAGTCAATTGTGATCTTGCCATTACCGGCATTCGAAATTCCTTGCATAAGTGCCCTGTAACGAACTCTAGTGTTGTCTAATTGGAGTAGAATTGTGTCAATGTGTTCCGTGATGATGGAGAAGTGTTGGAAAAGTGTTATGTTCACTTCCATGGCATTTATTTTATCTATACTTTGGAGAGCTATGTTTTCCTCCTTTTTTCAGATTTTTCACGATTGTCTTCATTGCTGAGTTATGTCCGGCGATGAATTTATCTTGGTATTAGTACCTGAGTTATTTTATTAAATTTGTTGTTTATTTCTTGAAGGTCTTCCTCTGTAGCCAATCCAAAGATGTTCCCAAGAATTGCACCACCCAGGTCGAACAAACCGCGCTTTTGGCGAGTACGTGTAATGTTGTTCTTGGCGCTCAGTACCTCCGTTCCATGAGATGGGAGATCTTGAATCATGATGAGCATAGTTGACTTTGCCTGTTCTATCTTCCATTTCGCTAACTTCACTATTTCATCCGCTTCCTTTGTGCTATGTGCTTGTGAAACATAGCCTCCTATCATGAAGTCCAGGGTCCTCATGGGTCTGGCAATGTTTTCTAGATAAGAAGGTAATTCGTATAAGTAATCCAAACTGATTTCAGTACTCATGACATCTTTTACGATTGACGTCTGGCCGTTGGAGCTATTAGGCATTCTTGCCGTACTGTGTGTTGGGGGTCTAAGTGGGCATATCCTCTTGCTATGTAGAGGAGAATCCATAGTAAAAGTCCCTTCATTGCTACCTACCGACAAAAAACATCTATTAATTTTCTAATATGGTCATGCTGTGGTCGATGATAGTGATGATGTGCGTTACGGTTGACTAACGGCGAACAATAACTTGCTGGTTATTTCATTTATTGAAGGAGTTTAAATCGATATTTAAATCATGTACATGATGTACTGTAGATTTTATTAGAACAGTTGCAGCTATGTTTGATTGTTTGGTATATGACCTTTATTTATTTTTGTAATTATTGTTGTTTTCTTGATTGGTTTCATGAGTTATGTTCTGTTGTTCGGTGGTATCCGAGGCTGTATAATTATTGGATAGTTCCCTTGAAACTCGTTTTAAATGGTCAATATGAACTTGTTTCTCTTCGCCACTTGACAGTGACCTAATTAAAACTTTGTTTGCTTTTACCTTAATTACTCTATATGGGCCTTCAAATTTCGGGGATAATTTATTGTCTCGTATGAATGATACCATAGACTATGTCTCCTAAGCTGATAGGCGAGTCTCTTGTCTTTTTATTAAATGCCTCCGTCATTTCTTCCTAGGACATCTTTAATTGTTTTTTTACTCTTTTGTGTATGTCCTGGAATATAGTAAACGGAGTTTAGAGTAATCATCATCGTTGTATATGGGTAGATTTTGACCTTCTAGAATCTCATACGGTAGTTTTTTTTATCTGTCCCATATATAATGAAATGTGGTGTGTCTCCAATAGATTTATTTATAGATCCATTATTTATTTATAGATCCATTGAGGAGTAGACTGTAGCGCCAGTCGAACAGGGCAGTACTCCCGAGGTGGATGGCAAGCTGATGATAGGGAGAGCTGGAGCTCCCGTTTCACCAGCCCTCAGGACTTGATCCTGACCATCCCCCTTTGCTGAACATTTTCAGTGCTTTCATTTACACAGAAAGTAGGCCAGCATACACTCTTAATACTTCTACCTTCAACTGTCTACACTACACTACATGCACATAAGATATCACACCTCTATCCCACTCTCTTAGCAATGGCCGCTGAAATTTTACTTTCAAAAGAGGTGGTACCTCGGATTGCCACCACCGACAGGGTAGGGCTGGCGGCACAGGGTTCTCCCGGTCGCCATGAAGCGACTGTGCCAGCAGCGACTAGTGCGATTTCCGGCCATGCTCGTCAGCGGAGAAGTGAAAATGCCGCCTTATACTTCACCAACATCTGTGAGCTTAGTACCAACTTAAATTCAGTCCATTTTTTCCTACAGTCCATATGCCCTCTGGCCCTATTCCCCACAGAACCACAAATCTCACTGTCTGCTGAAATATCCCCATATTGTTTTCCTGGTTACCATCTCCTCACAAACTTCCGTAATAAGGATGGCACCTGTTGTTATATCAAATCCCAAAATGCAGTTGACACCATTTTAAACTTCACTTCATGCAGTTTTGATTACTCGCTGTATAAACTAAACTGTCAAAATATCACCAAATATATCTGTGTAGTTTATGGCTCCCCCAATGCTTCTTCTGAACCCAGTGTATTTGATTCCATTTCCACACAGTTAAGTAACCTTAATCTCTCCCTTAACACCGAAATTACCATCTTGGGTGATTTTAACATACATAATGTTGAATGGTTATTGCACTCTGCCAGGACTGACGATGCTGGTCTAGAGTGCGAGCTGTTTGCAGAATCGTTTAATCTCACGCAACTGGTAAAGCAACCAACCAGAATACCAGATAATCCTGACCATAATGCCCATCTTTTGGATCTGTTCGTGACAAATAATCCAGATCAGTACAGGATAGAGGTATTGTCTCCACTTGGATCCTCTGACCACAATCTCATCAAAGCCACATTAGTTAGCCCACCCAAACCTCCCCAATCTGAACCTGTCAGGGTGACCCGATGGCACTTTGACAGGGCAAACTGGGATGAATTTAGAAATTATCTTGCTGATATACCATGGCAGTCTTTCTTCTCTAGTGATGTCAATTCTACCCAGTCCCACATTTGCAATTTAATACTAGCTGGTATGGATTTATTCATACCAAGTCAACAATTCACTAAAAGATCGAACTCTCCAAAATGGTTTGCTAGCAACTGTGCCAGGACAACAGCCCAAAAGTCATCGGCATATAACTATTACTTGAAATCAGGAACATCTGAATCACTCTCTCAATTTAAAATTGCTAGAAACCATGCAAAAGCTGTAATAAATCTTGCTAAATCAACTTTCTCAAAACCAAGCATCAAAACTACTTAACAACCCTAATGAAAATAGAATATTCTGGACAACTCTCAGTTCTTTCAATAATAACTTTAACAAGTCATCATCCATTCCCCTACTAAAATCTCCAGATGGCAACATTACAAATGACCCGCATGGGAAAGCAAATATCATTGGCAGTACATTTGCCAGAAATTCTACCTTAGAGGAAGCCAGCCAGAATGTCCCAGTACTAGAACTTGACTCTCCCGACATTGTTCCACTTAAAATACAGACAAGGTACGTGAAATCCATCCTAGACAATTTACCTACAAACAAAGCTCCAGGCCCAGATGGAATTCCGCCAATTGTTTTTAGAAAGTGTTCCCCAGAACTTGCCTCTGTTCTTCCAAATTATTCAGACTATACATACGTACTTCTTCATTCCCTAATTCATGGAAAGAAGCCAATATCCACCCAATTCCAAAGAAAGGAAGTTCCTCTGACCCCTCTGATTACAAACCAATAGCTGTCACATCTTCTCGGTAAGGTTTTTGAAACTGTAATTAATAAGCACATAGTTAATTTTGGTAGTCTGTATACAGCTCCTAAGCCTAATTTCTCCTTGTTATTAATCTCAACCCAAACATGTTCAGTATCCCGACTGACTGTAATATTTGTTTGACTGTAACAGTTAAAAGAATCTTTTACTTAAATGGCTACCCCGGCCCCTTTCTTCCCAAGCGGTTAGACTCAAAAATATTATACCCCTGGATCTGACATTCCTCTCAAAATTCGCGAGTCTATGAATTCATCCACGTTTCACTAATAACGTCAATATCTATTTTCACCTTACGAATTTTAGCCTCTAGTTCGTCGACTGTTTGGTATAATACACTTGTGTATTATTACTGGCACTTACGTTATTACAGTGAGAAACACTTCTTCCACTGATTAATATTTGAGGTGCTTGAGTGGATGTATCTACATTAATGGTTGTATTTTCCTTCTTGTTTTTGCATATAAGGTTACATCTATTTAAACCTGATGTTAAAGATCCCTCAGTGAGTTTGCTACATCTATATTCAGCTAACACTTAGCCAACCCCATACTCCCTCAACTCTGCAATACTGACCAAGCTATTCTAAGTTGTATTACATTACAGTTGTTAAAGTTGCGCCCCTGATGGCCAAGATTAGACCTAATTATAAATAATCAAGCCAACATGGTGGAACATGGTAGCCAATTACCGTCGAGTTTTTTACTTCTACAACCGTATTTTTTGCTACAACAGGCTGGATGGGGGAACGAATTGGTGAGAGTGAGCAGGGTGGCTGCAGTTGGCGAGAAGGATTGAGTGGATGGGTGGGTGGGCAATATTGGGTGGGTGTGGTGGGACAACGAGGGTGGGTAGGCAGGATGGGTGGGTGAGTGTGGGTGTGTGGGTGGACAGGATGTGTGTGGAGGGGGGAAGAGTGGGGGAGAAGGTGAGTGGGTGGGTGGACGGGAAAGGTAGATGGATGAGTGGGTGAGCTGGGTGAGTGGGCAAGATTGGTATGTGGGCGGTTAGTGGGAAAATAGATCCATTGTAGGAATAGATCCATAGGGAATATATCGCTGGGGAAATGGGCCCAGTGAGGAACTTAGGTTCAGTGAGTAATATAGGACCACGGGGGTCTTTTCCCACAGAAGGAGTGCCATTTAGGATCCCAGACAATGCTGGTATGCACAATCATAGTGTTTTATCCGGGCAGCGTCTGCAAAGGAAAGTGAGAAGTAGAAGTGAAATATCAGGGGAACTTTCGTGCGTGGCAGTAGGGACGGTAAGATCAAAGCAGTACAACAAGAAAATCTATCGAGATATTTTTGAGCGTGTGGAGGGAGGTGTGAATAGAGCGTGTATCATTGTTGTGAAATTATACCATATAAGGGATGGTCGCTGCACCGGTTCGGTCCATATAGCTTTATGATATCACTGCGAAAAAATTACGCAAGTTTTTATCTCTAATTCCTATCGTGCCGTAGCCACTGTAGTAGAGAGACAAACACTTTATATCAGCTCTCCGCAGACTCACATATTTTGATCCTTTTAGCGCCAGAATGCTGGCCAGCTTTCGTATCTTATCATGGTCACCCCTTTTTCTTATCTGAGGTCAGTGTATGAGAAGATAACTGACGCCGTTTGACCTGTTTAGCACGACAGTGTATTTTAATATTTTAAGCCTGGTATCCCTGAAGAATTATTGATAAAATAATAGGATAGTGTGGTCGTATGAAGAGAATGAATTAATGTAGATAAGGTGGTAAGAAAGATAGGTTTAGATGTGAGAGTATGTTAGGTGGACGAAGATGTGTAAGGCATAGAAGATGGTGGAACCTGGACACACGAAACTTCCACGTAGCACTAAGTTGGATTAATTATATACGGAGGAAGATAAGGGAAGATCTTAGCACCCTCTTCTCCCCTCCCTTTACAAAATTAATTGTTGAGTTTACTGTCTAGCAGGTGTATATAAACCACATCTTTAAACAAAAGCACAGAGTACTAAACACAAACACACACACACACACACACACACACACACACACACACACACACACACACACACACACACACACACACACACACACACACACACACACACACACACACTGGACTTTATTAAAATCATCTCAGAAATAAAAGTCCGATGCAGCCATTATCACTGACTTCATCAACATCTTCGTATCGTCAGATCGCCCTATAATAGTCGACAGAGCATCATCAACTGTGTCAGAGGATTTCATTCCTTGGCTCACAGAGAACTGAATGAAAAGGAAGAAGCTGCGCGCCACAGTGGGGTCGACTCGTTTCTAGCGTCCAGGACCTCACCTGTAGTATACTACAAGGGACCAGAATGGCCCGATCTGTCTCCTGATCCAGTTAAATAATCGCTCGCCGACGCCTTCCTACGATGGAAATATATTGACGATTCTACCATTATCGCAGCTGTTAACTAACCCGAACTCGAGTATCTCTCTGCATTAGGCAAAAATCTCCCGGAACTGCCACGAGAAAACGGCGTCAACATCAGGCACCGCAAAACTGGCATCATGCAGTTTGAATTGGCTACCCTTTCCACCACTCTCCCCTCCCTCGCCGAGGACGACCACACGCTCGAGCTGTTCCGGAACACCAAGGATCTCGGTGTCACTTTGGACGCCAATCTACGCTGGGACCAATACATCTAGCATCATTCAGACTGCTTCTTTCAGCCTTTACCTGTTGCAAAGGCTCAAGTCGTCTGGTCATCCCACGGTGGAACCACGCAACATTTAGCACTCACTTATTATCCAAAAATTATGGCTCTCCATCATGGTCACATTGTTTCACTAGAACACAGAATCAAAAATTTACTCTGTTCAGAAGTGTGCAGTCCTCACAATCTTGGCTGCAGGTATATCAGTTATATCACAGCACTTCAAAGTCTGGCAGCCATCTCTAACACCCATCAATCGCTTCTCTGCTATTTTGGGCTAAAACACCTGGACTACACTCGTCATTGCAGCTTACTTCATTTCCCTGCTTCACGACCACCGAATGAAGAACAGTTTCTGTACTCTTTTTATACTAACTTATGGTAACGCTGCCATCTCTACATCTTGAATGCTGAGTTGTAACAATTGATTAAAATATGAATATGGATCCAGTCACAAGGAAGTCACGAAGGATGCTTTGCAGTAGTACTGTCTTTATCTATCGTCCAACTACGTAAAGTACTGTAAGTTAGAAAGGAACGAAAATCTGTGCCAAGTTAACGTGAAAGAACTATATTAATAACGTCTCTCTCGTTCTAAGTTATTTTCCTTGCTATTTTCCCTGGGCAATAGTTGTCATGTGCCATATATTCAGTAGTATTTTACAGTCTACCCCTGGCATCACACACGTTTTACTAAAAAAAGAAAAACAAACTCAATGTTAGCCTTAGAGTTGTAGTAAAAAAATAAACCTTGAGTTATATTCACAGAATTTTTTGTACACACACATACAAATACATACATAGGCCTAGGCACACATACAGAGAAGTACACACACACACACACACACACACACACACACACACACACACACACACACACACACACACACACACACACACACACACACACACACACACACACACACACACACACGTAGACAGCCTGACACAAACAAACACGTTTACCATCCTCCCCAAAACACACACACACACACACACACACACACACACACACGTGTCTTGGAAATAACTAGGTAGGAGGAAGTGTAATTAAGGGATGAGTGTTAGACATGTCTTGTGTTTAAGTGACATCATTATGCGGATAAAGTAATTATTGACAAAGCTGTGGGCTATTGTGAAGTTATAGGTGGTTATAAAAAGAATAGTTCTGATTGTTGCTTACAGACGAACACGCGGTAAACTAGGAGTGTTTCTGCTTTTTGGATTAGGGATAGCCATTATTTAACCTTCATTATTTATTGATATTTTATGCCTTTATGAAAAAGCTTACTTAGTATTACCACATGGTATTCAGTCTCTGTTAACTTACTGTATTCATACCTTTCACACTGCAGCCATCAGTACTTGGGAGTATGGACTGATAGTCGCATGACTTTCAACATTCACGCCCAGTACCTACGAGGGCGAGCGGCCTCCAGAATCTCTGCACTCAAAGCCCTCTCCTGTCACAATCTGGGCGCCTCATATCGGGTCCTCAGGACCTTCTACTCACACGCTATCCGCTCGCTTGTCGACTATAGTGCGATCTGTCTTGTAGGGCTTTCACGTGCGCTAGTTCGCTCCCTTGAGGTCCTACAAAACTCTGCACTATGAGTTATGCTAGAAGCTCCTCTATGGACGCATATTGAGAACCTCAGAATGGAGAGTGGCTTCACCTCACTCCAACACTGAATATGGAGTCGATTGGCAAGTCACAGCACAGCTCCGCAAGCTCAGGCAGCAACTGCCTGTCTCTGAGCTGAAGCAGCGCAAACTTGCAAGGCCTCCCCATCCTCACCCAAGGAAGGACTGGGCACACTGCACTGTCAGCATAATCCACCGCCTGAACATAGCTAATGCCCTTCATGAAGACCCCGACCTGCCTGACCCCACCTATACTCCTTCTCCTTCATGGCTGCCCCCTGCGATCCAGAGTCTTGCCCCACCTGACGACTGCCCTACAAGCATCTCTGCCAGTCCTCCTACGTCAGGATGGCCTCCAGAGAATAGCATCGCTCTGGATCCCAGGGACAGCTGAGTACTACACCAACGGGTCAGTCATTGCTGAGGGAGCAGCAGGTGCTGCATTCTTTGGTGAAGGTCATGTCGACATCTGGAGGTTTCCCTTCGGGTACACCGTGTACGAGGCTAAGCTCGTCTCCATCCTAGGCGCCCTCAGAAATGTGTTCTGTCGCCATCACAGATGCATTGTCATTCACGCAGATTCACTTTCATCCCTGCACGGTATTTGGGCACGACACTTCACTGATAATGTAGGCCTGCTGACCTCTATCGCAGCAGTGGCTGACTATCACAAGAAGACAATATAATCCTCCACTGGATGCCCAGTCACGTGGGCATTGCTGGCAATGAGCTCGCCGATGCCACGGCTTGCTCTGCTACTACACATCTTAATATAACCTTCCCCCTCAGGCCCAATCTCTCTCAAATAAAGCAACGAGTACACATTGCAACTGCCAGACTCAAGCATGCAGATCATGAAGACCAAGTGGCAGAACGTCGATTCATGCTCTGCCACTTGGTATGCAAGGGCCACTAATTATGAGCCCCTCACTGCCCCTCCACACACCGCCAACTCTCTTATAGTGCGATTACGCCGCCTAAGGCTGGGTTATCCATGCCACACTCAGATTGCCTGCAGGAACCCTGAACCATGCCCCTACTGTTACCAAAGCGATGAGTGACCTTTCTTACATTACCTCTTAGACTGCCCCTCCACCACTGCCCTTCGCTCCACCTTACAAGGAATCTCGTCAGACGAGTGTCGCATTTTCACACCTCTGCTGAGATCGTTGCACTATCCTCCATCTCAACCCTCCCCAACACTGTCTCCCCTTATTCACCACCTCGATAGTCACACACCCCTTAATCCATCAGCCTTTATTTTCTCTGACAGGCTTCACCTGCCCTTGTCCATACTATCTTAATAGACGGACGAATCTATACAAACAAACTTTCACTCTGCCTTTCAAATCACTGATAGTTAGTAATGAATCAAACGTTATATATGGCCAAACATCTGTAAATTTTTTCTTAATTTTATACAGTAAGTTCGCTCTCCGTGTTTGACACTGCTACTTAATCAATTATGACATACGAATTAAACAGTCTTTCTTGTTATTATGACATTTTCATCAGTATAATTATATTGTTATGTAAACTGTAATATCTATATTTTCAGTACAAGTAACTAAATCCTACTTTGCCATTAAAGAGTGTAAGGGCCAGGGGCTAGGCTAGCTAGGCCCGAAATTTAAGGTGTGGATGCCCAGACACGCTCGTCGCTGATTAGCGTTATGTGAACGCCTTAACCCACTAGGCCAATAGCAGCAATTTGGTTATATGGGCACCACCAGACTTAGTGAATGGTCTCATGAGATACATGATAGGTTTTGGCTTTTTGCTCAGAGAAGAGTCACCCAACGACACCAAGATACTGAGTGACTGGATGATGGACATTCCCATCGACCTCACCGTTATTCACTGCTTGAACTCTGTTCATAGTAACAAGACTGAACCCTTAAGCTCTGTCTGGGTATCACGGTACCTGTTTAACAGTTTCGTGGGCCGTACCAGGTGACTTACCATATATTGTCAGTTTTGCAGTCCATTACATTTCGCCGCCACAAACAACAGCTATCTTGGCCGCGCTTTTCATATATCATGGGTAAAAGTCTCATGAAATTGTCGATCTGCATATGTATCATATCGTCATACTTTTTAATTATTGCTCACCAAGCAAAGGGGTAATGTAATCGCCTGCGTTTATGTGTCTGGCTGTTATAAAAATATCTCAAAATGAAGTGGGCAAATTGTACCCAAACTTTGTGAGCAGTATCCCGGGATATCCGGCTTGTTTATTAATAATTTTGGCGAAGCTGCTATGGCATACAGTACCTCCAATTGCCAGAGGATTTTGCAAGGAAACTAGCCTCTAACATTATTTTCCTTTAGCTGCATGTTATTTACTATTTTTCTTTCATACTCTCAATGAAGAGAACGGCTATTTAAAAGGTAACTATTAGAAATTCTTCAAATGCCTGTTGTACTCAATGGCCTTCACCTACATAATACCCCTGACTTCAGGCTTCTAAAAGCTAGTGTGATATTTAACTTAGTAGGAGTAAACACCGAAATCCAAAGACTTTTTTTCGATTTTGGCTAAGCTGCGATGATTGCTGATTGCCAGAGGATCTTTTTTTTTTTTTTGTGGTGGCGGGCGATACTCATTCGTGGGCCACTAATAAATAGCCATAATTTTTCCCAGTCTTTTGCATCTGCCTGCCCAATTTCCAACTCACACCCCTTCCCATATTTACCTGTTTACTCCATCCTTCCAGTTCATCTTAGCTTTCCCTCTCCCCCTCTTTCATCTTAGTCACCTACACTTGCCTTGTCAGTTTCTCAAAATATTTCTCCTAATGCTTTCTAGCCACCCACGTCAATACCACAGCTCTTTCACTTCCTCGTCAGTCTCTCCGTGTAACTCTACCTTCTCCTCTCATATAGCTTATTTTGCACTGCTCTCACTCCTGATTTATTTCCTTCCAACAGGACAAGTAAGTATACTGTATACTGTAAAAGTTATGGTTTCCCCACGTCCTAAGTGAGCTTATTGTGAATGTCTGTCTGTCTGCCTGTGCCTGCTAGCGTGTTGGTTTGTCTGGCAGTGTCTGCGTACGTTTACCTTTGTGTCAGTCGTCATGTATGTGTGGATCCGTGTCAGTATCTGCTTGAGTGTGCGCGCGAGTGTGCCTGTGTCTGTCTGCCTGCTTCCCTGTTCGTCTGCGTTTGCGTATGTATTTCTGTGTGTCTGTATTTGTCTCTGTGCGTCCATGTGTCTCAGCGTTCTTGTGGCTGCGTGTCTGCTTGTGTGTGTGTGTGTGTGTGTGTGTGTGTGTGTGTGTGTGTGTGTGTGTGTGTGTGTGTGTGTGTAGTATATCTGCTTGTGCGTGCGTGGGTGCGTCCGTATGCATATGTTTGTGAGTGTATTTGTTTGTCTGTTTACATGTATGTTGTCTGTCTATGTCTGCGAATGTTTACTCGTATGTGTCTATCTGCATGTCTGTTTATTTGTTCTATGTGCCTGTGTGTGTGCCTGCGTGTGTACGTATGTCTGTGTGCCTGTCCTGGTACATCAATGTCTCTGTATGTTTGTCTGTCTGTCCGAGTGTGTGTGTGTGTGTGTGTGTGTGTCTGTCTGTCTGTCTGTCTGTCTGTCTGTCTGTCTGTGTGTAACTTAGTCGTGTTCTTTAGAGGGTGCGAGTGTTATACACCTTCATTAGTATTATTATGATGATGATTATTATTA
This sequence comes from Coenobita brevimanus, assembly GCF_032717465.1. Lineage (NCBI taxonomy): Eukaryota > Metazoa > Arthropoda > Malacostraca > Decapoda > Coenobitidae > Coenobita > Coenobita brevimanus. The sequence continues at coordinate 21,707,873 of NC_136979.1, read as the reverse complement.
TCTGCTTCCATCAAATGACAGTTTATCTCATGGTGTTTCTTTTAGGTCAGTGTTTAAACAGTTTACATTTGACTATCCTGTGGATTGGTTTGGAAACATCTTCGAAGAACCAAAGAAGCATATTGTGTGTGTGTGTGTGTGTGTGTGTGTGTGTGTGTGTGTGTGTGTGTGTGTGTGTGTGTGTGTGTGTGTGTTCTTACTTAGCTGTTCTTACCTAACTGTTTCTTTGCATGAATGAGTCAAGCTCGTACTGTCCCGCGTATTAAACCCTTGTTATTATACATACCCTTAAATTCAAAAATAGCTTTGGCACATTTAATTCGGTAGTGCATTCCACTGATCAAGTGTCCAATTTGGGAAACTGAATTTCCTTACGTCTTTGTCATCCCTCTTTTTATGCAGTTTTTTTGCAGTGACCTCTTGCTGATGCATCCCCATATGTTGTATACTCACTGATGTCTATTTTCTCTGTCCCTGAGATGCATTTACAAAGCATAATAATGTCTCCTCTTTTCCTTTTCTCTCGTAATGCTGGCAGGTTCAGTTTTTCTAGTCTTTCTTCATAGCGGTCCTTTGTACTTTTTCAATCTTATCTGTGTTTTTTGAGATGAGGATTCCAGACTACAGATGCATATTCCAGGATTGCTCTGAAGAATATTGTTATTATCTTTCTCAGCATGTCTTCATTTATTTTATGTGAGTGCTTTTCTCATATTAGCAGGCAATGTATGCATATTCCGTACCTTCTCATTTATGTGGTCAGCCGGAGATAGTTTGTAATTGGTAATCACACCTAGGTCCTTCTCCTTCTCTGATATGTGTTTGGTTGAACTTCCTGGCTTATAATTCCAATCTGGTCTTTTTTCACTTTTGCCAAACTTAATTACATGACATTATTTTGTCCACTTTGAATTACATTTGCATTCTAATGCAAAATTTCAAGAAGCTTATTTAATTCTTCTTGTAGGTCTCTGCAAGAGTCTGTGTTTGCAATTCTCCTTTGTATTTTTGCATCATCAGCAAACATATTTAGACAGCTTCCATTTCCAATGTTGCTGTCTACTGTATATCATTTATATATACTAAAAACATAACTGGTGCCAGCATTATGCCCCGTGGAACTCCTCTAGTCACTTCCCTCCATGAGGAGTAATTGCCCCTTAGTACTGTTCTCATTTCCCCTTTTCTGAGAAAGTCTTGCATCCAACAGTACAGATTACCTTGGATTCTTCCTTGATGGTACAGTTTTCATAAAAGTCTTTGGTGCGGTACTCTGTCAAATGCTTTCTTAAAATCTCAGTAGATACTGTCCACTCATCCTTCTCTTTTCTGTAGTGTTTCTGCAACTCTATCATAGTAGCTTAATTTATCTGTAACACATAATTTTCCGTTTCTAAAACCGAACTGTCTTTCTGTTATCATATTGTATTTTTCCAGATGATCTCCCCAAATTTGTCCTATTATATTTTCTAGTACCTTGCTTACAACACTGGTCTTGGATACTGGTCAGTAGTTGAGTGGATTTTGTCTATTTCCATTCTTGAATAAGGGAACAATGTTTGCTTTCTTCCAAATAGCAGATAGTTTACCTTGGCTTAATGATTCCATAAATATTTTATATTGGTCTGCTTAACTCATCCACACATTCATATAGCATCGAACTTGAAACTTCGTCAAGACCTTTTGCTATTCTTTTGTCTAATTTACTTAACTCTTCCTGTACCTCTTTTTCCTATATTCGTATAACTAGTAATATGTGTGGGCATACATGTTTCTTATCATCTCTCTCAAACTTACTTTCTTGTGTAAAAGCTGACTGGAAATTTTTAAAAGCTTTGCAAATACCTTTTTCTTGGATATAGGTTATCCTCTTACCCCTGGTGGACTGTATTCTATTTTTAACTTTGGTTTTGCTTCGGATGTAGCTGTAAAAAAGCTTCGGTTGATCACTACTTTTATTTATAATATCTTCCTCAAACTGTCTTTGAGTTTCTCTCCTTATCCTTGTATAATCATTTCTTACCTGTTTATAGTTGTTATATGCCTTCTTACTATTTTGTCTTCTATATTTATTCCACAGCAAGTCTCTTTTCTCTTTTGATTTTTTATATTCTGTCGTTAACCACTTCGTTATCCACTTTGTGTGTGTGTGTGTGCTGAGGGATATAATTTTGGACTCCTGTTTCATAAAATTCACAGAATTTTCTAAATATAACACCTATATCTTGTCCTCTAAGCCCCTTTTTCCAATCTCTTTCTATGAAGTACTCCTTTAGGTCGTGGTAGTTGCCCTTTTTGTAATTTAGGTTCTTTTTGTAACTTTCTTTACTGCTAACTATATAATATGCAGTTCTGAAGTTGCAGTTTAATACTGCATGGTCGCTTTTGCCGAATGGAGGGTGATACATGATGCTGTCGATATCATTATCTTGCCTGGTAAATATAAGATCTGCTAATGATGGATCATTTGGTCCTGTTTTTCCGGTATTTTCCTTTACATGTTGTGTTAGGAAAAACTCCTGTACAAGATTCACGAGCTTTTGATTCCAAGAGCTTTCATAACTTCTTACATCTAGAGTATTCCAATTTTTATCTGTATTGAAATCTCCAATTTATATTATTCTTTCAGATCTCTCTTCCATTCTATGTAGTAAGGCTCTTAAACTTTGAATTGTGCTTTCTGCCAGGTCTTCATATTCGCCTCTCTCCCAAGTGTATGTTTTCGATGGCAAGTATTTGTCACAATTATTTTCCCTTCAGATGTGTTAATCTTTAATGCAATCAGTTCTACTTGTATGGGTATATCTAGTTCTATCTCTTTGATTTGTAGATTTTTCTTTGTATATATCAGAACTCTTCCTTCTTTATTCAAATTTCTGTTTCTTCTCCATATATTGTAATCCTCAACGCTTAGGGTGTCATTTGATATCCTTTGGATTAATTTTGTCTCAGCTAGGCAAGAAATATGAGGTTCCCTTTTTCTGGTATAGTCTTTTATTTCTAATTATTTGGATACTATTCCATCAACATTTGAATACACCACCTTAATCATGTTTACATATTTGATATGGTTTGAGTTTACCACCTTCCTTTTTCTTAGTCCCTGTTGTTTATGTGCCACTTCCTTACTTATAATCTCACTACTTTGCAAAGGAACAAAAATGCTCCTCTCTTCCTCTGACCTTTCCTCATTTTTTATTTTTGCTTCTTCCCTCATATCCTTTAGTTAGCCCCATTCCTACTGAGTTAGGCATTTTTTCATCCATATTTTTTAAATTCCTCTTTTTCCATTAGTTTGTTAGGATTTTCTAATATTTGCTCTGTGGTGTTCACGCTTTGGAAGGCTACTTGCAGCGGCCTTGACTTATTTCTCTCATATTTCCCTAAAATTTTGTGTTCCTTTACATCTTTACCACAGATATCCTCTGATACTTCCTTCAGTACGTTCATTACATTTTCCATCTCGAGAGTCTGTTTCTTATATCTTCATCATATGCCAGTGATTACTAGAGATCTGACGATATCTGCTGTTTCTCTGACCAGTTTTGGGTTGTTTTTACCGATTTCTTTCACTTTTCTAATGTTTTTTTCTTCGACTTCTATTTCTAAATTTTTCTTTACTTTCATCATATCTGCATATGTAGTTTGTACTTCATCTTTTCAATTTCTGATCATTTCATTCACCTTGGGTTATCTTCTCTTCAATATCACTGCTTTGGTCTGTTAGACTGCTTGCTTGCCTAATTATCTGTGTATCATTTCTGAGCTCCTCCATAATTCTCTCGTGGTTGAAAACTGTACTCACCATTTAGTTAGCCTTCTTTTTCAGTGAAATTACCTCAACTGACGGTCATGTATTGTTGTGTCTTTTTTATTTAATCCCTTTACTAATTTTTCATTTTCTTCCTTCTGCATGCATAGCCCGTTTTAATTTCATCTATTTCCATTTGAAAAGTTTTCTCCGGTTTATTCACTCACTCTACTAATTTATTATATGTTTCCACTTCAACTAGGTCTGGGTAGAAATCATCATCCTTATTTTTTACCTTTAACCCTTCTCTTAACTCCTCATCTTGCAGAAAGATACATCTTACAAAGAAAAATAACTTTTACTTACATTTTCTGCTTCTCCCTGCTTCCTGTTTGGTGATAATGACTCCGAGCTGACGTTTGCATTACATTCTTGGATTCCTTTGATGCACTGACTTGGGTGTATTCTTTTATTTAGACAAAAGTTGCTTTTTCTTTTTTTTCTTTTTTTGTCTATACTTGCTCTGCTACATTAGAACATCACTAAATTTAGCCTAGAACAGAGGTTGACTCATGTAAAGATATTGTACTATTAGGTGTGGCCAGTAGTGGTCAATAGTGGCCAGAAGTAGAGCGAAGTTTCATGCGTCCTCTCTCGCCGCTCTCGTGTGTGTGTGTGTGTGTGTGTGTGTGTGCGCGCCTTACTCAGCCACCTGAATGCCTTACTGGTCAGACCTCTTAGCCCACTCTGTTTCAGTGTTTTGCGTGTGTAATTACTAGAGTCGGAAGTTTGGGTGAGTGATTTGGCTGATTGTATGGTTGCTAAGGGCAGTTTGTGAGGCGTAAATATGGTTTGCTCAACGTCTGTGAGTGTTGTTGGTAGATGAGTGTTTGATTTCCAGTATCAGCTTTGTTTGGCAGAGGGTACTGAATAAGAGACTCAGTTTATTTCTGTGATCTCTACGACTGAGTGTTGGGTGGTTTAGCTGGCGATCTGCACGCTTTACTGTATAAAACAATTTATATCGTATATAAGTGGATTTGTTTTTACTTTGGCGCCCTCTTTGTCCCTGATACGCAGTCACTTTCATCTCCCACCAGAAGGCCAGACACGTTACTCTCGGAAAACCATAGGAATTTGTTGCTTCCTGTATTTATTTTTTGTCTCAGCACTGATTCAGTATTAATGGGTTAAGATAGGTTTGTTTATTATACTGGTGATTGCCCAACTTTTTTTTTGGGAGGGTCTACATACACGAATTTTTACAGTGAAATATCTCTCCCATTTCTTTACAGGTAAGATATCATTGTATTTTCATATGCTGTGACTTTTAAGATGTTAATAAACTTGTTTGTGTATTGTATGACAGTGTTGTGAGTTCATTGTTGTTATATTTCAGGTTGTATAATTTTATTTCTTCATTCCAGATAGCGGTTAGCTTCCCATTCTCTGTAGTAGATTGTTGATAAATACTCTGCAGGAACATTACTGAGCAGTAAGGTAACCATTCCAATACAGTTCTAAATAGCAACAAGGCCCAAACTAGCTAAACTTTCACCTGTAACTATTGTAAAAATTGTAATTATTTTGCTAATCGATTTTGTAAAGGTACCTGAGTCTTGTTTCAGTATCTCTTCCAGGTGCTAATCAGTAATATCTGATTCTATTTATCTTATAAGTCTTCACAGTAATTCTTAATTTCAGAATACCGCAGAACTTTTTTTGCGTAGTCTGCTCCAGTAGTTACACTGGGTCCATTCATACAAACCGCTCCTTTGTTTGCAGGATGCGCAAACTATGTCAAAACCTGGAAGACAAGCTGACCGAGGCTACAAAATTAACAGCCTGACTCGTAAAGTTGATGTGCTGTAGGAGTTCAGTGCGAGTACCGAACACTCCGTGGAGGGAACTCACTGCTCAGCCAACCGCTGTCCAGGTTGACCATCCTCCTCCAGCTGTAGTTACTTCTTCCCCCACCATACAGAATGAGTTCCAGCCCGTGGGGAATGGTGCGATGTTTGCGAGAAAAATGAGCATCATTCCAATAACCACATATAATAAATGTCAGATTCTTGCAGAAGTAGACGGAAGAGCCCCATGAGGCATGGGTTGTGGGGGACTTGATCAACCTTGGTCACTTAGTGGAATTTTGCGGCAGGGCACCTTCTGAGAGCGCTTTTGTGTTCCAGGTGCAGGAGTAAACGACGTAACAGAGGCTGTGAATTATTTTTTTGAGAGTGCAGAAAATGACAGCCTTATCATTCATACAGGTACCAGTGACATCGTGAGAACCCGAGCAGAAGAGCTGATGGAGAAGTACAGAAAGATGATCCGACACTACAATACTTTAATTCCAGGCATACTCCCAAGGATTGATGCATGGAATGCCTTCCTTAGTAATGCATTTAGTATAAATAAGAGGGTCAAGTCACTTTGCTTACAGGAAGGAATTGAGTTCATCGACACATGGAACCAGTTTTACAAGCAGTGAACATATTTTCAAATGATGGACTACACTCGATGCTCTTGGTTTTGCCCGTCGCGGTCGTTTGCTTAGTGGTGCAGTAAGATTTTTCCAGAGGAAAAAAAAAAATCACGCGAGGCGAATATAATCATGCAATCCGATAAATCAGTACATAATGGAGGCTCCCATCATTATAAACACATTAAAGCTCTTCTGCTAAGTGTGCATTGCCTACATAATAAACTTCCCGATTTAGAGGCCCTTGCCTTTACTAAAGATTATGATGTAATTGGTATAACAGAATCATGACTAAATACTGAGTAAAAAGATTTTTTAGTAGAGTTTAATTTACCAGGATATCACATTTTCAATAGTGAAAGGAAGAACAGAGCACGGGGGGGTATGTTGCTATATATTAAATCAGGATTTCATCCTGTCATAATTACCAAGCCATGTATTGAAAACATTGACAATATTTTTACTCAGCTTAGAATACCTTGCCATTAAGTCACACTTGGGCTAATTTCTATCCGGTCATCCACTCAACATCAACAGTGAAATCTACAAATTGCCGAAATCTTTTCAGTGCAAAGCACCATAATATTTGGTTAATTTAATTTACCATTTCTGAAATGGAGAGAAATTATAACTTCGCACACAGGGTTAGATCTATATACAAACTTGCAGGAAAGTTCATTGCATCAGGTTGTAAATTATCCGACACATCGAGCTAACATCCTGGATCTTCTCTCAGCCACATCAGAAAATTTAGTGGGTAACGTTATTATAGGAGAAGAAGTTATTACAACTGAAACATCGCATAGTAATATTTAACATTAAATTCTGTAAAGACAATATCAGGGCCAGCTGTGAGAAAGTGCCTGGCTATAAGAGGGCAAATTTTAATGAATTAAGGGCAATTGTAGGTGCAGGTGACTGGCATCCCATTGTCGAAACATCAGATATCAATGACACATGGAAACCATTTACAGAAACTCTCAACAATGCAGTCAGGTTATGTATTCCAGTGCGCAACAGGAAGCCTACCAAAAATTCTAAACCCAAATGGTGGAACTCCGATATTATACATTGTCTGGTAGGAAAAAAATATTGCATACAAAAATTATAATAACACAAAGAGGCAAAGTGATAAAAACAAATACGATGCACTTTGACATAAGGCGAAAGAAAAAATAAAATAAACGCAGTATGAAAAAGGAGGGTGGAGAACTGAATGAACGAAAGGCAATGATTGATAATTTTGTAACCCACCCCTACCCCTACCCCCCATCCCCCCACCACCACACCCCCTATCCCCACATTAAAGAGCTGTAAGGTGCCACACGGATGAAATCTTGCAAACATAACCCCGATATTCAAAAAGGGCAACAGAACACAGCCAGAAAACTACTACCTAATTAGTTTAACATCAGTGGTTTGTAAATTGCTTGAAACTGTTAACAGAGACAAATTAGTGAAACACTTAGAAAGAAATAGTCTCATCAAAGACTTGCAGCATGGTTTTCGGAATAATCGCTCTTGCCTCACGAATCTGTTGGAGTTTTTCAACAGCATATTGAACATGAACGATGAGACTAAATCTGTTGACGTTGTCTATCTCTATTTTCAAAAGGATTTTGACAAAGTTCCACACAAAAGACTCGTTTAGAAGCTGAAGGCACACGGTTTCAGTGGCAGTGTGCTTGGATGGGTCGAAAATTGGCTCACCGGACGAAAGAAAATAGTAATAAATGGAAAAGAGTCAGACTGGATAAACGTTGCAAGTGGAGTGACACAGGGTTCAGTGTTAGGTCCTCCTCATTTTTTTTTTTTTTTTAATATACATAAATGATATTGATGAAGGATTATGTTGTTAGATTTCAAAATTTGCTGACGATACTAAAATAGCTAACAGAGCAGATACAGCACTGGAGAGGTAGGCAATTCAGAGAGACCTTGATCAACTGTTTAACTGGACCCAAACATGGCAAGTGGATTTCAGTTTTAACAAATGTAAAGTTCTAAACATTGGCAATAAAAATGTATGAGCTAGTTATAACATGAATTATGTTAAACTTGATAGGATAAACCACTGAATTGACATAGGAGTTATAATAACAAATGATCTGAAACCAGGCAAACAATGTACAGAAGCTGTAAAGAAAGCCACAAAAATGATAGGATTCATAGGTAGTGCATTTGAATATAAATCTGATAATATCGTCCTCACTTTGTATAATTCCTTAGTATGCCCACACTTGGAGTACTGCGTTCAAATTTGGTCTCCGTGTTATAAAAGAATACGGAGAAACTTGAGAAAGTACGGCAAAGAGTGACAAAGATGATACCTAGACTGAAAAATAAACCACATGAGGAATGTTTGGAAGCCCTGAATCTCTGTACCTAAACTAAACTCAGGTTACGAGGAGATTTAATTCAAGTATTCAAAATAATCAGAGGACATGATTGTATCATCATTTATCACTGCACTCATGATGATATGTGCTGTTTTGTAATTGTGTACTGTTTACCTTAAGTATTGTGCCTAGTAATCATTAGTAAAGTATTTGTATTGTGCAAAGGACAGGTCTTAACTGTGCTAGTTGTATGGGATTCGGTTGGCTGTCTGTATTTTAGTGTTCAGTATGTGTTTGGTGTTCTCATTATGTTTGGGTACACTATTGAAATAAGATATTGATGTAATGTGTAAGAACATTTACTATTAGTTGTGTATTGATTTATTATTGTAATTATGGTAAGGAAGAAACATTTGTAAATCAGTGCGCATCTGGCTAGCATTTGTTTGTGATCTGCTTCCTGGCCACTCAGTGCTCATTCTCAGGTCAGTTCCATATAGGCAGTAGTGACTGACGGTGTCTGGTGAAGCTCCGGATATACGAGTAGATTGCGGCACTATCGTACTCATGCAGCCACCTAGGTTTTCGTTACTACCATATAGTCCATCAGGAGCCATGGAGGGTCATGGTGTAAGCGAATATTGATTTAGTACCTATATTATTGTTATATAGTGAACATAGAACTAGATCTATATACTTTGGAGATGTATATAACATATAATTCAGAAATTCGTTTATACTGTTGGTGGTGGACTTGCTGTTTAATGCTTGCTAGTGGACTGTACGTTTATATGAATAATTCGTAATATCAGCTCAAGGCAGTTAAAGAATTTTAGAATATCTGAAACATTGAAACTGTATTTATTATAATATGTTATTCCAGGTTGAAACTATGTGAATAAATGTTGCAACTACCCTTTCGTTTCCTGTTGGACCTAACATTTCAACACCACTTCCAAGATGGGACGTGAGGAAGAATTGGAGGAAATCAAGACGCAGCGAGCTGTGGCCAAACGGAAATTTACGAGAAAGCTGAACCTGCTTCAAGAGGGCATTGATAAAGAAGACCCCACACCCGTCCTTCGGAGCAACTATGGTCAGGTATCTGAGGCATACATTGAAGTTGAGCGATTACATGAAAAATATGTGGCATTATTATACAGTACGCAGGCTGATGGAGTGTTGCTCGATGAGGAGGACAACTATATGAAAGAATTAGACAAGAAACGAACAGATATTCATATAAGTTAGGAAAAACTTTTGTGATAAAAGTGTGCCAACAAAAGCAGTTAAAGTGAAGGCATTAACACCTCCCACATTCGATGGAGATATAAGAGAGTACCCGGCCTTCAAAGATGACTATGAGAGGTTTATGATGAAAGCCTTTGGAAAAGATCCCTTTGCATTAAAACAATGTTTGTCTGGGGAAGCACTAAAAACTGTCAAAGGAGTTGAGAATGATTATGATGCTATGTTTCAGCGATTAGACTTAAAATATGGGAATAGTCGCAAGGTCGTGGATGTGATTCTCTCAGATCTGAAATCTTTAAAACCTTTGGTAGAAAGTGATAATAAAGGTTTTGTGAAACTAGTAGAAAAGGTCGAGAGATGCTGGCTAGATTTAAAGAAGATGAAACTTGAGTCAGAAATGGATTCAGTAAATGTAGTTAGTATGATAGAAAAAGTCCTCCCAAACACACAGAAGCGAGAATGCGTGATACATGCAGATAGTTCAGGTAATTCTGGTAGCATCTTTAAGTTGCTACTTGAGTTCCTGCTCAAGGAAAAAAGGGTACTGGAATATATGGACTCAACAATAAGAACCAATACAGCTCACAGTAAAGGCAGTATCAACAGTGCCACTTCTGACTTCATTGAGGGAGCTACAGGATCTTATAACCAGTCTGAATTAGTTGATGCACTTAGAGGTCTACAGACAAATCAATCACAGATTGAACAATGTCTGGTTAATTTGACTAAAACCCTAACACAAATAAGTGTAGGTAAACAAGATAAGAAAAACAACAGAAGAAATGAGAATTGTTGGTATCATGATTCGGAAAGTCACAGTATATTAAAGAGCTCGATAGAGAAGGGATGAGAGTTTATTGCTAGACGGGTGCTATGCACCCATCCTAGATGTAGAAGGATGCAGGCAGACAGTTAGAGGATCAGTGACCATTGACGTTGCGAGAGAAAAGAGATAAAGATGCAATAGTACGGGGAAGCGACAGAGGTTGATGGGAGCCAGTAATAGGAGGAGAATTGATGAGACATAAAGCCTTTGACTCCACCCAATTGAGAAGACCTGTATGTGGGGAGACTCCCCACACATGAGAGTTGTACTCTAAACAGGGGCTAATAAAACCCGTATATAAGGTCAACAACTGTGCAGAGGTAAAGAAGGTATGGAGTCGGCTTAGCACACCTAGTCTCGTGGAAATAGATTTTACAAGAGATGCAATATGATTTTTCCAAGATAAGTCCCGAGTGAATGAAACCACAAGCATGTTCTAGGAAGATGCAGGATGAGCTGGATATTACTAAACATTAGAGGGTACTCCTGTGGAAGATTGTCACGTTGATTGGTGTAAAAACTGAGTTTTCGATTAATTAAAAACAACAAGATCATTTTTACCCCAGTCAGAGATACGAGCCAAGTCAGACATTAGGTGTGCCATATCTTCATCCCTTGTTTGTTGAAGTAACTGCTGAGATAGACGTTGCGGGAACCGAATGGAAAGGTGAAGGGTGGAATCATCAGCGTACGAGTGGATAGTGTTAAATGTACAGCTTTGAAGGTCATTGATGAATAAAAGGAAGAGAGTTGGTGATGGGACAGAACCGTGAGGAACACCACTGTTCATAGATCTAGGAGAAGAACGGTGGCCGTCTACAACAGCAGCAATAGAACGACCAGAATGGAAGTTATAGTTGAAGGCACCGACAGAAGGATAGAAACCGTTAGAGGGCAATTTGGAAATTAAGGATTTATGCCAGACTCGATCGAAAGCCATTGAGATGTCAAGTGCAATGACAAAGCTTTCGCCAAAGTCCCGAATGAAGGATGACAAGGAGTCTGAAAGGTAGGTGAGAAGATCGCCAGTGGAGCGTCCCTGACGGAATCCATACTGACGATCAGAAAGAAGGTTGTGATAGGAAAGATGCTTTAAACTTTTTCTGTTAAGAATTATATATATATATATATATATATTTATATACCTAGGCAACTTCCCCCAAAGAAAGGGAGGTATATTCTGTTTTTCCGACAGCAACTTTTACTTGTAACGAACCAGTGGATGCAAGGATATTTGTGGTAACTAAACGAAACACACACACACACACACACACACACACACACACACACACACATATATATATATATATATATATATATATATATATATATATATATATATATATATATATATATATATATATATATATATGTAAATCATCATCATCGTTATCATCATCATCATCTGGATCTCCTCCTTTCCTTCCCTACGGCAGGGTGAGGAGTAGCAATGTCCAGACAGCCCAAATTTGCCCAGTTCAATGGGCCACGCTTCCATTCACCATCATTCAAGCTCCCGGGATTCCCGGCTCCTTCGGATACGCGAAACACATTCTCCACGTTCTTTACCTTCACATAATCGTGTATCCGATATTCAATATATATATATATATATATATATATATATATATATATATATATATATATATATATATATATATATATATATATATATATCATCATCATCATCATCATCATCATCAGCCATTTGAATGTCCACTGCATGACCGGCCTATCCCGATCGAAGTGGGACGATACAGCCTATGTATCTCTGTCAAGTGGCTTAGGCTGCCTGGTAGAGGTTGTATGTAGGTGAGAAGTGCTTGTAAGTGTGATTTTTATGCTGGAGTGCCTTTGTATGTGTGTATAGTCTGTGAACCAAGTGTAATCGGCCCACGGAAGCCGACTGGGTGCAAGCATACTTTATAGCATGCGACACTGGTTCAGCCACAGCACCACTTATGTCCACCAAAGGAGTACGTGGCCAGGAGAACGCTCGCAAAGTTTGTTATCCTGGCGAAACGTGAAGCCTCGTTCTCCAGTGTACGAAAATGCACAGTTTACCACTGAGGCTCCATATATATATATATATATATATATATACATCGACCCACCGCAATTTGACTTAGGACCTACACACAGAATTGCTATTGGAGAGTTGTTTGTCTTTGCTTTGTGTTTCCACCTCTACCAAGTAAATTTTGGGGCAATAAGTAACTGGCAACTCCTCTGGTGCTGTCGGGAGGTGGTGAAACACTCAGCGTGTCAGTGCTTGCCCAGAAGCGAGAGTGGGAGTATATGTTCCTATCGCTCCGAGCTTGCACCTCTCTCATTTTTCGTATGCATTACAGTTTGCCCTGTTATTTCCCTAGAGTCGAGTTGTCATGCCTGGAAAGTACTTCACAAGAGATGAGAGGGTCTGTGTCATTGCATGGAGGCAGGATAATGTCCCTATCAACACGATTTGCGAACGTACTGGATTCGCAAGTTCGACCGCCATGAAGATTCTTCCTGCAGTGCACGGCCTGCCACCTGATGTTGTACCAGAGCACAAGCATGGCGGTGGAAAGAAGAGGACAACTTCCAAAGGTACAGATATGCTTCTGAAGAGGGAAGTAATCAAGAATCCTTGACTGACAGCAGCAGAATTCAAGGGAATGCATCATCAGTTGTTACAAGACGTCTCAGTTCGAACTATCGAACACAGCTTGCAGATGGAGCTAGGTTTGCCAAGCTGCACTGCAGCCAAGAAACCGCTTCTCACTGACCCCATGAAGAAGCAGCGCATTCAGGCTGCCAAGAAGTATGCACACTGGATCGGAAGAGTGGAGAAAAGTTGTTTTCCGATGAAAGCACATTTCAAGTGTTTCAGGTGCGTTCTGCCAAGGTTCGTCGCCCTGCCTCCCGTGGTCGATATGACCCTGCTTACACGGTGCCGACTGTTAAGCACCCACAATCAGTAATGGTATAGGGATGTTTCTCAGGTGAAATGGGAAGAGGAGGCCTCTACTTTCTTCCTAAGAACTTGATGATGAATGGTGGCCGGTACATTCAAGTTCTGAAAGATAATTTGTTAAATTTTTTGCTATTCATGGATGCAACTTTTTCATGCACGATTCAACTCCATGTCAAGAGTCAAGAAAGGTGACAAAATGGCTTCAGGATAATCGGATTGGGGTCTTCGACTTGCCTGGCAACAGTACGGATCTAAGTCCGATAGGAAACTGCTGGGCAAAGATGAAGAAAATCATGGCAGA